>NC_059331.1:95008368-95347297 GCF_018350155.1 Leopardus geoffroyi | reverse complement strand
CCAGAATTTAAGAATACTAGCTGGAGTCAAAAATGGATTAGAATCCCTTTCTGCAGAGATAAAACAAGTAAAAGCTAGTAAGGATGAAATAAATGCTATAACTGAGCTGCAATCTCGAATGGATGCTGCAGTGGCAAGGACAGTGAGGGAGAACAGAGAATCAGTGATATAGAGGACAATCTTATAGAGAATAATGAAGCAGAAAAAAAGAGGGAGATTAAGGCAAAAGAGCATGATTTAAGAATTAGAGAAATCAGCGACTCATTAAAAAGGGACAACATCAGAATCATAGGGGTCCCAGAAGAGGAAGAGAGAGATTTAGGGGTAGAAGGGTTATGTGAGCCAATCATAGTGGAAAACTTTCCTAACCTGGGAAAGACACAGACATCAAAATCCAGGAAGCACAGAGGACTCCCATTAGATTCCACAAAAACTGACCATCAACAAGGTATATCATAGTCAAATTCATAAAGTACTCAGTCAAGGAGAGAATCGTGAAAGCAGCAAGGGAAAAAAAAGTCAACCTACAAGGGAAGACAGATCAGGTTTGCAGCAGACCTAACCACAGAAACTTGGCAGGCCAGAAAGGAGTGGCAGGATATATTCACTGTGCTGAATCAGAAAAATATGCAGGCAAGAATTCTTTATCCAGCAAGACTCATTCAAAATAGAAGGAGAGATAAAAAGTTTCCCAGACAAACAAAAATTAAAGGAGTTTGTGACCACTAAACCAGCCCTGCAAGAAATTTTAAGGGGGACTCTCTGAGGGGACAAAAGATGGAAAAAAAAGTAAATAAATAAATACCAAAAGCAACAAAGATTAGAAAGGACCAGAGAACACCACCAGAAACTCCAACTCTACAAGCAACATAATGGCAATAAATTCGTATCTTTCAGTTCTCACTCTAAACGCCAATGGACTCAATGCTCCAATCAAAAGGCATAGGGTAACAGAATGGATAAAAAAATGAGATCCATCTATATTCTGTTCACAGGAGACCCACTTTAGACCTAAAGACACCTTCAGATTGAAAGTAAGGGGATGGAGAACCCTCTATCATGCTAATGGTCTCCAAAAGAAAGCCGGAGTAGCCATACTTATATCAGACAATCTAGACTTTAAACAAAGACTGTATCAAGAGATGATGAAGGGCGTTATATAATAATTAAGGGGTCTACTCACCAAGAAGACCTAACAATTGTAAACATTTATTTGCCAAATGTGAAAGCATGCAAATATATAAATCAGTTAATCACAAACATAAAGAAACTAACTGACAATAATACCATAATAGTAGGAAACTTCAACACCCCACTCACAGCAATGGACAGATCATCTAATAAAAAAATCAACAAGGAAACAATGGCTTTGAATGACACACTGGACCAGATAGACTTAACAGATATATTCAGAACATTTCATCCTAAAGGAGCGAAATATACATTCTTTTCCAGTGCACATGGAACATTCTCCAGAATAGACCACATACTGGGACACAAATTAGCCCTCACCAAGTACAAAAAGACTGAGATCACACCATGCATATTTTCAGACCACAACGCTATGAACTCGAGATCAACCACAAGAAAAAATTTGGAAAGGTAACAAATACTTGGAGACTGAAGAACATCCTACTAACGAATGAATGGGTCAACCAAGAAGTTAAAGGGGAAATTAAAAAGTATATGGAAGCCAATAAAAATGGTAACACCACAACCCAAAACCTCTGGGACACAGCAAAGGCGGTCATAAGAGGAAAGTAGATAGCAATCCAGGCCTTCCTAAAGAAGGAAGAAAGATCTCAGATACACAACCTAACCTCATGTCTTAAAGAGCTGGAAAAAGAACAGCAAATAAAACCCCAAACCAGCAGAAGGCAGGAAATAATAAAGATTAGAGCAGAAATGAATGCTATTGAAACAAAAAAAACAGTAGAACAGATCAATGAAACCAGAAGCTTGTTCTTTGAAAGAATTAACAAAACTGATAAACCATTAGCCAGTTTGATCAAAAAGAAAAAGGAAAGGACCCAAATAAATAAAATCAAGAATGGAAGAGGAGAGATCACAATTAACACAGCAGAAATAAAAAAATAATAAGAGAATATTATGAGAAACTATGTGCCAACAAAATGGGCAATCTGGAAGACATGGACAAATTCCTAGAAACATATACACTACAAAAACTGAAACAGGAAGAAACAGAAAATTTGAACAGACCCATAACCAGTAAAGAAATCGAATTAGTAATCAAAAATTTGCCAAAAAACAAGAGTCCAGGGCCAAATGGCTTTCCAGGGGAATTCTACCAAACATTTAAGGAAGAATTAACACCTATTCTCTTGAAGCTGTTCCCAAAAATAGAAATGGAAGGAAAACTTCCAAACTCTTTCTGTGAGGCCAGCATTACCTTGATTCCAAAACCAGACAGAGACCCCACTAAAAAGGAGAACTATAGACCAATTTCTCTGATGAACATGGATGCAAAAATCCTCAACAAGTTATTAGCCAACTGGATCCAACAATACATTAAAACAATTATTCAAAATGACCAAGTGGGATTTATACCTGTGATGCAGGGCTGGTTCAATATCCACAAAACAATTAACGTGATTCATCACATCAATAAAAGAAAGGACAAGAACCATATGATCCTCTCAATAGATGCAGAGAAAGAATTTAACAAAATACAGCATCCTTTCTCGATAAAAACCCTCAAAACACTAGGGATAGAAGGATCATACCTCCAGATCATAAAAGCCATGTATGAATGACCCAATGCTAATATCATCCTCAATGGGGAAAACTGAGAGCCTTCCCCTAAGGTCAGGAACAAGACAGGGATGTCCACTCTCACCACTGTTATTTAACATAGCATTGGAAGTCTTAGTCTCTGCAATCAGACAACACAAAGAAATAAAAGGCATCCAAATCGGCCAGGAGGAGGCCAAACTTTCACTCTTCCCAGATCATATGATACTCTATATGGAAAACCCAAAAGATTCCACCAAAAAACTGCTAGAATTGATTCATGAATTCAGCAAAGTTGCAGGATATAAAAACAATGCACAGAAATCGGTTGCATTCCCATACACCAACAATGAAGCAACAGAAAGAGAAATCAAGGAATTGATCCCATTTACAGTTGCACAAAAACCCATAAGACACCTAGGAATAAATCTAACCAAAGAGGTGAAAAATCTATACACTGAAAACTATAGAAAGCTTATGAAAGATATTGAAGAAGGCACACAATAAAAATGGAAAAAGATTCCATGCTCCTGGATAGGAAGAACAAATATTGTTAAAATGTCAATACTACCCAAAGCAATCTACATATTCAATGCAATCCATATCAAAATAACACCAGCATTCTTCACAGAGCTAGAGCAAAGAATCCTAAAATTTGTATGGAACCAGAAAAGACCCTGAATAGCCAAAGCAATCTTGAAAAGGAAAACCAAACCAGGAAGCATCACAATCCCAGACTTCAAGCTATACTACAAAGCTGTAATTATCAAGACAATATGGTACTGGCACAAAAACAGATGCTCAGATCAATGGAACAGAGAACCCAGAAATAGACCCACTAACATATGGCCAACTAATCTTTGACAAAGCAGCAAAGAATACCCAATGGAATAAAGACAGTCTCTTCAGCAAGTCATGCTGGGAAAAACTGGACAGTAACATGCAGAAGAATGAACCTGGACCACTTTCTTACACCATACACAAAAATACACTCAAATGGATGAAAGACCTAAATGTAAGACAGGAAGCCATCAAAATCCTTGAGGAGAAAGCAGGCAAAAACCTCTTTGATCTTGGCCACAGCAACTTCTTACTCAACACGTCTCTGGAGGCAAGGGAAACAAAAGCAAAAATGAACTACTGGGACCTCATCAAAATAAAAAGCTTCTGCACTGGGAAGGAAACAGTCAGCAAAACTAAAAGACAACTGACAGAATGGGAGAAGATATTTGCAAACGACATATCAGATAAAGGGTTGTACCCAAAATCTATAAAGAACTTATCAAACTCAACACCCAAAAAACAAATAACCCAGTGAAGAAATGGACAAAAGACATGAATAGACACTTCTCCAAAGAAGACATCCAGATGGCCAACCGACACATGAAAAAATGCTTAATGTCACTCCTCATCAGGGAAATACAAATCAAAACCACAGTGAGATACCACCCCTCACCTGTCAGAAAGGCTAACATTAACAACCCAGGCAACAACAGATGTTGACAAGGAAGCAGAGAAAGAGGATCTCTTTTGTACTGCTGGTGGGAATGCAAACTGGTGCAGCTACTCTGGAAAACAGTATGGAGGTTTCTCAGGAAATTAAAAGCAGAACTACCCTATGACCCAGCAATTGCACTACTAGGTATTTATCCAAGGGATACAGGGATGCTGTTTCGAAGGGACACATGCACCCCCATGTTTATAGCAGCACTATCAACAATAGCCAAAGTATGGAAAGAGCCCAAATGTCCACTGATGGATGAATGGTTAAAGAAGATGTGGTATATATATACAATGGAGTATTACTCGGCAATCAAAAAGAATGAAATCTTGCCATTTGCAACTACGTGAATGGAACTGGAGAATATTATGCTAAGCAAAATTAGCCAGTCAGAGAAAGACAAATATATGACTTCACTCATGTAAGGACTTTAAGACACAGAACAGATGAACATAAGGGAATGGAATCAAAAATAATATAAAAACAGGGAGGGGGACAAAACATAAGAGACTCTTAAATATGGAGAACAGAGGGTTACTGGAGGGGTTGTGGGAGGGGGGATGGGCTAAATGGGTAAGGGGAACTAAGGAATCTACTCCTGTAATCATTGTTGCGCTATATTCTAACTAATTTGGATGTTAATTAAAAAAAATTTTAAGTGAAAAAGAAAATAAAATTAAAAAGTGACTGCTTTTTGCCTGTCTACCTACAAAAATTCCATTCTCTAGAATGAAGTATGGTTAACAGGTGGGGTGTATTTGAAGAATTCTTACCCGATCATTTCCCATCTGGAAGAATACAAACTGTTAGGCTCTTTCTTTGGAAACAAAGAACAGACTGAGTGTAAAGTAACAAAGAAAGCATATTACTGATATCAGAATATCTTTGCAGTATCTTAGTATGCTTCCAATTGCATGATAATTTGCATCTGTGAATAATCAGGGGACATAAAGTTCTGTACAATCTGCATTCTGATAATCATGTTTCCAGATCTTTCAGAAACTTACTTGAAATAAGGTTTATAACTGTTATCTTTCTGAAACTCACTAGAGCTAGTAAAAATTTTTACTGCTTATTTTGGCAGCTCAAATCTCAGTTTGGGGTCATTCAAGTTGCCTTTGCTTTAGCTCACATTTGATTGATTTTGCAATGTTGGTAAATAAGAAATTTTTTTTAAAAAGCCCCCAAAGTGGACATAAAGGCCTATCACATTACTAAATGATAACAAACAGATGACACTCAGAATATCTAATCAATAGTACTCTGTATTTCACTAGATCAAAAATATACTTCAAAACAGACTTGACTCATTTTAAAAGTAGAGTAAAAGATAAAAGTCAATTAGAGACTCATGATATATCCCCTGAGGAGAAATAAATCCAAATTTCTAAAATCGAGGATGTTGAGCTAGCTCAGTTTCATGTGAACTGCAAAGTATCTCAGGACCAAGAGGTATTTATTTCCTAACATGAAGTGTTATATGCAGTGAGCCTGAATTATGAGGAGTTCTGGGCCTCAGAGGAAGCCCAACCATAGGGAAGGGAAATTCATGGTCCAAAGACACATGTCCTTGACCTACCAAGAAAAGGTACACAAAATATCTAACTTATTTTTTAACTATATACAGAATTGTTAAATATCTCACATGTAGAAAAGTGATAAAATTTAAATATGTGTTTAATAAGTGTCACCTATATGACTATAAACCAGATCAAGAAACCATTACCAATATCCCTACAGAAAACAAATTGACGGTTGCCAGAGGGGAGGAGGTGGAGGATTGGCAAAATGGGTGAAGCGGAGATACATGCTTCCAGTTATTGAATAATAGATCATGGGAATAAAGGGAACAGCAGAAGGATAATAATCAATGGTATTGTAATAGTGTTGTATGGTAGCTACTATCTACACTTGTGATGAAAATAGCAAAACGCATAAGTTTGTCTAATCACTATGTTCTATACCTGAAACTAATGTAACATGTGTGTCAACTATACTCAAAAAAAAAAAAAAAAAAGAAAGAAAGAAAGAAAGAAAGAAACTATTACCAATATCCCAGAAGCTCCCCTGGGATTCCTTCCCATCCCAATCTCCTTCCTTCCCTCAAAGGCTACCATTTCCTGACTTTTCTAGTTATCACCACTTCTCTTAATACTTTTGCCACTGAATTATATATCCCTAAACTCTAGAGTGTAATGATGTCTGTTTATGAATTTTATATAAATAGATACTATAAGTAAGGCATGTCATTTGTCTAGATTCTACTAAAGTTAGAGCCATTTTCTCCTTCTAGACAATACTGCACTTTGATTCTTTTTAAAAACATAATGGGGTAGAAATTATATAACATCAAGATACAGACACTGA
The DNA here is from genome assembly GCF_018350155.1 of Leopardus geoffroyi. NCBI lineage: Eukaryota > Metazoa > Chordata > Mammalia > Carnivora > Felidae > Leopardus > Leopardus geoffroyi. The sequence goes on along the minus strand of NC_059331.1, from coordinate 95,340,678 downwards.
TCAGAGAATTTTACTTTCCCTTTATGTCTTATCAAGTAGAATGCCAGGTAGTATTCATATTTTATAGTTCTGTCTCCAACTCTCTGCTAAATGTGAGATTCTTCTACAGACTGACTCTGACCTACTCTGAGTCCTAGAGCTGGCACTGTTCTCCCATGATAGAATGGACCACAGATGGCTGCTTCACACTTGCAGCCAAGTTTCTGTAAGCATGACTGTAAGCTACTGAATTGCAGGGAGTTCTTTTTGTCTATGAACATTGTATACATCTTCATTTATTCAAAAAAATCTTATTTTCAGACATGTCTTGAAAACTTTTTATAGGAATGTTCTTTAGTGTTCAAACTTTTTATAATACTATAAGCATGATCTTTTCTTCTATTACATATTATTTGTGCTGTTATTTTTATTGCATCAAATTTTGGGGAGGGCATTCACTGAAGAAAAATACATTGCTATAGACTGAATATTTGTATCTTCTCTAAATTCATATGCTGAAACCTAATTCCCCAATGTGATGATATGTGGATGTGAGACTTTTGGGAGGTGATTAGCTCATGAATGGGATTAGTGACCCTATAAAAGAGACATCAATGATAGAACATGATCCACATTACAAACACTGGCTCCTGTTAGTCTAGTCTGGGAACACTGATGGGAGCACTAATGGAGAACAGCTGGGTTTCACTGGTATTTTCCTCCTCTCCTATCCCAGGCAGCCCTCTGCTCACCTCCCAAGACACCAACATTTCCCTTAGTGATATATGTGGGGGAAAATGTAGTTAGAGACTCCTAGGGAACCACTCTGTTGTCAAAGTTATAAAAACAAAAAACAAAACAAAACAAAACAAAAAACTACTGTCTTAATCATGTCCTTCTCTTGCATGCCTCCCATAAGGATGTTTCAGTGCTTTGAACAAAAGCTGGTCTGAATACAAATGCTATTATGGGAATCTTTACAAATCTAGCACAATTTGGGCAAGAATTCTTCCAAATCTCTCACAATCACAGTAAGGCAACGGGCTTATGGTTCTTCAATTGATTTTCAATATCTTCTCTGTATCTTTCAAGTTAGTATTCAAAAGTTGTCTTTTTAAAAGTAATATCTTTGTTAAGGAAAGCTTTTAATTAAAGGTACCAGAGAGTTATTAAAGACCTCTGAGGTAATAATGGGTGACTGAATGAGGCTGCCCATAAAAACCCTATAAATCTTTTTATCTAAGGGATTTGTCTCTTCAGTTTCCAAACTATTCAATCTATGTTGCCTTTATGAAGAACTTTCATTAAGTTGGTCTCTACCTGCTGTACCACTGAAAATAAACCACTGTAGTGTTTCTGCAGTGAAATCATTGGCATCCCATTCATTTCTAAGCCTTACACTATTTGTCACCTTTTCAAGCTACCAGACAGACACTCAAAACTCATTTTTATGTGAGCACATTCTATTACTCTCTTCTTGTCAAGTGACGCTTCTGTTTCTTCCTCGGGAAACTGAGTGCCGGGAGCCCAAATATAGGGTCCTATTATAAACCATACTACCCAACTGCAACTATGCTTTGCTTTGCTATAAAATAAAGGAAAACAAAGCCAGCCACTCGTACTAAGAGATTCAAATATCTGTTCCATCATCTTATGATCATGGATTTCCTCTTGACTAGGTTTCAGTCAAGAGACAGATAAGCCAATCAAACATATAGTGAATATTAGAATCCAGAAGCTAATGATGATGAAGACATAAATTGCCCTGTTGGGCTCATATAGCCAGGTCTCATGAAGCAGATAGATCTCAGAATAATCATTAGAAGTAATCACAGGGAGAGATAATGGGAGACATTGTCCTGACATCCTTCTTTCTAGCCAAGGTTTACACGTAACGTTTTTTTATAAGCAGTCTGTCGTTGTGACCCTCTGAGTAAACACATTGTTGGCACCTGGGTCGTGGCAACAATCAGACACTTTGATTGTTGGTTGGCCAAATAAAATCGCAACATTCTTCAGTGATTTTCTTTTTTTAAAATAATTTTTAAATGTTTATTTATTTTGAGAGAGAGAGAAAGAGAGAGTGAGGAGGGGAGGGGCAGAGAGAGAGGGAGACACAGAATCTGAAGCAGGCTTCAGGCTGTGAGCTGTCAGCAATCGAGCCCAATACAGGGCTCGAACTCATGAGTCATAAGATCAGGACCTGAGCCGAAGTAGGACACTCAACAGACTGAGCCACCCAGGTGCCCCTGCAGTGATTTTATTCTAAGCCCATTCTAAGCCCATATGGGATAGGTATTTTGCCATATTCTCTTGAGCAGTACAAAACACTGAGAACCTACCAGCATCTTAAATCTAGTACAATGCATGGCATGCAGTTGAAACAACAAATGTTTATTGAATTAATGTGACTGGATGACACAGTGAATTTGATTCTCCCCCAAAGATCTTCTAGTCTTCAGTTTGCTGTTACAGCACTGACCTCTTGTCTGAGGAAGGGAATTTAAAATCAGAGTTCTCTGAGAAGTTTCCACTCTACTCCCCTAACTGTTTGGTCTTAGCCAGAAGACCCCAATTCCCAATTACAAATGGGATAAGAGCCAACACAACCCCCAGGGCTAGTCTGACGGAAGGAGCTCTGTTCAGAACTGTGAGAATTCCAAAGTCAGGGAAATGGGTCAAACTCAGAGTTGCTGGGGGCAGTCTATGGATTAGTTTCTAATAATGCAGAAAGAGGAATCAGAATAGATACCCCACACCCAGAGTCAGGAGAGGATGTGGGAGACCAGGAAAAAGATCAAGAAAAGATGGGGATCAAGAAACCAGAGAGTCAAGAAAAAGGCAGAGCTTGGTGAGTAAGTGGAGGTCATGTATGGTTACCTAAGTTCTTTGCATGTCTGTGGCAGGTGGTGTGGGAAGGGCTACCAGGCCTGGCAAGCTAAGGACAGTGGGGCAGGGCAGACACATCCTGGAACACTATATACTCACCACCTGGTTTTTAGTAACTTGAATGATGAGCCTAGGCTCAGTCTACAGGTCAGTGGACTTGGACTTGGTGGGCTTTTAGATCTAGGACCAAGATGTAGAAAACAACTTGTCCTTCATTTCTTCATGAAGCCTTAGGGAAAAGGACATGGGTGAATGTAAGTCGAGAGAAGAGAATGAGCTATTAGTGCCTAAGATGACTCAGTAATAATAAAGCCAGGCTTATAGCTCCAGATTTTTTTAAATTAAGCTTCAAAAATCAACATACTGTATTTCTCAAGAGGAAAAGACAATGAAAATTACCTATCTAGTTTTCCTAAATTAATTCACTACTTGGAAACTAATAGGTCTATGATTAATTTTTCTGACTAAATCTCAATTTCTTCCATGCAAATCTGTCCATCAAATTACTATGACGCCCAACTAGTATGTAATATAAAATATAATACAATATTAGAATGGGGGTTCTAATTGCTATTTAGAAGTGTCAGTCAGAAAATAATCATGCTTGGGGCGCCTGGGTGGCGCAGTCGGTTAAGCGTCCGACTTCAGCCAGGTCATGATCTCGCGGTCCGTGAGTTCGAGCCCCGCATCGGGCTCTGGGCTGATGGCTCAGAGCCTGGAGCCTGTTTCCGATTCTGTGTCTCCCTCTCTCTCTGCCCCTCCCCCGTTCATGCTCTGTCTCTCTCTGTCCCCCCCCCCCCAAAAAAAAAAGAAAATAATCATGCTTATAGCCATCATCTTGTGGAAAAAGAAAAATCCCTCAAGTATTAGCAATAAGTTGTCTTTTCACCTCTTTGTGAGAAATCCTGGCTTGCGACATTCCAAGACTCAAATGAAGATGCCCCTTCCTCTCCTGGGGCCTTTGCCTTCAGTCACTGGGGGCAGCTGGGGGCACAGCTGGGGGCAGCTGGGGGCACACCCAGCACTGACAGTATCTCTAGTACCTTTATGTGGCACTCTCCTCTAGGACCCTGGGATTTTTTGAGTCAGATGGGACTAACTCAGCATCTCTCTAGGGGAAGAGGAGCTTCCAATTTCCATCTTCTTTTGCCTTGCTCCTCAGGGCACCAGAGCCCAGTAAGAAAATGAAACTGCCTAACTATGTTTGACTCTGTTATTGAAATGTGAAATGTGTGAATAGAGTAAGAAGCTCCATTTGTTTAATTAATATCCCGAACTACACTGTGCCTTGTTAATTTCCATGTTGATAATGCTACAGTTGGCAGACACATCTTTGTTTTTTTCCTTTTTCCCTAGACCTGTTCTTTTTCTTCTTTTCTTTGTGTAAAGGGTATGTACTGGCTTTGTGAAATCCCTGTAGCAAGTTGTGAATGATGTATGAAGTGAAAAGTCTTTACTCAGGGCACAGTAGGAAGACAGAAAGTGCTGTGCATTCACTGCTGGGCTGAGTTTTTGACTGTGTGCTGGAGTCAGAAGATATCCCACATTCATCCTACACTGCCTCAAAATCCCAGGAGTTCTCAACTGGGTGGCATGGGGCATAGTCCTACAGAAAGGCAGAGAGATGAATTTATTGACCTCCAAAGGTCCTTCATGGCACTGTGATTCTGCATGCACTCCAGGTAGGTTTTTTCCCAGTATTTTAAACAAAAGAACAAGAATAGGAATCCAGAGTCTGGTCCAGAGTGTAGAAAATTAACCCATTCCCTGGCCTGTGAAACAGGAAGATGGAGAAGGAGGTTGGTAATTATCAACTTTCCACAAGCTAATATCACTTGGAGAGCATATGTTTCTATACCTCAGCTTGAGAGAAAATATTTTTATGCCCTGTGGGGCCAAAAAAAAAAAAAAAAAAAGAGCTAGCCTTGTAGTTTATGCACTATTTTCCTTTCAAGGAATCAGAATTCTATGAGAGTTATCACAATTTTCTTGTGAGCTGAGTGTCACATTGGTGCATGATCTAAAATCATCCCATGTTTCAAAACTAGATACTTAATTATCTGACAAACATAGAATCAATTTGACGTTATCCACAGTTGACTTATAGATTCATGGATTAACTATGGTTCAGGTACAGCAGGGATGTGGGGGCACAGACCTATGGGGAAGGGGAGCTGAATAATTAGTCACTGGCTAATTATTGCTAACTGTAACTTCCTTGAAGACAAACAGAAGGGGTTAGGAGATCAGCTCTGTTTGCAAGGAATCGAAGCAGAAAAGACAAGGTCCTCCCACTCAGTCTCTTACTCATTTCTTCCTCCTAACAGCAAGCCCAGAAATCTCAAGCCTTGAGTCCTCTCTTTTAGGGGGGGGGGCGGGGAGAAGAAGCAAACAACTATTCCTTAAGTGTTAAGCAATTTTTGGGAGTGAGCCAGTTGTAGATCATGTTGTTCCTTAACAACACTTATGACAATACTGAATGATTAAGCTATAACTCTAGTTTTGTTTCTATGCTTAAGTTTTCACTTTACATGACTACCCTTCCACTCCTCTCTCATTTACCTAGTCCAATGAGGGTTGACTACTTTACCTCTCTCATCTCAGAAGATGGGCAATTATTATCCAAGCTGACAGAAACACGGACTTTCAAAATTTCACTCTTTCCCAAAATCCTCAGGAATTAATGATTAGGTTTTACACATTCCATTCAAAGTCAGACTATCTTTAGATACATGACTGAAGAAAGGATAAACTGGTGGCCTACCATTCTCTCAGCCTCGTATTTGAGTGACACATCCTGTACCTGCATTCACAACGAGTGTAGTGAACCTAGGAAAGACCCATGAGGAAGCAAGTGGCCTTAAATAAAGTATAGTTAAACTTAAGAGAAAGTATTTTTACGTCCTGTGGGGCCAAAAAAAGAGCTAGCCTTGTGGGTCCTTTAATCCTGAAGACAAGAAAACAGATATACGGCAATAGTTTTCAAGATAAGAGATTCCAGAGAATATGGGGAGCAGTGGTATTGAAATAATTCTGGAAAGAAGGAATGAGCTCAATGAACAGCTGGGAGATTTGTGTCAGAGTCATGATAAATCACTCACCTAACTCTTACCAGCTCTTGCCTTTGATTATGAAGAGGTTTCATTCTATTCTTTGGATCAGTTATTCCTGGGTACTTATAATAATAGAAAATTCTCAGAAGGGGAATATCTTGTAAAATAGTTAGGGGTAGAAACTTTTGAGGACTTAAAGGAATATTATTGCCCATAAGAACAGAAAGCAGATATTACTTACAGCTCCAAACAGTGTGGTGAATCTATTTGGGGAAAATAGGTAGTCTGTATTCATGCGTGATTTTCTGTGTTGTGGTAAAATGGTATTAGGGCTTTTCAAGTCCCCATTTCATAATTTTTCTTGTTCCACGCCATTTGCCCTTACCTCCTTTCCAAATGGATCTTGGTGCCTGCAAGCTTCTTGCACATACCTCTGAATTCTATTTCAAATTTTCTCCCTCTATCACTTTTGAAGACTGTTAAGTGCTATTTATCCATCAACTAACTGCCTGCCAACATTCCAGCCATCAAATGACTAAACCAAAAGAGGGGGTGATAGTAGAGGAACCTGACCTGACATTTAATTAAAACAATCCATTGTATCTCCAAGAGGAAGATACAATCTTAGGGCTCCTGTATGGCTGGAATATATTTTCTTACTGAGACTTTTATTCATTTTAAGTAGCATGGAAAATAACTGGTCCAGAGAATAAAATGAAACCTCTCTGTAAAAAAAAGCAAGTGTAGGGGCGCCTGGGTGGCGCAGTCGGTTAAGCGTCTGACTTCAGCCAGGTCACGATCTCGCCGTCCGTGAGTTCAAGCCCCGCGTCGGGCTCTGGGCTGATGGCTCAGAGCCTGGAGCCTGTTTCCGATTCTGTGTCTCCCTCTCTCTCTGCCCCTCCCCCGTTCATGCTCTGTCTCTCTCTGTTCCAAAAATAAATAAACGTTGAAAAAAAAAATTAAAAAAAAAAAAAAAAGCAAGTGCCTTAAGCAAAGGTGGTAACAAACCTTGAGACACAGGTTTGTCTGCACTCAAAATTCAGCAGGGTTCTGTCACTGAGCACATCATGAAAATATGAATTAAATTTTACAAATAAAGACTGTAGGCTCTGGGTCCATTAGAAGCATATTTAACTGTCAAGATACAAAACACTTTTCTCTCTAGTAGTAAAGATCAAACAGAAAATGTTTGATCCTGAATGCAAATCCTGAGTGCAAATTTACCCTCTCTCTTTACCAATAGATCATTTCCAACAACAAAACAAACGCATAAGGAAGCAGTTGAAAGCCTCACAGCCTTACAAACAGTCACGCCTCGATGGCAGGAATAGACAGACCTGTCATAATGCCACTGCTTGGGCTCATCAATGGCAGGCACAGGCAATGAATTTCACTGAGTTTATTTCTAGCATCATTCTTAAAACATTCAACACACAAATCACATCCTCCGAACAGTAGTACTTGATGGAAGCACAACTTGTTCACACCCTCAGCAGCGAGAGATCGTGCCAGTCCATGACTTGGGAGATTGTAGAGTGCTCCTCCAAGCTTCACGCCAGCCCTCAGTGATTTCTTACAGATATTTACTTTTGCACATGGCATATAGAACATTAAAAGGGTTTTGAAAAATCCCTCAGTTTTTTAAGTTCTGAAGGATTATTAACTTCAAAGTCTGAAGAAATGTCGCCCTTCTATCTTTGGAAATGCCAGGAGCCTTTGCATATCCCTACCACAGTACCAAGCAACCCCCAGCAGAGAAGAACGATTACTGCCTCGGTGGCGAGAGGATGGCTTTTGATCTCTTAACATATTGGAAATTACTTAAAGGTAAGCCATCTGCTAGCTGAGGAACAAAAACAGATTACATCACACCCTGCTAGAAAGATTGTGTTAAATCCTGTATATCAAGGCTTTTAATAATTCTATATTAAGTCAGCTAATAGGATTAGGTACACATTTTCTTTAGGCTTATTTCCTCAACTATTAAAAAAAAACTTTTTGTGTGTGTTTGACGATCTGCAAAATTCAAGAGTATTCCACTGTGAATAAAAAGGGTTCTTTCAAGAGGAAGCATTTCTTCGGATCACCACTGCTCTCCAAAGAGATGTACAGCAGAAGTGCCTTTCCAGAGCAGTTTTTTTTTGGGGTGGGGAGGGTAAACCAGTTCATTTCTATTATTGCTAATATGATTTATTGTCTGTGTACTACAAACCTTCATACCTCCATTATTCTTCAGCTGGTCAGGGGTAGGATCCAGGATCATGGGTGAGGTAAGGTCCCCTCAATACTAGCAATTAGTGGTAACAGTGGTTGACCATGGTGTGCCACCAGCACTGAGGGTGATAAAGGAATAAGCCTTGGTTAATAAGAGTTTAAAGCATCTATAAGACTGGACATTCCAAGCCTTGAACTCTAAAATTATGCAACACAAGAAATTCTGTATTCTAAAATTACACGCAGCCCAAACCAAACATACCGTCTTCCCTGTCTGTGGTAAACTCCAGGTCATGGGACTATTAGAATATATTCACTTGGTGACATGTGGGGAATAAAAAGAAAGGGCCTTCTTCATCCTTTGGCCCTTCTTTCATTAATTTGGCTAGTGTTATTCTACAATCTCAGAGCATTAAATATGCACATGACATAAATTAACCTCCATTCATTGCATCTAAATCTTTCATAAGAGGTTCATTTACTCCCTCTGTGATACTGAGAGTTACATAAAGTTTTCACAGTGAAAGCAACAGATACCTTTATCTCTCAGTGGTTCTTCAAGTAGTTCTTTAAAACAAACAAACAAAAAAAGGTCTCTCTTCTAAGAAAAGGTAGTTCTTATCTTGATGACAAAAGGTTACAAATTATTATTGAGAGCTGAATACAGGATTAAACATATTTAGAAACCAACTTAATGTGTTGCATATTTAAAACACTTGAGAAGATTTCATTGTTACATTTCCAAAAGATTACTAGAAATAATTGCCATGATTTTGTCTTAATTATTGAATCAAACAGGGTAATATGAATTTAATGAGAAAGGAAACCATAAAATCAGTAGCCCATTTAGTTACTGTATATTATACCTTGCTGAAATGGTCTAAGCTTTCTTTGTGCACTCTTTACAAATAAAATAAGCACAATTAATAATAAATCTGGTGTGCCTGTGTGGCTCATTTGGTTCTTTCCACTCTTGATCTCAGCTCAGGTCATGATGTCACCCTGAGATCAAGCCCTGCATTGGTCTCTATGCTGGGCATGAAGCCTGCTTAAGATTCTTTCCCTCTCTCTCTCTCTCTCTGCCCTTCCCCTGATCTCTCCCTCTTTTCTCTCTGCCCTTCCCCTGATCTCTCTCTCTCTCAAAATAAATAAATAAGTAAATCTAGCACTAGCTACCATATATTGAGGTATTTTGTTTGTTAGCACTTTGAAAATATTGCCAGTAATCCTAGTAGGGTTTTCTGAGAGGTGAATGTTATCACTTTCTGTTTACTGGTGAGAAAACAGAAATTCAAAGTGGTTTAAAAGTACCTGCAGCAATTAAGGAATAAGGAACCAAATTAGGGTTTGATACCAAAATCTATATCCTTTCTGTCAACATCTGGTTGATCCCAGACTGACAGGTGCCAAGAGGTCAGACATAATCTTGCTTTTTACACTGTGACTTGATTCAGCTTTGTGTCTAATCTCTGAATGAATGGACAGAATGATGCCATGTCTTTTGAGATGCTTAGGATTCAGTCAGGGGATCTCACATTATGCTCCTTCAGGCCAGTCTCTACTATGCTTCTTCAGGATACTGATGTTCCTTCCATTAGTTTGAGGTACCCAAACGAAATACTGGAAGTCTTTTCCCAGGCCACAGAATTTCTGTCATTAGCCATCAGCTTCTGAACTAAGAATTACCTTTAGAATCAAAATATATATCTATGAACTTCATTCAGATTTAAATACTTGCCCCAGACTACTACATGTATTAGACTGCTAAAAAATAGAGGAATTACCACAAGCATAATGCCATTCTGATTTGATGACTACTACTAAAACATGAGAACTCCTTCTAAAAGTGCCATTTATTCTGGTATTAACTTTTTCTTATTTTTCACAGCTCTAACCTCTAATATAACTCAAGCACCAGGAACTCACTTAGCATGTGTTCAATGGCCTTCTATGGTTGACTACGCATCTCTCACATTGCTTGATAAAGATTATGGCCCCAATATAGTGAATCAACTCTATTTTTGTTGCTGTTATTATTGATTCAACCATGGCCTTAATCATAGTTACCCATCACTCCAAAAATGTGGTTTAATCCTACTCTGCAACACGCCATCTGGGAATATGAAGGATTTTATTAAAGTCTGCCCTTGCTTAGTTAGACTCCTAGAAATAAATCAGCAGCCATGTTGTATAAGGGAAAAAGCAGAAAAGAGCCTTGTTGATTTCCTATCTCAGCCTTCATTTGAACCAAGTTACTTATTCCCTTTGAGCCTCAGTTTCCTCATGTAGAAAGTGAGAACAGCATCTACCTTCCAGAGTTCCGAGTACAGCAATTTATATTAAAAAGAACCAGAATATAGTAGGCACTGAACAAAGGTAGTTACTGTCATCATCTTTTGTAATAATGACTGATGGTTCATAGTGCTAGCATTCATAATAAAAATTATAATCACCATGCAGTTTTGTTTCCTATTAGATACATTACATAAGAAAACCTAACATTCAGTGGTAACACCATAACAGAATCTAAGTAGAGTGCAAGTTTTCCCAGCCTCCTGCTGTTATCTAGCTTCCTATTGAACAGATATAACCCTGGGGACAGATGACCATCAGAGGCCATGCCAGCTAAAAGCTTGGCTACCACTTTCACCTCCATTTGTATTGGATCAAGTCAATGTGCTTTCAGCTTCCACAAGTATAAAAAGCCAGCAAACCAATGAAGCTCTTATAGTCTCACACAATCTTATTAAGTATCTTATCTATTTTAATACCTGCCAGCAGGTATGGAATATTAGAATGTGCATACCAGGAATCCACTGCAGTCTTGAATCAGTGACCTTGACTCAGAAATGACATTTTGTATATCAAAATAGACTGGTGTATAACATTCTAAAAGACAGAAATGGCCTTCAGCTAATACAGATCAATTTCCACTCAGCTTCAGCCACCATCTAATTACTGCTGACTTCTTTAACCTTTCTCACTTCCTTTATGGATTATATTTCTCTCCACTCTACTGCCATTTGCTTTATTTGGTGACATATCAAACTTAAAATTATACGATAAGGTTTCACATTTTTCTTCTTATGTTTTTTATTGTGCTGAATTTATTTAGAAACAAATTATTTTCTGAAGGAGAAGAACTTTTAATGAACTGACTTTTTACTTTACCTCTATATTCACTTCTTACATCTTGATTTGTTAAAAAGAATACTCTGATTTCCTCCATCACATGTTTCACAATGATGGAACCCTACCACTGTCTTTAACATTACCATAGTATATTAGCCTGTATAGAAGTATATTGTATACTAAAGTATACAATATAATAAGTTGTATATAAGTATACAAGTATAATAAATTGCATATTAAAAGGAAAAACTTTAAAAACCTTAAAGTGAAAACAAACCACTAGTATTGCAAAGGGGGTTACTGGAGTGACAGAAGGAATTGTCTTCTTTCTGAATCCTCATTTTTATCATCACTGATTTAGGCACTGAACTTGAACTTTAATTTTTTTTTAACGTTTATTTATTTTTGAGACAGAGAGAGATAGAGCATGAATGGGGGAGGGTCAGAGAGAGGGAGACACAGAATCTGAAACAGGCTCCAGGCTCTGAGCTGTCCGCACAGAGCCCGACGCGGGGCTCGAACCCACGAACTGTGAGATCGTGACCTGAGCTGAAGTCGGACGCTTAGCCGACTGAGCCACCCAGGCGCCCCATGAACTTGAACTTTAGACTCAGACACTTCTTGGGCCAAAACCTGGCTTTGCTACTCGTAAGCTGTAGGTTCTTTGGCAAGATGCTTAAACCATCTCCCTAACTGGAAAATAGAAATAATTATTTGACCTCTAAAGATCATCATGATGATTAAATAAAATGAAATTATGTAAAGTGCCTGGCATATAAATTCTCTCTCAGCAAATAAGTACATTTGAAACCTACCAGCGGGACAGCAGCCTGGACTAGGGGTCTCCTGAAAGGGGAGCCTGAGGCAAAAGCTCTGTATTACTACTTTTCTGGCTTGCAAGGAGCAAGAGTGGGGGGGGGGGTGTGTGGCAAGAGGAATGAAACAGAGAATAAGTATGCAAAATCAAGAGAACTGCCACTAAGGTAGTCTTCCTGATACTGGATATACTCCTTCGTGGTCATATTCTGGATCAGGAGCTCTAGCTCCACATAGTCATCAAAACTGTCTACAATTGCCTATACAACAACTCCCTTATTTGCTGCTGGCTCACTGGCATGAAGAGTCCACACTGTGGTAGTTCACAGTTCAAGTTCAGTGGAACTTTTTCTGTGTACCTGGTAGAAGTGGCCCTCCCACTTCTTCACCCCATAGTAGAAACCAGTACCTTAAGTTTGTAGGGACAGAAAGTACAAATTTCACAAGGGAGTTGCTGTCCTTACAGTGTGGATGTAAGCTGCCTTTGATCTTTCCTCCTTATGGGCATTGAGGATAACACATTCACCAGTTTCACCGTCTCATACCTAGTACCAGAGGCCCTTTTAATCCACTTGAAAGAAAGATAACCACATCTGGCACAGTAGATGTGACTAGGGCCACCACCTGGTTAACTTTATGATGGTTCTATATCATTCTTCATGATTCCCTTAGGATAATTCAGGGCCAGATAGGTAAATTGAACCAGGGATATGATGGTGACTATCACATTTGTATCCTTCAAGTATGATAGTGACATTAAGCTCTGCAATTCCTCCTGGAATGTAGTGCTGTTTCTGTTCTACAATCTTGGCCAGGGATAGCAGTTTCAGAGGCTTCTACTAGGCCCTTCCTACCAGCTGATGTATTTATCCCAATGATATACTCAGAATATAAGAAATAACCTCAAGATGGGTGTGTGAATACTTTGCACCCACTGTGAGACAACCGTGGGCCAAAACTCCACTGTGATGATGTAGCTCCAATGAGCTCCCACTCTTACTAGAGATGCCTGGTGGCACTTCAGATCCCTTGGTATCATTTCAGCCCTGATTCTTTATCTAACAGACTTTAAAGGGCCTGAGTTTTCCCCTTCAACAGTGCAAATGACCACAGGTCATTTGGGGGAAAAATCAGAGAAATATTTCCTGTATATACTTATGGTTACATTGAAGAGTCTTTCCTCAAGGGATTCTGGGCTTCCCAATAATCACTGAACTATGGCTCCATGAATGGATTTAGATCTGGAAATTGAGTGATGGGCTTTCTACCACAATTGTTGGTATTAGCATTCTTTTCACCAAGCTTCAAGACACATCTCAACAGACAATTACAGCTGCTTCCTGGGCTTCTTTTGTAGGATATCAAATCCAAAACATGGATGGGTAACCCATACCAGTATATTTTCCTCTATCCTTGAGTTGAAGACCCTCAAACTCCATTCCTACACGTGTAGTATCTATTCTTAGCGGGTCACATTAGCAAATTTCTGCAATTGTTTTGGTATGTAAGCTATTCCTTCCAGGAGTAGAGCTTGGGCTGGGTTGAGACTTTACCTTGGTCAACAGTTTAGAGGTTGTAAAGAATGCTGGGGTCATATCTTAAGGAGAAAAATTATCGTTTTATGAGGCATTTGCTTTAGGGTAAGTCTTAGCCCTGGCTCCTCAGAAAGTAGAGCTTGAACAAAAGTCTTACATCATACAACTTTGTTAAGAAGTATAATCCAGAAGGAGGAATATGGAGTATCAAGCAGAGAAGGATGGAGGAAAATACAAGAATGCTGATCAAACCAGCTATTGCTATGTTAAACTTACTGCTTGGTGTTGCAAGACCATCTCTGAGAAGCCCTATAACAGCTTCTTAGGACAATCTCTCTGGGAGCCAAGGGGGAAATAAAACAATTCATGGGGTCCTATTACCTATTGGTCAAATTTTTATCCCATGGGGTGCTACCCGCTTTGCATTTCTAGGTTGTATTTGCCTGGGTGCCTAGCAGGGTCCTGTGGCATTCTAAGTGTCTGCATTAACCTTTGGCAGGAAGTGCAAAGTAAGGGTATAGAGCATATCACTGTCAGGTTGAGCCTGAAATTATGTAAAACTAGTCACTACAGTAGCGGCTAGATTACAGACAGGAAAGACAGAAAGAACTGGAAGTGGTGCATACCAGGTGTGTGATACAAGAGTGTTTCCAGATTCCTTGGGTAAGAAGTCACTTAGCATTACAGAAGCACTCTCCCTGTTTCCATATTATCTAAAACAAACAAATAAAGAAAATAGCTGGGGTTCCTGGGCAGCTCAGTTGGTTAGGCATCTGACTCTTGTTTTTGGCTCAGGCCATGATCTCAGGTTGTGAGATCAAGCCCTGCATCAGGCTCCATGCTGGGCGAGGAGCCTGCTTAAGATTCTCTCTCTCTCTACATCTACCCCACTGAACCCCCATTTGCACACACGTGAGCACATACATATACTCTCTCTAAAAAAAAAAAAAAGAAAGAAAGAAAAGAAAAAGAAAAAGAAAAAGAAAAAAAGGAAAAGGAAATAGCTAGACAGAAAGTAATTAAAAGTTAATGGCCTATGAGCTCACTCAGTTTTCCCTCCAAAAATAATCTGGTTATGGAGTAACCTATGGCTCCTTTTACTCCCCTATCAGGTGGGCACTGTTAGTCCTATAAGAAGAAAACTGAAGCTCAGACAGGCTGTGCTTTACAGAGTTAACAGAGTAAGTAAGTGGCAGATCTGGAGCCATAATCTAATTTATTTACCCAGAAAGTATTTGTTTTGGTGAACCATAGAGCCAATTCATCTTTTCTCTCCTCTCTAGAAATTCTTTCTCATGACTTTCAGCTTTGTAAGTATGCTCCCATAAGACTTGTTTGTATACTAAAATGAGTCTTGAAGCTAGGGTACTAAAATAAGTTGGACTTTAAAACATTATCTGTGGTGTTCTATCTTCAATTTTATCTTCCTCAGTTTGTTTGCTGGTTTTCAGGGTGGAAGAAACTTGAGTGGAGGTAACAAATGAGGATGGTCCAAACTGGTAGCAACACATCAACCACGTCTATATGACAGCAAGTCCTGTTCTGCTATTTGTATTTAGTTCATTACTTCTGAATGAATCTAATCTGCCCTGCAGGGTTAATGCCATCTAACCCTGCATTTCTCTCAGCCTCTAGGTAGTTACCCAGACATAGCAGCTGCTCCATGAAACTTTGTTGAAAGAATACAGAAAAAGCCCTCCCTAAACATATGAGGAAGCATCCTCCTTTTCCCCCTCAGGGCTAAGGCAAGCTCTGCAGGCCATATATTTTATAAAATACCCTTTGCTAAAAGAAGTAATTTTCAAATGAGTAGAGTAACCTTAGACATTAGGAAGACAATTAGTAAGGACTTTGTACAAAAGGATTATTATATAACCCTCCTGAGGATTTCATGACATCTCGAGCTTCTTTTTAAAATATCAAGTACACATACGATGGTACAAGGCAGCTAAGAAAATATAAAGATTCAACTGTCTTTTTCTAAAAGCTCTACTAGTTTTGTAGCAGCACTAAAAGAGTCCTTGGAAGGGTATGTGTAATTTACCTCTGGGCTTGGGAATGTGAGACTGGTGTCATTAGCCAGTTCTTCCCTGGGTGACTTGTAACCATTTCTGTACAGTCACCTCCTTTGTGGTTAATGAGCCCCAGGAGTGGGAGCTGTTAAATACACTTACCAAGAGTTAAACTCCACTGTGCTTCCTGCCTCTACTGCAGTAGTCAGTGCTGAGCAGGGGAAAACAGGAGTCTTGACTTTTTTCCAAGGGTTGAGTCACAATGAGACACTGCTTTCATCAGAACCTTTGATGCTATTGCTGTTTTCACTTCTTCTGTAGATATTTTCCAAGACTTCCCATCAGTAATGGAGAACCCTCAAAATCAGTGGGAACCAGCTGATTTTTCCTAATTTATTCTGAGTTGTTGGAACCTTCAGCACCATTCCCAAACCAATGCAAGGTGTATTGGTATAGTGATGGGGTTACAGTGATGGGGCCTGGAGCCTGGCTGCCTGTGTTGAAATCTGCTTCTGCCACTTACTGATTGTGTGACAGTGGATTTGTTACTTACCCTTTCCATACCTTAGTTTTCTTCTCTATAAAATGTAGACATAAATAGGGTGCACCTAATAGGATCATTGTTAAGACATAAACAGATAAATATAGGTAAAACACATAGCTCAGCACCTGACACATGGTAAGTGCTCAATTAACAGGAGTTATTACTCTTAGACACTGTAAGCTCGAATCACTTCCCAATGCCTTCTGTGAGTGCATTTGAGAAATGGATCACAAGAAACAGCTTCTCTGAAAAGATCTGGTTGTGAAAAGAACACATTCCTAGAATTGGTTTGAATTTTTCAGGTCTCATATCTTTTCCTCTTATGAAAAAGGAGGTCAATATTCCTTTAAGACGGGCAGGTACTGTTCATCACAAATCAGAGAGAACTTAAGTGAATATTCCTTCCTGCATATTTCCTCAAAGGATCAGTTCTTCTTTGGGGTAAGTACCAGACTCCATCTAAGAAACCTTATTCACATGGGGCCACCCTCTCTCCACCCTGAATTGGCAGTGTATACAATGCAGTCACTCTAGGCTTTCACCACAGTGTGAATTATTTTCTCAAAGAGGAAAGCAACAAGAGGATAGGGTCAACATTGTTCAGCAGAATAGTCTTTAGTAATAGTCCTTAGTAACTCTGTTATTAAAGGGAATTCACCATTTGAGCCAACCAAACCATTTCTTTCTTTGGGCAGCATCTCTCTTGCAGTCCACATTTATGACCACTGAATCAAACCCAGCATAAGGTGGTGTATCTAAAACATAAGTAAAAATAGATTTATACACAAACACTCATATATAAAATACTTCTAGGTGTGTAGGTACACGTATGGTAGATATGTATATATAACGTATATGCCTTTTTATATAGAGAGAGGCTTGGTCTTTTATTTTGCTTGCAGCAAGTTCTTATCTACCCTTGGTCTAATAATTAAACACTTAAGGTTCATTTACAATAATTAAACATTACAACAAAGCAGTAAGTAGGCATTAACTCACTTGAGAAATATGTTCTATTTTAGAGCCAGCACAACAACATAGTAGCCAAAGTCAGAAAAGCATTCGAATTTGGCTCATGGCTCAGTGTTAGTTAGCATCCTTGGAGACAGACAAGTCTCCAGTTACTACACCAGAAATATGAAAGGCCCCACAATCAGTCTGAACCAGTAGGAATGTTATCACCACTATGCTTAGTTTCAATTGTAAGTAGTTCAGGAGATGCCAATTCTTGTGCCATCTTGAAGATTAGGAAGAGGGTGTGCATTTGCCCAGCTTTTCGCCAAGCATTAATTAGGATTCTTCATCTATCTTAAACTCCATTGTGTGAAATATTAAGACTGCTGGGCTTCAATTAGAGGAAGGAAAATCTTGATCTTCTTATCTGCTCATCCAACATGAGCTCAAAGATACCTTACAAATTTCAGCTTCGGAACCCGAGAAGTTTAGGGTTGCACTGCCCATATGGCTCCTGAGAGGAGAGAAGTGAGAAACTCAAAGTGACCACACTCTAGCCCAAATCACCTGGCCAGTTCTTTGTCTGCTGTGTGCTGCCCCAGCCCTGCCTGCAGCTGTGACTGATTAGGGCTGGGTGCTTTCAGTGCAAGATAGCAGAAGGATTAGAAGGCTAAATAATATCTCAGCAAGATTATGTCCTCCCTCATTGGCTAGCTATAGAGAAAATTTCATATTCCTCACTTTAATGGGAAAAGCCATTCAAGGCCTGTAGAAAAATTATAATACCTGGGGAGGGTGAAGATCATACCAGTTATAAGTTGCTGCTGCTGCTATTGATGACAGTTACAATATAATAATAGTTATGCTTGATTAGACAACTATTATTTACAATATAATGTTTCTGGTATTACAGTTTGACTTTAAAGCATATACTCTTAAGGGCTATATTAAATTGCCCATGTAATCTTATCATGTTCCAGTGTATTAAATCCCTTACCGGTTATCTATAAGATCTTGAGAAAAAGGAACACATAATATTAAAGTTTGCTAAGATAAATGATCTGTCAAAATGCAGAGTTTTTGTAACAGAGGTGGGGTGATGTTAGTGAGAGGAGCTATTTATGAAGGTCAAACACTAATCAGATGCTACTATGAGGGTGCTATTAGCCATTCAGCAACAAAAATGATAAGGGGTGTCCAAGAAATAAGATATAGGGATGAAAGGTCCTTACAGACTGAAATTTTCCATAGACAGAAATTGCTTGGGTTGCAGCTTCACCCCAACTATTGGGGTTCAATTTGAAGCCCTAGTCCAAACCTGCCTGGGAAGAAGACACTATTTTTTGATTAATTCTAGTAGTTTTAGTAATATTAGATAGGTTTATTTTATACAACAACTTCATAAATAAATCAGGGCAAATATTCTAAGGGTGCAAAGTCATTGTCAGTGCTACAGTTACCAGACAACTTGTATTACATCTCTCAGCTGTAATCAGGGTATGAAAAGGACTTGTGAAAGCTTAAGAGATAAAGTGGAAAAGCAGAATTCTCAAACATGGGTTTTGTTCTCTAAAAATCATCATGTTTTCTATACCAGGGTTCCTACTCAATACCAAAGAGGCTATGGGTAATCATACTCCCATACCCACAACTTTGTCAATGACTACCATCAACACCAGCTGACATAAGTTGGTGATGAATCAAACATGGCTGGCCATGGACTGGTTGCCAATTAAACACTGTAAAACTCTTAGTCTTTGCCCAGGTTCCTTGTCACTAATAACAGAAACCAGAGCAAGAAGATGTCTGTCTTTCTCTGGTGTGAAACTGGAATTCTGGAGGAAAGACTTTTCTCATCTGCCTCCTCCAGAAAAGGTATCAGAAATAGCACTGTGGTGAAAGCAGAAAACAAAGTAGAGGTGTTGGGGTCTGAAGAATGCATGAAAGTTACTACTTGACCCTTTGTCTGCAGACTAAGGCGATTTGGTTTGAAATAACCAGGATTTTTTAAATGCCTCTCTAGAGCCAAAATATGCCACCATATCAAATGTTAAATCATAAGATTGGAACACAGAGGCATGCAAACTCTTTTTAAAGTTGGCATTATATAATGGAAATATATATATATATATATATATATATATATATATATATATATATATGAACCTTTTGTTCTTTAACAAACAGTTCTAACCAACATTCAGAAATAATTTAAAGCTGACCAGTTGCACAAGGGAAAATGAGAAGGGGAAATGGATGGTGGTACAGAGAAGTGTGAAGGGAGACAAGTCCTACTATAAGCTCACAGTCTACAGCCTCAGGTTTATAGGCCTTCCAGAATTAAGAGAAGGTTCCACATCTTTTGAATCAAGTCAGACCAAGGGACAACTCAGTCACTCCATTCTCAGTTTAAGGTCTTCAAAAATCCTTTTTTTAAGCTCTGATTTTTTAAATTAATTAGTTAATTTTTTAATTTACATCCAAGTTAGTTAGCATATAGTGCAACAATGATTACAGGAGTAGATTCCTTAATGCCCCTTACCCATTTAGCACACCCCCCCCCACAACCCCTCCAGCAACCCTCTGTTTGTTCTCTATATTTGAGTCTCTATATTTTCGTCCCCCTCCCTGTTTTTATATTATTTTTGCTTCCCTTCTCTTATATTCATCTGTTTTGTATCTTACAGTACTCATATAAGTGAAGTCATATGATATTTGTCTGCTCTAATTTCACTTAGCATAATACTCTCTAGTTCCATTCACATAGTTGCAAATGGCAAGATTTCATTCTTTTTGATTGCTGAGTAATACTCCATTGTATATATATATACCACATCTTCTTTAACTATTCATCCATTGATGGACATTTGGGCTCTTTCCATACTTTGGCTATTGTTGCTAGTGCTTCTATAAACATTGGGGTGCATATGTCCCTTCGAAACAGCACACCTGTATCCCCTGGATAAATACCTATTAGTGCAATTGCTGGGTCATAGGGTAGTTCTATTTTTAATTTTTTGAGGAATCTCCATACTGTTTTCCAGAGTGGCTGCACCGGTGTGCATTCCACCAGCAGTGCAAAAGAGATCCTCTTTCTCGCATCCTTGTCAACATCTATTGTTGCCTGAGTTGTTAATGTTAGCTATTCTGACAGGTGAGAGTTTGGTATCTCATGGTGGTTTTGATTTGTAGTTCCCTGATGATGAGTGATGTTGAGCATTTTTTCATGTGTCTGTTAGCTATCTGCATGTCTTCTTTGGAGAAGTGTCTATTCATGTCTTTTGCCCATTTCTTCACTGGGTTATTTGTTTTTTGGGTGTTGAGTTTGATAAGTTCTTTATAGATTTTAGATACTAACCCTTTATCTGATATGTCGTTTGCAAATATCTTCTCCCATTCTGTCAGTTGCCTTTTAGTTTTGCTGACTGTTTCCTTCCCAGTGCAGAAGCTTTTTATTTTGATGAGGTCCCAGTAGTTCATTTTTGCTTTTGTTTCCCTTGCCTCCAGAGACGTGTTGAGTAAGAAGTTGCTGCAGCCGAGGTCAAAGACGTTTTTGCCTGTTAAAGCTCTGATTTTTAACGTCCAGCTGACATTTTTATTGTGATTTAACATTCCATTCTTCAAAATGTTTTCAGGAAATTAACGTTTGGCCTCTTGATAGATTGCCAATTTGCGGCAGGACTGCAAGGATCATGGCCACTGTGTTTCCCTTTAATTCTTTCCAATACCAAAGATGTCATGTGGAGACGGTTATTTACCATGATTCTAGTCCCAACAACAGTGAGAGATCTCCTTAACAGAATCAAGTGAGAAGGCTATGGGGTAGTTACCCAGGAGCCTGTGCTCATAGCTTTTTTCCAAAGAGGCCTCAGTTTCCTCATATGTAAAAGGACAGGAATAGCTTTCTTGTGATCCCTTTCCAACTCTAATGTGAAGTCTTTACAAAGAGTTACAGTCTATTCCCCTGAATGTCTATAGTACCTTACTTCTTGAGGTGCTCAAAACATAGTTTCTCATTCATTTCTGCCATGTATAAGACAAGTAAGACTAACCACATAACTTTAGTTTAAGGAGTTAAAAGTGAGAGCTAGAAACTTTTTTTTTCATGTGACAGTAAAAATAAGAGACAGGACCAAAATGCTAAGTAACTCAGTGTTAGTCCTGAGTGAAAGTGAATTCAGGAAAGTCCATCTTTGGCCTGTACTCAAATCCCACTTATGACTGTTCCTTGTTCCCTACAGAAAGGTTATTATTCTCTGTTATAGTAGTGATTTTTTAAAACCATTCTCAGGGACACTGTATTTGAATAGAGTCTAAAAAGTGAAAAAAAAAATTGTCATGATCCTAAGGTAAATCTTAGGAAAGATAGGTACTTTGAGCAGAGAGTCTGACCTACTAACAAATGCATAGGCTACCACGCTCTGCCTTCATGTCTCCACTTGCCTTCATGAATAAAATCCAGAGACAGTGATTGGAAGTAAAGAAAATACAAAACTCTTCCCTTCCTTCCTATAACAGCCTCTCCAGGTTGGCAACTCCTTTTTCCCAGAAATCATCACAACAAGGAAATGGGTACCATAACCCAGACCTTGATGTCTCCTCATGTACTTCTGCATCCATCCCTCAAAATTCTTTCCAGGTTTTCTGATTGTTTCTTACTTGCTGCTTCTCTAAGGAGAAACTATGCCCAATAGTAACCTAAGCTATATCTGATCAGTGCAAACGTTATTAATTTCATTAATCTACTTCTAACTGCCTTTCCTATATATGAAGGGAAAATCAAAGCTCTGGGAAATAAACTACAAATAGCCCCACAATAGTAGCAGGATGGCATTTCAAAAGAAGGCATCAAAGAAAGCTCACCAACAGTGATACTTTTTCCTAATGGTTCTGGAAGGATAATTAAGTTGTTTATCACCTTTGATGCTTATAACCCTAACACAGGTGTTCCCTAGAAACCAATTAAAAATACTTACAGCTGATAAAGAGTGCCTCTTAGCTCAACAAATTTACTAATAATTCCAATCCCATTTGGAAAAAAAATCTTGTCAGGTCTTTTGACACCAAAAGGCAACTTTCACACTCATTTACACTTCAGTGCCCATAGTGATAAGCACACACAGGGTATTTACTCAGTCTCCCTTGATCTCAATAGTGGAGTCCTCCAGAAAGCTTCCCTTGGCTATTGAATGACAACTTTAGTTTCAAAGTATGAATTGTGCTCAGTAGCTTGCAATTTCCTTTGAAAGGAAATAGACTAGGATTTCTCAGATGATACCTTTGCCTAATTGTCAGGAAATAATGGTGCCTTGAATCTATTGCTCTCACTTTGTAACTTTCATGGACACCAACTTGATTATTTTTAATTTCAAGGACTCATGAAAGAGGAAAATGGTAATAGATTATTTCTGTGGCCAACTCATAAAAGGTGGCTCTCAGTGGACAGTATCAGGACACATGTGTTTCCTTATATGACAGCAGTTGGTCTGCCAAGCCCCCAACCCTGGTGCCATCCATATCCATTGACTAGTATGTTGGAACCTGTCTATAGTAGGCTTTTCAGACACAATTGAAAAGTTCATTGAGAAAGTCCCCAATTCTTGTATTTGGAGGTTCACTGGTTCTCTTGTGGGTAGTTTTCTGGTTGACTGGTGGACTACTTTTTAACTCGCTTCATCTGCTTCAGCCTCATTCTGATCGAGTCCTCCATGCTTTTGGAACTACAGTAATTCTCAGGTCATTTTCTTTCTCATTATTCTCTCTCCAGTTGGGCAAGAAGTGTGACTCTGGATGGAGGCACTCCCTCCTACCTCTGCCATTAAATAACTGTGTGACTTTGGTCATTTCCTTCTTCTCTCTGAACACTCACTTCCTTATTTGAAGGGAGAGAATTAGACCAGATGATATGTGAAGGACCTTTTAGCTCTCAATTTTTATATGACGTTTTTGGCAGATGGTAGATGGCTGATGGCAGATTTTCATACAAAACATTATTTCTTAAAAATCACCTTGCAAACTTGTTATTTTGTTATCAGTTTCTCATCTAGCCCTCCTGAATATAGAGTTGCATTTAAGAAGCCCATTCCTGGCCAGCATTGCTGCAGTTGAGAAAATGAGGAAGACAACAGCATGAGATAAAACTGGAAAGAGAGAAAAAATGGAGATAAACCAAGAAATAGACTCTTAACTATAGAGAACAAACTGATAGTTACCAGAGGGAAGGTTGGAGGGAGAATGGGTGAAAGAGATGGTGTGGATTAAGGAGTACGTGATGAGCACGGGTGTTGTATGGATGGAAGTGTTGAATCAGTAGATTGTATGCCTGAAACTAATATAACATTGTATGTTAACTCTACTGGAATTAATTTTTTTTTTTAAGACTCGAAAGAGAGGTTGGAGCCTCCTATGGAACCAATGAAGAATTTTCAACAGGTAGAAAAGTCACTTTAGATGTAAATGTGGAAAACAGATTAGAAGGAGGCCTGAGTTAGTAAATGTAGCTCTTTTGGTTAAGAAGCCACAGCAGTGCTCTAGCAAAAGGTAATACTCCTTTGTAGTAGGTGACTATGGAAATACAAAGAAATGAATGGATTCAAGAGCTATTTGGGAGGTGAGATTTACAGGAGTTGAGGATGACGACTAGTTTTCAGGTTTATGCCATTAGATGCATGGAGGGGTCATTCACCCAAGATGTGGAACAACAGTAGAGGACTAAGAGTAGGGTAGCAGAGATGTCTTAAAATCAGTCTTAGACAACTGACTTTGAGATCACTTTTGGACATCCTATGGAGATGCCAACTAGGCAACTGGATATATAGGTCTAGAACTAAGAGGCATTTTAGGCTGGATGTACAAATTTGGGAGTCATCAGCAAATAAATGGTCATTGAAGCCCTGGGCATAGATGAAATTACTTGGGCGAGAGAACATTGAGAGAAGAAGCACTAGACTAACTCCAAATTTCAATGGCCAGGTAGGGAAGGATCAACTGGCAAGGGAATGATTATGGAGGTAGAGGAAAACCAGGAAAGTGCAGTTCCTGTGAAATAAAGGGCTTATTTCATGAAGCAAGGAGTGGTCAATAACATTAACTCTTGTTGAGAGATTAGGTAGGGGTAAAAAATGTTAACGTGATTTAATGACATGAAGTAACTGGTGACCTTAGAGCTGTTTTGGTGGAATAAGACTAGGGCCAGACGGGAGTGGGAAGAGGAGGAACTAAGAGATAAAGTCACAGGGACAAGTTTTAAGACCTCTTACAAAAGCTGGTTCTGAGAACCAGAGAGATGAAGAGAGTTGGTAAGAGAGATAAAGGAGTAGATCTAGGGTGACAGTGGGTTGACAATTACTTTAAAAGAAGAGAGACTCAAGCATATGTTTATTCAATAAACATTCATAGGACACACCTAGTGCTAAGCCCTGTTTTAGGCAATAGGGATGCAGCAAAGAATTTGAAAATCCCTGCTGCTATGGAATCTACATTCTAGTGAGAAGAGAGAGGAACAGGCAATAAACAAACATATAAGTATATAATACACTCAGTGGTGATAATGTATGCAGAAAAATAAAGAAAGGTGACAGAAACTATCTGGAGGAGGGAGTACTATTTACACAGTGGATGGTCAAGAAAGAACTCTGATGTACGGTTGTCAGATTTACCAAATATAGATACAGGATTCCCAGTTACATTAGAATTTCAGGTAAACCACAAATACATTTTCAGTATAAGTATATTCAATGCAATATTTGGAACATACTGATACTAAAATATTACTTATTGTTTATCCTGTATTTAATCTGGCAAGCCCACTCTGGTGGGATGACATTTTCAACATTTAATGTCAGTTTGGGAACTCTCTGGTTAAAAGGATCAGTTGACTATAAAGGAGAGAAAGGAGGCTTTACTCAAGAGTGGTATAAAGTCCGTGAGGATCATTAAGGGATGGATCCAAAGCCCAGGTGGAAGGGGTTACCCTAGACAAGAGTAGGAAGAGGGGATGCATACGTATGGGCAATGGTTTATGAGCATGGTAGGAGGAAGGGGAAGACTTCCTGGGTGAACACATTAGAAAAGCAGGGGCTGAGAGGGAGAGATGTGTGGGAAAGGGAATAGACTGTAGGGTGAAGAGAACCGAGACATGAAAAGAGGAAGAACATGAGTTGGTCTGACAGGATGCTCTAAGGCCATGAATGAAGTTGATTACTTGGTCTCCATCACCATTTACTGAGCACACTGAAGGTGGGATCTACCCTGAAGTTCAATCTACTCTCCCCATCACACTCCCCACCTCTACCCCCAGACCCCCCACTCTCAGTGATAGAACTTGCTAAATACTTACTCCCAGCATCTTTGCCTTAGGGGTTCTGCAGAGAATTGGGCCCATTAAGCATTTAAGCTATTTTCCTTTAGTTGGAAAGATTGCTGCCACTGTAGAAGCAACTTTAATAGCCCTACTTAGGAATGGAGATAAATTTGAAGATAACATCAAAAGAGCCATTTATGAAGCGTTTAATTTTGACACTAACTTCATCCACACAGCCTGAAGTAAACTGGAGATTTGGCAATTAACCCACTAATTTGAACAATATTGACAGTCAGTCTGCATAAATAACACAGGGGACTTGACTTTTTGGTTTTTAGCTCTGTCTCTGTTGTGTTTAGGTCTCCGCCTTTTACATGGTCCTTCAATGTGGCATCTTTCCTTGTTTTATTTGCACACATTGCATTTAAGGGGCAAATCATTTTGAACAAGATGAAACGTATTTTATTCATTATTAACACTCTACATTTCAAAATCATATTGTTGCATTCTTAACAAGCATAATAATTGCTTTGCATTATTTCATTTATATGCAGAACATTTTTACAACATGTGCTTTCATGTTTCATAAACACGAGGCTGAATACAGAACTCCTTTCCAGAGTGAGAGTAACGAATGTAACCTTTCGTGTGAAGATTGGCTTCCATGGACCATTACAGTGCTCCCATCCGTGCAAATCAAGAGCTCAGCAGGCAGCAGCATTTAGTGACATTTCCCTCCCACCTACAAACACTAGAGTGCACGTGAGATCAGTGTTCAACAGGAGACGCATAAAAGTTCACCAATCGAGAAAAGATCTATTTGGGGTGGAGGTAATTCAGTGCAAAGAGCTTCACTCTTCCCTTCTTTCAGGGTAAGCACAACACTGGGAACTTTCAGAGGCATATTTTAGAACTGTGTCTGGATGAGTTTAAATAGAAGAGACTATCAGAAAACTTTAATCAGTGACCTACAACCAAAAAATGGGGGGGGGGTAAGCAGAATGGGTAAATTTGATATTCAAATATTTGATATTTGGCCTTGTTGGCTTCCTGGGGTCCTGTTCTCTGTGGATCTTTCCCTGGATGCACTTTTACATCATGTAGAACTGGGTTTCCACATTGTTTGTAACCATCGCATACAAATGCAGCTTTAAGGAAAAGCCAGTCTTCCAGAGTTTGCAGAGGGAGGGGAGGACAGAAAAATTTTCTCCTGGCCACATTAGGAAATGTTGTCTTGTACATGTGGGAGAGAAGGACTGGTGCTGGGCTAGCCTTCTGGATGTTTCTATACAAAATCACTGTGGTTGATTAAAATCCTATGAGGAACTGCTGCCTGGCTGTGGCTGGGATCGTTGTATCTTCCACTGAGTTGAGAATTCAGATGTGAAAGAGAACAGTTCATCTTGTCCACTTGTTCCCTAAGCTGTTGCACTGGGCCACACTGGTGAGTCGCAATCAGTTGGGAACAAAGTGCCAAAGTTTTACACATCCAGAGATTAAAGATGATCCCTAATGTCAATGTCATTTTCCCTCACTTGTATTCCCTTGTGTTTTCTTGACTGGGATACAAAGTAAAGTTGCCACTTCTTATAGCTTTTGTATGTCGTGACTGCGAGCTGTGTGTGAACGATATCCACCATGAAAGATATGTAGGAATAAAAGCTGAAAATGATCATCACCATTAGTAGAAGGCTGCCTCATGTCCAGAAGCCTGCTGGTGGGGGTCTAGGTTCTGCTGCAACACTCCTTCCACTTGGGGGACATGACCTCAGAGATCTAACAGGCAACCTATGATTTTGTACTTTTACCAGAGTGGTGGGTACTAGCAGAGGCCACCTACCCTTGAACCTCTGTTTTTCAGCCCTTGGAAAAGAAAAAAAGCTGCGTTTTTTGTTTGTTTGTTTGTTTGTTTGTTTTTGTTTTTGGAGATTGCAAACCAAATATCCCAACTCTGTCTTTAGGAGAGGGCCCCATTAAGTGTCACTGCTTTCCCTAAGTCCTGGGAATAAGACAAATTCTGTTGTATACCACCTTTCATGTTTGCCCAGAGAAAATAATGTGGAAAATGGTCCAATTAATCTATGTTAATTAGCTCACATGAGGAACTAGGAAAATTAAGGCCACGACACACATATTCCTCTTATAAGCAGACTTGTGGCCCTAATACACAGGTAAGAACGTTATTGCTCCATTTTGTTTTAAATTTGCAGATAGTATATCAGAGATAGAAAATTCAGCTTCCATTTTCCTAGAAAAAATTCCAATTCTGTCCCCTAACCAAAAGACCTCCTGATATTCCACTTCTACTACAGAGGCAATTTAAAACAAAATAAAACAAATATAACATAGACACATATACAAAGCAAACAAAATGTTCATCTTTATTCCATGTATCAGATGATATCAATACATCTTTCTTTCACATACTTCATGGTTTTTAACCTTCAGTTCTGTTTTACTTACAAGAGTAAGGTGTAGGATTTTAAAAACTTATTTCAGAATATATGTTGTCAACTGAATAAATGGAGGCTACTCATTAGATAAAAATAGATTTCCCCCTTTGAGAGAACCCATTAGACATTGCATTGTACATTCAATTATGAACAGAGAGACTATCACTTCTTTTTATATATACTTCAAAAAGTACAGTTAAATTATGGGTGGCTGAACTATTTTGTGTTTTTCTACAGTTTTCAAATGAAAAACTTTCAAAAATATTGTCTTCATTTTAAGGATGAAAAATCAAGGCTCAGAAATTTAAAATGACTTTTGCAAAGTCATGCAACTTACTCCTAGAATCCAAGCCTCCTGGTTCTCCAGCTGCTGCTTTGGCTACCATATCCCAGAACAGAGCAGCTGAACTGTACAGTAGATTGGGGAATATCACATGCTTCAAACTACCCTTTGGTGTTAAGACTTCTTGGTCTACACTGGTGGTGTTTTAGCCTAGTTAATATATAAAAATATAAAAGTTGTTAAATGCCTGTATTTTCTCCTTCTGGGAAGAAGGTAGCCTAGTTGACTGTGTCCAGATGGAAATTCAGAAGTTTGTGTTCCTACCCAAGTTGTATGTGTTGGGTAAGCCACTGAACGCTGTATCTCAGTTTCCTCACCTGTGAAAATATTGTGCTGACCTACTTTCTAAGGATAGCTGGGTGAGCTATTTCATGATTCAACACTGCTTTGAAAATACAAAGCTCCATTGAAATTGTTTGTCAAGAGTTCCTCCTGTCTTACCCCTTCCTTCTCATGCCCTTCTCTGGCATGTAAGCCCTGCAGACTTGGTATTTTTCTAGGTCTGAACTAAAAGTCTACAAAATTAACCAGTAATTTTCAAATTGGAAATACGTCGTTTGGTATTTGGTTCAAGTAAGAATGGAGTCATTATTTTTCCCAAACGTGAATGCAAAATGTGTGTGTGTGTGTGTGTGTGTGTGTGTGTGTGTGTAACACAACCAGGTAGGAGCCCACTGGGCCTAAAGGCACTTTCATAGGGGCACTTTCCCTGGCTTCATTTGACACTGTGAGGCTTAACATCACCTGGACAGTAAGAATTAGTGGTACAGCCTAAAGTGGGAAGATAGCTTTGTCTTCTGTCTCCCCTCATTCACTTCCCCTGCTTCTCTGTCAGTGGGAGGGGAAGTAGAGACAAAGTATCAACAAAGAACCATGGAAATAAAGAAGAAAAAGAGATCAGGGAAGGTAAGCCAAGAGTTTGCATGAGCTGTTTTCAACAACTAAAATATCGTTGAGTGAAAGGAAAAGCCTCCACCAAGAACAGTTTCTTCTTCTTCCACCCCACCTCAAACCCTGACAGTGCTGACAGATGATGAAAAGGCGATGTGGGTGGTCACATTATAGGCTCACACCCGTGAAATGCTAAAACCCAGGTATGACATGGATTGGAGGGGTCCCAGCCTTCTAAGTTGCATCTGGAATCCTCTTCACTTTCTCTCCCTTCTTTCATATTTGAATATTTTCAAAAATCTCTCAATGTTGATCTTGAGTTTTTGGTTAGTGAAAATGTTTTTTCTCCATATATTTCACTCTCCTTGGGCCATAAACATCTTGTAACTCTCCCAATACCTACAACAGTATTCTGTGTATAACAGGCAATTGTGAACGACTAATAAAAATAGTTCTAGAAGTTGTCCAGTGTATGCCAATTGTTCTGTGATTCTGGGATTATATCTACAACTTACTCTGGCAATGTGTATACTTTTGTTTATGGGGATTTCTTTGGTTAATAATCATACCTAGCATACTTGTGAAGATCCTATAAAAACAGTCTTAAGAAAAGAGAATTAATCCTTCTTTTCTGACATGCTCTCATATTCTTTTAAGTTGTTCTCTCAGATTTTTGAGGAAGAAAGAAACCCCTATGGTCTTCTAGTCCAGTTGCCCACTGGGTTTCCATAGTCCTTCCTCAACTTCTCCCTGAGATGGGCTCCCAGTCTCTGGTTGAAGCCCTCCAGGGACAGGGGCCACAATACCTCCTGAGTCAGTCCTTCCCCTCTTTGAACAGCTCTAACTCATAGAAAGGTCTTACAGAAAGGTCTCTACTACATTGAATGGAAATATGCCCACCCTCGATTTCTGCCTCATGTAACCAGGGAGAGTAAGCCTAATGACTCTCATGTGTCTCCTCCATCTCATACACCACCCCCAAGTCTTCTCTCCTCCTAGCTAAACAGTCTTGCTTCCTTCCAGCAAACAGCTGCTTGGCTCTGACAGGTGTCACACCCTGTGGGACAGAGATGAAATCCTATGACTCCTAGAACCCTGGAACAGGCATATTTATGGGATACATGTGAGTATTATACATCTCCTTTCCTCTGCACTCAATGAGCCCATACCCAGTACTTCTGCTGAGGGCAGGAACTCCAAGTGTGTGCCCAGCAACTTTTTTAAAAAAAATTTTTTTAATATTTATTTTTGAGAGAGAGAGAGAGCATGAGCGTACAAGCAGGTAAAGGGCAGAGAGAGAGGAAAACACAGAATCAGAATCCAAAGCAGACTCCAGGCTCTGAGCTGTCAGCACAGAGCCTGACACGCGGCTCAAACTCACGAACTGTGAGATCATGACCTGAGCTGAAGTTGGACACCTAACCAACTGAGCCAACTAGGCGCCCCCCAGGCAACTTATTACACTACAGCCTCTACCCTAGGAGCTTATAATTCAAAGTATGAGGAGAAGCACATTTTCCTCTAATGTAAGATCTAGGTTTAATTTAACTAGTAATGGTAAATACAAGTCACCTAAATGTTTTGGGATATGGTACACAACATGGTGAGAGACCATCAAAGTTCTTCATCATTGGAGATGACATAAAGACAGCCAGAGAAAACAAACCAAGTCTGAATAAAGCCAGGCTAGTGAGGGTTTTGTTTCTTGTTTTGTTTTAAAGTTAGTCATAGAATTATGGCCTATGGAGGCTAAAATACTTAACACATCACCAACTCCATTCCTTAACTAATGAAGGCAAAATAATTAGGTAGTATGTTCTGTTCTCTTAGGGCTCATGCAGAAAATGTTTCAACTTAGGACAGCTTGGTTAAAACTACACTAGACATATTTAAGTGTAACTCTACATGAACTATCCTATAATCTCTGATCCTGGGGGAAATAACCGTAAGAATAAATGGCAACAAATGACCTCCAACATACAAATGCACAACAAATAAAACTCAAAAATGTAGTACAGGGTCCTCTGCCTTTGGTACATTTCCTTCCCTCCTCTCTCTACCAGGCATTGGGCTAGGCACTGGGGATACAGAGTGAACAAGCTCTGGTATCTGCCTTGACCTCAGAGTCGAGATGGGGTAAAGAATCAGCTGTGAAAACGCAGTGTGCTGACTGCTGGAATGGAGGGTACTGAGGCATACAGAGGAGGAGAGGAGGGACAAAGGTCTAGGGTGATGAGGGTGGGATGGAAGCTTTGAGACACACCTGGTTCTTAAACCAAATTTAGCAAGATGAGTAGGAGGCAGCCTGATAGTTGAAGGAAAGAAGGGCATTAAGGGCAGAAGGAACAGCACATCCGGGAGGTAGGAGGTAGGAGAAAATCAGGAAGGAGAGAATGTCAAATGGTACAAATGTTTAAAAACATGTTCTTAAAAACAAATCCTTGTGTAAGTGCCAAGAATGCTCATGGAATAGGGATGCCTGGGTGGCTCAGTCAGCTTAAAGAGTCCAACTCTTGGTTTTAGTTCAGGTCATGATCTGGTGGTTCATGAGTTCGAGTTCCGAGTCAGGCTCTGACTGATAGTGCAGAGCCTGCTTGGGAGTCTCTTGCTCTCTGCCCCTCCCCCGCTTGCTCTCTGCTCTCTTTACAGCAGGATTGAAATGTGTTCCCTGACTACTGACAGGCCCCAAGGCTCCTGTCTCTGCAACAAGCCTATAGCAATTGGAGCATCAATTGTATGAAACTGCACATGGGAGACCTAGGAGACCCTCAAATTCAGCCTTCTTCCCAATGTGGGAAGCTTTCTATGGCCTTCTAATTGGGGACATTCAGTCTAAGGTTGGTCACTTCCAGAGTCAAGGAACCATACCAAATCTCACCAGTTTCAGTGCTTAACCAATTAACTGGCCACCAATTTCAGTGGCCAACCCAATTTCAGTGGTTAGCACGTTTTTCTTTAGAGAGAGAGAGATTGGGACCTGATATTTGAGAAAAGATACCCCTGATTCTATGTACCTTAACTTCAGAATGTGGCTTTCCCTACTTGTTGGAATTGTTCTCCACTTCGTCTTGGGCCTGCAATACCCGGTAACTCACAACAGCTACTATTTATTGAACACCGAGTATGTGTCAGACTCTAGATTAGTGTCAGGGGCTTCAAGTATACTTCCTCAGTTAATCCTCTCAGCAACCCTTAAGATACCCTTATACAGATACAGTTCTTTGTTTTTGTAAACCACAGAAACTGATTCAGTTAACTTATGCAGGAACACAATCTATTGGAAAAACATAGGGTAGCTCATAGAATTCAAGAAGCTCAACAACCAGGCCCCAAGAAGGAACAGCAACCTGATGGCTCAGGAAATGTGGGCAGCTGATGGACAGTCCCTTCATAAAGTCATCCTCAGAAGCAATCAGGTTCAAATGTTTTCCATGCTTGGATCACCCTACTCAGGATTATAATTCCAGGGAGGCAAAATTTGACTGTCCAGGGGTAGTCAGGCTACAGTGACTGACACCATGACTCTACCTGACTTGGGGGGAAATGGAGATGCTTTTATTAGAACAGGGAAAGGGAAATCTGGACATAAATGACAGCTCTTCATTAGTACAGGTGATGAGGTGATGTTTTTTCCCTTACGCAGATCAGAAAGCTGCAACTCAGAGAAGCCAAGCAACTCTCCCAAGATTACATAGACAATAAATGACATGCCCAGGGTTTCAACCAAGGCCTTCCAGACTCTGAAGTCCATTTACCTCCCTTTCTTTCTGGCTGCCTGTTTGCCTAGTAGGCTGAAACTTTGCTATTGGTCCTAGAGCTGGGGCAGTCTCCTCAGTTCTCATCCCAGTTCCTAGGTGATGGTTCCAGAAACATCTTTCTGTCCTTACATAAGCTTATCTTGCTGTGAGGAAATAACCATGCTCTGCTGCCATAATGGGAGACAAGAGAAACTACAGTATGTCTCTCCAATGTCTATCCATTGACTGTTTTGCCTCGGGAGCAACATATAATACTCCCTTCTCCATATGCTGACCTTCCAAATATGTGAAAAGAGCTATCTGTCCCACCCAGATCTTCTCTTCATAAAGCTAAATATCCCTGTTCCTTTAATGATTCCTAATACTGCTATCCCATAAAACCACATGGGGATAATTTCCATATGTTGGCTAATTCTCCAAGACTTACATCAGATGAGAATCTGGCCCTGAATGAAAAGAAACCATTTCCTCTTGCTTTCTCTTTCTGATTCATTAGATTTCATATAAACCTTTCTGATGACTACCTGCTGTTTTCAGATTCAGCTGCAACCCAATATGACTCACGAGGCAAAATTCTCATTCTTTAGTCTTCGTTTATCTTTTCCCACCAACCCTGGGCCCCCCAAAATACCCTTCAGAAAGCACAGTGAATGGGCAATAATTGTCCATGAAAAATACCAAGTCTGATTCCTTTTCATGTTTTTAGTTTGTATGTAATCATATGACATTTTAAAACCAAGGTTATTGTTGAATAGAAATAATTTCAAGTTTGAACAGCTGTAATCACATCCTCCAGAGAAAATACCCTGAAAGGCTGTTGAAGGTGTTGTATGCCAGATCCTCCCCCCAAATCTCTTCAATTGTTCTTTCCATTAAAAAAAAAGTAGAGACTGAAAATTATTTTGAAGTGTTGAGTTTTTGTAAAGCATTTCCTCACAAAGATATTAGCTGTATTGTTTCTGAAACAAAGTATCTGATTATAGAAACAGTCATGGAACCTCAAAGCTTGAGCTGGAAGAAAGAGAAAAAAGGAGAACTGCAAATGTAGGGAAATAAGGTCAGGATTTTTCTGGTCAGATTCTTAGAGCCAGACAACTCAGAAGACTGGAGCTGTCCTGGTCTAGAATTAAATAAGTACTGAAAGAGCTGCACTGAATGAAACCATGTCCTAGGCTCAGCACGTGATCAGCCACAGTCAAATACTTCCATCCTTTTGCTCTTCAGAAGATGATTCAAAATCCACTATTTATGATCTACACATCACAGAAAATGAACTGAACTCAAACAGTGACATTTATTGTCTGGGCTCTGCCATCAATGAACTATGCATCTTTGGACAAATTACTATGTGATTTTGAAGGTCCCTTCCCCCACACCATTGGTCAGTGACCATTTCTCTAGGGAGATGATCTTTAAGAATGAGTCTGCGGTAAGAAGAAGGGACAGTTTCTATTTCTACATTGTGCTGTTCCATCTAGAATAGAGGGACAGAGAGTTTCTCCCAGCTCTCTCTTTGACTAGACTTAGTATGTACCGGCTGAAGAATAAATTGCTAAATGGAGCTGGTTGCTTCTGTGGTCACTGGCCATCAGGTTTATGGAATGATGAACCTCAGAATTGGAAGGCTCATTAGAAGTCATCTTGTACAAACCTTTGCCTGATGCAAAAATGCCTTCACAAGACCACTGAGCAGTGGTGTTTAATATAGTGGGTACTTCAACACATTGGGGTAGGGCTCCTACGACTTCCAAAGAAGCCCAGTTGGTTCTAAGATGGTTCTAAATGTTACACCTTTTCTATATTGAACATAAATCCACCATCTGTTGGTCTAGAGTCCAGGAGAATAATATTTGCAATGTCCCTAAACTTTCCAGTATCTTTCAACTGCTATTCTTATCACATAATTCCCAGACTTTTCAATTCCTTGGTCACTTTTTTAGCACACAGCTCACTTTGTTGAAATTCCTCATGTATAATTAGAATCTAATCCTTCCACTGGGTAAGCATCCCAGTTATGTAGAAGTCTAGAGTTTAAGCTTTATGAAGGCAAGAGCTGTATTTGTTTCATCAGCAACTAATAATGCCTAAAACACTGAAGGTACTCAAAAAATATTCTCTGGGGGTGCCTGAGTGACTCAGTTAAGTGTCTGACTTCTGTTTTCAGCTCAGGTCTGATCTCATGGTCAAAAGATCGAGCCCCACATCAGGCTCTGCACTAAGCAACAGAGACTGTTTGTGATTCTCTTTCTCCCTCTCTCTGCCTCTCCCCTACTCATGTGTGCATGCACAAAATAAACATTTTAAAAGATTCTCCAAATGAATGACTCTTTGACCTTCTATACAAGGAATGTCAAAAGTCCATTTTCCCCCTAATGAATGGGGAATCATGCCCTTTGTGTTTTAATTTGAATAAAAGAATAGCTCTAGGAGGTAGAGCCAGATTAGACTTGCTGGAAGGCTGATAGCTTATACTTTAAAATGTTAAACTACATGGAAACATCAATACCAGAGAATAATTCAAACATTGGGCAACTTTGCCTCAACTTGTGTTGTACTGATATTTTCCAGTACCTTTGTGATTCATACAACTTTCTAGGATCTTTTGATTAACAAGAGAAAAATTCATAAATTAGCAAGAACTACTTTGGAATTGTGCCTTATTTGGAATATTAAGAAATCACCTAAATTTGCAGAAGACCACCACTGGTACCTGGCTACATAGCTGAACTGGGTAATTCACTAATTGCATCGCTGTGTACCCCTCTAAGTGACTTTGGGATGAGTGTTTGTGTAAGTGATTCCACTGGAATGAACTATAGCTGTCAAATTTTTTATGTCCACTTGAAAAGCACAGAACACAAAAGCCCTGTGAGTTCATCTCAACATTTCCAGGCTCCATGAACAGACTTTGGCTTGTCCTAGACCAACAGGAGATTCAGGTCTTGTCTCCACCACACCCAAATGCAATACAGGACTTAACTCTTTGGGAAGTGCTGTCAATCAGCAGGCACCTCCCAGTGAGGGCAAGAAAATAATCTATTAATGGGATTTACTATCCCTCCTACCAGTTTCAGTTTTAGTAAAATTAAGTTAGCGTGAACATATTTTTCGGTAGTACACTCACAGTGGGCTTGCTCTCACCAGCTTTCTGTGTGTATCCGTGTGTGTACATGTGCACTTAGTTTCGTTTTACAATTTCACAAATAGCAAGGAGACTGCAGAAGGCATGGCTAGTCAGTACTCCAGTTCTGGCAAAGAATTACAAACCAAAGGAAATTAGCTTAAAAGCTTTTTTGGCCCTTCATATTATTATTAAGCTAAGCCTAATGAGGATATGGGTGGGGGGGGGGGGGAAGGAGACAGTATACCATCCAAAAAAACGAACCTGAAACTATTTAGAGACATGGTATATATAGTTTCTATTAAAAAAAAGTGAGTTCTCAATACCTTCTTCTTTTCCTAAGGTTTGAAATAATCCTTAAAGCCAATATAATTACAGCATTTATTTCTAGTCAACATTTCTTTTGTTAGCTTTCTCCAACCTCAACCTTGTATATCCTCCAACACTAGAAACCACCTCATTTAAACTAAAAAAAAAAATACTGTAAAACAAAAAGAAAAAACCCGTAATCATATATGGTTCTAATTTTTAGTGAAGACCAACGGTTTATTATAGAAAACAGAAACTAAGTAACTAACAACAAAATCTGTTCTCTACTTGGTGATCCCGGGCTGACCCTTTCCTAACATGACTTCTATTGTTGTAACTGAGAAGCAATATCTATTGAGGGACAGGATTCTGTCCATAAAGAAATTATCATAATTCACAGTGAAGATTAAATGTTTACTAACAAGCTTTTCACTTTTCCTAAACTTCCTAGACCAAAACTTCACTAGACTCTATCTCTGCAATGTCCACAGAAGGATTTCACCAAGAGTTTTGGCTGTCTTTCTTCCAGTTCCTATTGCTGTTGGTTGGAATTCTCCAAGGCAGTCTGACTCACTCTAGAGACTGAGAATAATGGCTTCTGCATTGTGAAGTTCAAGGCTTCTATAAAACAAGGCCAGACAGTGTAACCACAACTGGTTAAATAAAGGCCCAGAGGAAAAGGCAAAATAATTATGGGGAAAACTCCCCGGTTTTATGCAGAACTTGTTGATTTCAGTTTTCTTTTTTGCTTTTATTCAAATAAAAGGTTTAGTGTAAGGTGTTTACATGTGCCTTCTTGACCTTCCAAGTGATTACTGAAATGTATGCAGTGGGAAGACTTTAATCCCAAACTATCTATCTCTACAGCATCAGATCATTACAATTTTTGGTACACGGAGGACAAGCAAAGAGCAAAACACTCCATTGTAACGGTATTTACTTGTTTATAAGTATGTCTCTCCTACTCAGCTGGAAACTTTATCAAAGGCAAGAACTGTGCCCTTTGTTTCTTTTATCCCCAAAGCCTTGTTGAATGCCTGGTACATAGCCAATAAATATTTGTCGAATTAATCCACAAAGGTAAATTGAAAGTACACCATTAGCGTTAATTGTTATTACTGGCAAGACCTTCTGTAGGCAAGAAAATGGGCCCACTATGGCTCTGGTAACCACTGTGTCTTTTGAGGTCCAACATTAAGCCCTGTTTCATTCTTCTTGCCAAGCATGGAGCCTAAGAAGGCCTCAGTTTGATTTCCATATTTGGATCATGCTGAGTGCAGACCCCAATTCTATAATCCATTTCCTTCTGAGGCTGTTGGCATCTCTGGAGTCAGGAAGTAACATCTGCTTCAGTGAGCTGATTACCAATGAGAAAAAAGAGGTAAAGGCCAGCATTAGGTGGGGTCTGGCTTAGCTTCAAAGCAGGCATATGGTTTGTATCTTAATGAGAGAGTTTACATATTCAGGAAAGATACATCTGAAGGGCAAATTAACTGGTTCAAGACCAAGTGCATAAATAAAATGTTGCTGATTAGATTTCTCTAAGTCAATGGCAAACTATCTAGTAAAATCCCTCATTTCTCTGTTTCTCTCAGTTTCCGCTGCATCACTTTAGTTGGGGCTTTGGTTGCCTCAAGGCTGGATTACTACAGTGGTTCCTCACATGATCTACTTTTTGCTGGATGTCTCTTCGCACCAAATCTGATCCACAAACCATAATGTTAATCTCCCTAAAACACCATTTTCATCTGCTCAAAAATGATCAAGGTTTTCCCTCTAGTCCTGGCATTCAGGTATTCTCTTGAGGGTCTGGTCTTAATCCACATTTTCATTCTACCTCACAACAGAGTTCCAATCCAGATCTCCATCCCACCAGCCTGGTTTGTCCACACATTCATACACAGTCTCCTGATGCCTTTCTGCTATCTTTGTCTTATTTGCTTACAAAGTCCTACTTACATTGCTTTACTTTTCCAAGTGCTTCCCACCCTTCTAGGCTCAGTTCCAGCCCCATCTATTCCACAAGGCCTTCTGTCATCATTCCAGCCATCAACAATACTTCCATCTCTGAACAATTAAAGAATTACAGAACACTGGGAAGGGACTAATGTGTATCTACATTTTAAAGATCCCTTTTCAAATATCCTTTATTCAAACATAATTCAGTGGGGTAAAAGCCTAGGTTCTTTAGAAATCTCAGTGTTCAACGTGGAGACCTCCTGTGATACAGAGAAGAGACTCAACCTAATCAGATAAAACTAGTATGGCTGGATGGGATGCTCTACCCACTTCATCCTCTTTTTCCCTTCCCATTGTTGTCTCTTTTAATTATAACGCTGCATTAAATAAGTGAGTGGTATCAGAAAAAGGTTTTAGTCTCAGAGAATTCTTTTTTTTTTATTTTTTTTAAGGTTTATTTATTTTTGAGACAGAGAGAGACAGAGTATGAACGGGGGAGGGTCAGAGAGAGAGGGAGACACAGAATCTGAAACAGGCTCCAGGCTCTGAGCCATCAGCACAGATGCCTGACGCGGGGCTTGAACTCATGAACCGCGAGATCATGACCCGAGCTGAAGTCGGACGCTCAACCGACTGGGCCACCCAGGCGCCCCTAGTCTCAGAGAATTCTACTCTGAAATATGGGAGGTTCCAGGTAAAAAGGTTCTGCTAATTTGGATCTGGATGGCAACAGCTTGAAATGGAACTAATGGTTTGATATAGGGCGTGGTGGCAGCATGAAGCTGAGTTCCCCAAAGAGAAATGCGAAGAAAAACATGGAGAAGGGAATCCCAAGGGAAAAGGTATTCCCAGGCATCCATGCAAGGCAGAGACAACACAGCAGAAGGTGGCTTGAGGAATACAACAATGACAACAAAAATCTGCCCTATCCTTTGAACTCTATATTGATTTATGGGTAGCTATGAGTGAGACTGGATTATTCCTGGTGGTGGACGGATCATGTACTCATTTTCAGGAGATGTAGAGAATAGTCAAGCCTGTAAAGGACTAGAGCTGTGGGCTTTGTCAAAGAGATTCTCCTATGGAAACAGGAGAGGGAGGTGGTCCGGTGGCGGTAGAGATGAACATGACATGAGAGGAAAATCCAGCTGAATGGCTCATGCAGCCATAAGAGAATGGAAGAACATTTATCTAATGGCAGCTACATATATTTTAGTGGAAATGCCTAGAAGAAAATATCCTCAAAAGTGCTAGACCAGGGTGCCTGGGTGTCTCAGTCAGTTGAGCATCCAACTCTCAGTTTCAGCTCAGGTCATGATCTTGGGGCTGATAGGATCAAGCCCCACGCCAGGTTCTGTGCTGACAGCATGGAGCCTGCTTGGGATTTTCTCTCTCTGCCCCTTCCCCTAGTGTGTGCTCTCACATGCGCTTTCAATCTCTCTCTCTCTCTCTCTCTGAAAATAAATGAACTTAGGGGCACCTGGGTGGCGCAGTCGGTTAAGCGTCCGACTTCAGCCAGGTCACGATCTCCCGGTCCGGGAGTTCGAGCCCCGCGTCAGGCTCTGGGCTGATGGCTCAGAGCCTGGAGCCTGTTTCCAATTCTGTGTCTCCCTCTCTCTCTGCCCCTCCCCCATTCAGGCTCTGTCTCTCTCTGTCCCAAAAATGAATAAACGTTGAAAAAAAAATTAAAAAAAATAAAATAAATGAACTTAAACATTTTTTTGTAAAAAGTGCTAGACTTAAACCTAAAGTCTAACCCTTGTCACTTATTCCATGAGCATTTTTTTAAAGTTTACTTATTTATTTTGAGAGAGAGATAGAGAGCAAGCGGGGGAGGGGCAGAGAGCAAGAGACTCCCAAGCAGGCTTCCACTATCAGTCAGAGCCTGACTCGGAACTCGAACTCATGAACCACCAGATCATGACCTGAACTAAAACCAAAAGTTGGACTCTTTAAGCTGACTGAGCCACCCAGGCATCCCTATTCCATGAGCATTCTTGGCACTTACGCAAGGATTTGTTTTTAAGAACATGTTTTTAAAACATTTTTGATGGCTACCCAAACTAAAAAATATCTTACACAAGCTAATGATTAATGAAAAAAAATACTAAGGTAAATACTATGCATTTTGATTATTTTCTAATCTGATAAGGTCTTTTCAACTTAAAACATGCTGATCAAAACCTATCTCCCTCTCGCTCTCCCTCTCTCTCTCTTCCTCTCAAGAAGAGGAAGTGGCTTCATGACCCACTAAGGAGAAAACTATGTTAGAGCATTTATGCACGGCTGACTTTGAAGACCATAAGACAAGAGTTGAGAGAGACTGAGACCTAGTTCCAAGAATGTTCTAAGGAATTGCCAGGAATACCATTGGTGGATGGTTGTAAAGTCTTCTTATAACTTAAAACAATTTTTTTTTTAATTTTAATTTGAGAGAGAGAGAGAGAGCGCACATGCACTCCAGTGGGGGAGGAGCAGAGAGGGAGAGAGACAATCCCATGCAGGCTCTGTGCTGTCAGTGAGGAGCTTGACATGGGCATCAATCCAATGACCCTAGGATCATGACCTGAGCCAAAATCAAGAGTGGGACGCTTACCCAACTGAACTACCCAGCTGCCCCTTATAACTTTTAAACTATATCCTTTATTGCTTTGACCCTGTAGGTGGAGGCAAACTCCTTGAGAAACCACACAAGGGTGGAGGGACTGCTTAGGGACATGGGAGTAACCTAGAATCTGAGAGTCTGCATTTCATGCCACAGTGGTCCTTGGAGGGAGAATAGATGTTCATAGCAGACCAAAGCTCACTCTCAGAAGGCAGGACCATGTCTTTGTATCC
Organism: Leopardus geoffroyi; assembly: GCF_018350155.1. NCBI lineage: Eukaryota > Metazoa > Chordata > Mammalia > Carnivora > Felidae > Leopardus > Leopardus geoffroyi. The sequence goes on along the minus strand of NC_059331.1, from coordinate 95,299,576 downwards.
TCTTTAGCACTCAATATGTTCCTATTCACTTTACATAGTAAAATGACCATGCATTTTGAGATTAATATATTCTAGAATACTGGCTTTTAAATTTTAAAAAAGTGTTCTTTCTCATGATAAACATGTGCTTACATTTCTGATCATACACCCTAGACTTTCTCTTATCTACCTTTCCATTGGTGATTACCTGATCTAGAATATTAATAGAAGAGGAAACGAGCATTTGTTAAAAATCATTAAGCTTTAAGCATACAGTGGGGTGCCTGAGTGGCTCAGTCAGTTAAGAATCTGACTTTGGCTTAGGTCATGCATGATCTCACGGCTCATGGGTTTGAACCCCACGTTGAGCTCTGTGCTGATAGCTCAGAGCCTGGAGCCTGCTTCGGATTCTGTGTCTCCCTCCACCACTTGCACTCTGTCTCATTCTCAAAAATAAACAAACATTAAAAAAAGATACTATAAAGAGCTTCAAGCGTATAGTACAATTGAACTCCTTCGAATTGTTCAGCAATTTTATGAAATAGGGACTATTTTCCCCATTTTAGATGAAAAACTGGAACTCTGTGAGGGTAGGAGATTTAATGATTGAGGACCCAGCACGAGGATAATTCAGAGCCAGGTTCTGAACCCACATCTGGATGATTCTGAAGCCTATGTTATTTCCAGACCTTCAGAACAAGTAATATAAGGAAATCAGGACTTAATGGTCTGGTGAGATAAATACTGATCTGAATACAGGGATTAGCTCTCTCAAAGTTCTCCTTGTAACCTGGGAATATTGGTCAACCTTCTTCAGTCTTGGCTTTTCCATTTCTAAAATGGGGATCATGCTCTCCTCGCAATAGGAACACTGTGATGATTAAATGAGACAATTTACATGAATTATAAACTGTGGACTATATTATAAAAGATACCATTTAATGCCATGTCTTTCTATAGGGAGTGATGATAAATGTCATAACTTTTGAAAATTATCTAGCAGCCTGCCTAAAAAATGATATATGCTCAATAAATATTCCTTTCTTTTTCTTCTTTCTTAAGACATTATGTGAGAAATCCACACTGAAGCAACCCAATAAAACCATGTAGGTTATTTTGGCAAGATCCAAGGCAAACATACCAAGTGGTACCCACTTGGGGCAGGGAGAAGCAGAGCTTGAAAGCCCAACTTTAGAAGATACATGCTCACTGATTTACTTCTACTTTGGAATCCTGTCTAAAGATTACATGAGTGACACCCAATGGTGAAGGTTTAAGTTCAGGTTGCCAAGCAGCAATTTCAGAAAGGACTTCTTTGCATTTGGAAAATAAATGGGATCCTGGCTCAAGCAGCAATTCCATTCCTGTTCATCTTGGGTAAACCTAGCATTATGCATTAACTTGGGGAAAGATCAAGGGACAGGAGATAGCTTTGTTCCTATTCAAATTAAGGGTTATTACAGATATTAAACTGATTTCCAGTATTAGTAGGTGTCATCTTCTTCAAATGGTCTCCCCGTTCTCCTGATGCCTCAACTCCTCCTCACTACCACAGCATACTATAGTGTATTACAGATTTCACAACTAGACTCTCTTGGTCACCTGGAAATCAGAGGGCCAAGGGAATGAAGGCCTTCTCTTTCAAATCCTCTATCTTGTCCAGCATTTCTGCCATCGCTGCTGGATTTCCAAGATAATCACTTATAAGTCACATTCCTTTTTCCTGTCACTTCTTCTTAAGTTCATTTCATAGGTGTCTTCCTCTATTTATGTACTCTGTTCCCCAGTTCATACAGAAGCTCTGCTTGAGAGTATTGCTGAAGAGAATTCTTAGCCCTGGCTCACATGAAACAGAATAGAAGAAATCTGTTCAACTCCCTGCTAAGGGCCAATTTCAAGATGGGGTAGAGAGAACATTTTACTGTTTGAGACGAAATGGATCCTCTGCCACTGAAAAGATCCCATGGGCAAGGCTGGAAGGTCTAATGTTATCTCTCTCAGGGTTGTTAGAAACAGGTGAGCTACTAGAAGTAAACACACCTTGTAAATCATAAAATATTTTACAAATTCAAGAGAGGTTTTGTGACAGAGAGTAGAGAGCCCAAGACTCATTCCTCTCCTTTCCTATGCTCTGACTGGCAGAGAATAGATGTAAAGATAATAAATCAAAAAGAACCAAGTGTAGACTTTGCAAATGACAGAGAAAACACCCAACATGCCTCAAAATACAGGGATTGGTAATATCTGCATTAGAGAACACAATGTGGGCCTGAGGTCAACACGGAATTACTCTAACACTGTCTTGAATCCAGGCCATTAGATTTACCTGACTGGCAACTCAGTCTATAGAGCAGGCTCTAAATCCATTTACCCAATCAGCTGTGGACCTGGGAGCAGAAAAGAGGACTTCATCAACTACAGTGGGGAGAGAATCTATCACCAAAAAAGAAAAAAAAAAAAAACCACAGCCCATAAATGATATGGGTTCTGACCAATCATCTCACTTTCTCCTATTGGGAGGAGGGACCTGGGTGAGTGAAGAAAGGTCCCTAACAGTCCTCAAGGGAAGAGAGGGGAGAGGCAAATGGAAATATAGTGGGTGGAGTGGGAGATAAATGTTCTCTCTTTCTCAACATTCCTTGCAAGGGACAAGCATCATGATTTATATTTCTCCATGCAAAGCAAAGAGATTCATAATTCATTTGGGTAACTAACTTTTCTGTTGCATCTTAGTCTTTCAATTATCCTCCCTAGATTTGATTCACTATGATTAGTTTGGAACTGTACTGTAACTAAAAGTACAAGTTCAGGAGCAAAAGTGATAAAGATCAAGAAGTTCCTAATGGGTGGGTAAGAGAGAGGTAAAGAGCATTTAGGTTGTTTTAATGAGTTATGGTTACCCAATATATAATATCCACTTGCAGTAACAAAAGACCCTAAGAGCGATTAAAAAGCCTTATTCTTAAAATTCTTATTGAAAAATAATTTTGTTATGATCTTAAATTTGATAGCCACAACCCCCTTTTCTCATTGAAACAACTTTTTTTTGTAACACAGGTTTTCTCAGGGAGACAATAATATTATAGCTGACTATATTTTGTTCATCGAATATTTGCTATGTATCTGCCATGTGTTAGACACCATGAGGGATTCAGAATTGAACAAAATACAGTTTATGCTCTAAATAGCCATCAGGAGAGGAAATGGAAAGCCAATAATAATGTGAGCTAAATATATAGAGCTATAAATCAGATTAGAATGGGTAAGTGCTCAGAGGAGGATATATTAAGTAATTGGGTGATTAGTAATTTGGGTAGGACTTTGGGAAGAACAGAAAGATCAAGGGAGGCCTTCATGGAGGAGGGAGCATTTGAGCTGTCTTTGAAAGGGGGGTATTATTTAGACATATAAAGAGAATAAGTAGATGTGATAGGGGAAAGGAGTAGTGAGAAAGGCCCTGAATGGCATGTAAATCATAAAGAGAGAGTAGCTCTGGCTGACTAGATAGTGGGGCTCACCAAGGGAAACATGATATAAAAAGCTAAGTGGAAACAATATAGAGGAGAACCCTCCAGCCCGGCCAGGGAGTTTGGACTACACCTTTCCCACTGGCAGTGGGGCTTTGTAACAAACCTGGGAGCAAACTTCAGGATCTCTTGCCTGTTTGGTATGGATAAACCTTGGCTTTTCCCCCAAAGGACTGGAGGTGGAGGGAGGCTCTTTGGAAGGCTATCATAATTGTCCAGGCAGGTTTTATGTTTGCCTGACCTAGGGTGGTAGCTGTGAGGACCACAAGTAGGGAATGAATGGGAAATGTAGTGTTCAGAGAGAACACGTGATGGGATTTGATACACTTGATGTCAACCCAGAAAATGCCATGACCCATTTACTTTAACAGAGAGTCCCCTCAGCAATGTACTTTGTAAATCAGTTTTTTTTAACGTTTATTTATTATTGAAAGACTGACAGAGTCAGAGCGTGAGTAGGGGAGGGGCAGAGGGAGTGGGAGACACAGAATCTGAAGCAGGCTCCAGGCTCTGAGCTGTCAGCACAGAGCCCGACTCAGGGCTCGAACCCACAGATCGCAAGATCATGACCTGAGCCGAAATCGGATGCTTAACCAACTAAGCCACCCAGGAGCCCCTATAAATCAGTTTTTATTGAGAATAAAAATAAAATTATTTCACTAAATACAAACTGACTTCAACCCACTGATTTTCAAGCACTGCTTACTGTGCTGCCCATTTTTCAGAGATACAGAACACTGTAGACAGCAACTCGCCAGGAGTTTGAAACCTGGCTCTCCAACTCAGCTTGCCCCCAAGCTGCCCTTGTTTCATCCTTTCACATAGAGGGCTGCCAGTGCCATTTCCTTTGCACAAAGGGTCTCATGGCTATAAAATAGTTTGAGAATCACTAACTAATCCAAACTTCACAAATGAAGAAACTCCAAGGACACCACAATTTCTGGACTTTAGGTCAGATCACAAAAGAAATAGATAATAAATCCCCATTCAATATGCTGAATTCTCAATTTTACTTTCAATGCTGTAATTCCTGCTGTGTCATTATTATTCTGTTTTTCATCTTGGCACAATATTAACATAAGAGCTGGTTATAGATTTATCAGTGTTCAGTTGTGGAAAAATCAATCATTTACAAAAATAATGCCAGCATCTAGATAGAAAGCTGCAGAGCCACTACTGTAGAAAAGAAGGAGAAATTCTTTCCTGGGTGTTCTCTATCTTGTTTAATTATTTGTGTGCAGTATCTTTTTACCCAAATAGCTAATATTCCATTAACAATTCACATTACTGAGTCAGGTAATTATGAATTTCTGTTTGTGGCTGGGAAGGTTTTTTTTTTTTTAAATAATTATAACCCACTAATCCTCATGGGAGGTTGTTGGCATAATCAAGAGATAATTTAGAAATCCAAAAATGGGTCTGAAGGGTCAAAGAGAGAAGATAAGCAAAATGTATTATCCTTTTAACAAACTCATGGCCCTGAAGATATCTGAAAATGCTAATAATATTACACAAATTATTAAATTTATAAAGAGGAGCTTTGCAGCTTTGGCAAAATTTAGTTGAGCTCTTTTGGTATGTCTCACATTTTGTGATGACACTAATGTGTGTTTTAGCCTCCCTTCTCACACCGTACTAGGGTTTCTCAAACTCTAATGCACATACAGATCAGCAGGGTATCTTGTCAAAATGCAGACTGATTTAGTAGGTGTAGATGGGACCTGGGTTTCAGATGATGCAGCTAGTCCAGGGACTACATTTCAAGTAGTAAGTCTGTAGATACTTCTCCATTCTGACCCTATGGAGTCTGGCCATTTACACTGGACTTCTTACATCCACACTGCAGACAATTTTTTCTCAAAAAAGTGCTCCTAAAATTCTAGGAAATAGTGGTTACTGCTGAGGGGATATGGTAGGGTCAAGAAATAGACTCAAACATGGCTAGGACACTGTACCACTCCCTCTGCAGTTTCATTTCTATGGGTTTGACATATAGACTATTGTTTGAACAAAGAGCTCCAATGCTTGAAAGGGAAAAATATCTGGAAATGATGGCTCTAGACTTTTCCATATTCTCTTCTCTTCAAAGAAAGCTAATATTTTCTGAGAACTTATAGTGTACCAGGTCTATGCAAAAGAATTGCCCAAGGTCACATATATGAGAATCAGTGCAGAAGACAGGATGGGATCCTTGAGCTGTCTCATTTTACCTAAGCCTATGCTATTCCACATGCACCATGCTTCCCTTCCATTCTCCTTCTATGTTGCATGCTAGCCTCAAGGAGCCTAGAGCTCTGCTTTCTCTGGTAAGAGCTAAACATTATGAGAAACTATTCAATACTTGCTAGTGGATTCTATAAAGAAACAGTGGGGATGAAATTCAACACACAAATATCAATGGTATTTATATATATATAAATAATGAAAAATTGGAAGCTAAAATTAAAAAATATATAACTTAAAATAGCTCCAAAAATGGAAACACTTAATTATAAATCTAACAACTGTAACTATGTAACAACTATAACTAACATGCTCAGTTGTTCCATGTTCAGGTACAAAATGCTGTCAAAAGAAATCGAGGAAGACCTGCATAAATGAAAAGACATACTGTGTACATGTTTTGGAAGATTCAACAGAGCAAATATGTTGGTTTTCCCAAAGTACATTATAGCTTTAAACAATATCATTAAAAATCCCAGCAGAACTATTTCGTAGATATAGACAGCTGATTCTAAAATTTATATGGAAGAGAAAACGAATTAGAAGAACTAAAATAATTTTGAAAAAGAAGAATAAAGTTGTACCTCTTTGGTGTCAGATGTTTAGAATTTACTATAAAGCTATAGTAATTAAGGGGTGCCTAGGAGGCTCAGTCAGTTAAGCGTCCAACCTCGGCTCAGGTCACGATCTCATGGTTCATGGGTTCGAGCCCCATGTTGGGCTCTCTGCCGACAGCTCGGAGCCTGGGGTCTGCTTCGGATTCTGTGTCTCCCTCTCTGCCCCTCCCCTGCTTGTGCTCTGTCTGTCTCTCAAAAATAAGTAAATGTTAAAAAAAAAAAAAAAAAAACTACAGTAATTAAGATGGTTTGAAATTGGCAAGGAGATAGATACACTTGAATCAAGGGAACAAAACAGAGTCCAGAAATAGACATATATAAATACAGCTATTTGATTTCTGACAAAATCAACTGACAAAAGCAATTCAATTTTCAACAAATGGTTTGGGACAATTGGCCTTTCATATGTAAAAATATGACTTGACCCAAACCTCACACCTTATGCAAAATGGATCATAGATTTAAATGTGAAACATTAAACTACTAAAGTTTGAGAAGAAAATATAAGAGAAAATTTTCATGACCTGGAGGTAGATGCTAAGTTCTTACAAATGACACCAAAAATACCGTCCATGTAATAAAAATGTGATAAACTAGCCCTCACCAAAATTTAGAGAACTTCTGCTGTGTCAAAGACACTGTCAAGAGAATAAAAAGACAAGCTGCAGGCCGGAAAAAATATTCGCAAATCACATGACAAAGGACTTGTATAACAAAGGACTTGTATGCAGCATATATAAACAACCTCAGAACTCAATAAAAAGACAACAGAAACTCAAATTAAAAATGGGTAAAGGAGTTCAACAGACACTTCACTAAAGGATATAAGGATGATAGGGATGCCTGGGTGGCTCAGTTGGTTAAGCATCCAACTTCAGCTCAGGTCATGATCTCACAGTTCACGGGTTCCAGACCCCGTGTCGGGCTCTGTGCTGACAACTAAGAGCCTGGAGCTTGCTTCAGATTCTGTGTCTCGTTCTCCCTCTGCCCCTCCCCTGCTTGTGCTGTCTCCCCCTCTCTCTCAAAAATAAACATTAAAAAAAATTTAAAGGATATAAGGATGATAAATAAGCACATGAGAGATGTTAAGCGTTATTACCCAGTAAAGAAATGCAAATTCAAATCATGATTCGAAACTGCTGCATACCTGTTAGAATGGCTTAAAATAAAACTACTTGGAATAGCAAGTACTGACAAAGATACAGAGCAAGTGAGATTCTCATACAGTGCTGGTGGGAATGCAAAATGATATAACCACTCCAGACGGTGGTCTTGGTAGTTTCTTACAAAAGTACTATATGACTCAGCTCTTTTATTCCTGGGTACTGAGAGAAATGAAAACATATCCACACAAAGACCTTTATAAAAAAAAGCTCACAGCTGTTGTACTAATAACAGCCAAGGCCTGAAAATCACCCAAATGTTCTATCTTTCAGCAGATGAATGCCTGAAGAAATTGTGATAAATCTGTACAAAGGAATACTACTAAGCGATAAAAAGCAATAGACTATTGATAAATGCAACAAGTTCAATGAATCTCAAAGACAGCATACTGAGAAAAGAAACTATTTCAAAAAGGTTATATACTGTATGATTCCATTTACATGACCTTTTTTTAAAGTTTATTTCTTTATTTTGAGAGGGAGAGCGAGAGAGAGCACGTGGAAGGGGCAGAGAGAGAGGGAGAGAGAGAATCCCAAGTAGGCTCTGCACTGTCAGCACAGAACCTGACACAGGTTCAGGTCATGAGATCATGACCTGAATCAAAATCAAGAGTCGGATGCTTAACTTACTGAGCCACCCAGGGGTCCCTGCATGACATTCTTGAAAAGACAAAACTACAATGATGGAGAACAGATCAGTGTTTAAGGGTAGGAGAAAATGTGACTATAAAGGGATAGCATGGGGAGCTTTTGGGGGGTGATGGAACTGTTCTGGATGCTGTTTATGGTGGTGGCTACATAATCTATACATGTGTTAAAAATTCATAGAAATGCACACCAAAAGGAAAGAAACTCAAATTTAAGGAATGATAATTTAAAAAATAATACTAATTTAAAAAGAAACAGTGGTATGAAATAAATTTCAAAAACTTTCTTGTTCTGGTAACAGTATTTGTAGAGGTCAAACTAGTTCTGCTCAAAGTAGTTTTTCAACTATGAAATCATAGGGGAAAATGGAAATTTTATGTTCTGTGGGATTTTTTTGTTCTAATTATGCAATAAATGGATATAGCAAAGAAAGTCTCCCCTGAAGAACACAATAGACAGAGAGAGTAGGAGACCAAGAGATCTCAGAATACTCTCAACTTTCTTTATTTGGTTTGTGAGTCCAGATGAGTATTCTAACATTCAGATTTGCAAGTGTAAAGGGGCTGAAAGAATTGAGTACATTAGTGGCTGGCCCATTAGACCAATAGAGAACAAAATGTGTTACTCTTTGAGGACTGGAAATTTTGTGGATGAGCAAAAGGTGAAGGCATTCTAATTTTCAATTACTTATAGTATTTACATCTTTTCTCATTAATCATATCTCTCTCAACTATTACATCAACATAGGCAAATAGAGAATACTATCTCTTTATGGGAATACTTTAATGAAAAGTAATATATTTAAAGACAGAGATCAGGTTGTTAATCCATTCCATTTCCCTGGTACCCCCAAAACTGGGGGTATAGAGGCTTGGCAATTTGATACCACTGCACCCTATTGTGAGTTGTGAGAACTGTAGGCATAACAAACTTCTATATCTGGGATCAGCAAACTATGGTTTATGGCCCACAAGCTAAAAAAATTTTTTTTTGTATTTTAAAAGGCTTGTACAAAAAAATAAATAAATAAAAATAGGGATGCCAGGTTGGCTCAGTTGATTGAATGTCCAACTTTGACTCGGGTCATGATCTTGCATTTCCCGGGTTCAAACCCCATGTCGGGCTCTGCGCTGACAGCTTGGAGCCTGTAGCCTGCTTCAGTCTGTGTCTCCCTCCTTTTTTGCCCCTCCCCTGCTCACACTCTGTCTCTCTCTCTCAAAAATAAACCTTAAGAAATTTTTTCAAATAAAAATAATGAGGAATATATGGCAGAAACAATGTATGTCTCAGAAAGCCTAAATTATTATTTGCCCCTTTAGAAAAAGAATGCTGATTCCTGCTCCATTCCTGATTTAAAACCAAACCAAATCAACTCAGCCGGAACTCAGTCAACTCTGCCTACTTAGTCAGAAGTAGGAATAGATGGGTGTTTTTTCAACCTTTTAAAGTGTATCTATAAAAAATCTACAAGTAACATCATACCAAATTGTGAAAATCTGAATGTTTTCCCTCTAACATCAGAAAAAGGGCATGGATGTCCATTATTCCTACTTCTATTCAGTATTGTACCAGAAGTTCCTGTCAGTTAAATAAGGCAAAGAAAAAAAAAATTAAAGGCACACAGATTGGAAAGGAAGAAATAAATCTGTCTTTATTCACAGGTGACATTAGAATCTAACTAGAAAATTCTATGGAATCTACCAAAAACCTTTAATAAGCAAGGTTAGAACAGTTACAAGACTACAATATATAAAAACTAATTGTATGTCAATGTATTAGCAAAAACAATTAGAACTTTAATTTTAAAATTTTCAGTAACATCAAAATATGAATACTTAGGGACCAACTACACAAAGCATGAAACATGGAAGGAGACTAAAGAAGACTTAAATACTTAGAGAGCTATAATGTGCCCATGAATCAATATTATTAAAATGTACCTAAATTGATTTCTAGATTCGATGCAAACCAAACTGAAATTCCATCAGGCTCTTTTGGACAGCCTGAAAAACTGCTTATGGTATATATGAAAATGCAAAGGTTCCTGATAGCCAAGGTACCTTTTTAAAAGGATAAAGTTGTCCGAGTTATACTACCTGCTAAATATTTTTAAAAACAAACAAAAAAACCTATGAAAGCAAACCAGGAAAGGTAATGACCCTCATCACACTTTGCAATTATGATGGTAAAATTGAAATAGGTTTTTCAGTTCTGGTACTGCATTTTAAGACACACGCTACAAACATAAAGATGGGTGATGTATCTAAATATCACACCATTTTAGAAACTGTTGAAGTAACTAGTAGTATCTAACATGGAAAAGAAAATTATTCATTAAGGAGACCCCATAACTATATTAAAAAACATACAGATCCATCAAAATAGGAGATATATTTTACTACTTCTGTGCAGCTCCAGAGGAAACAGCCTGAAGATACAGGAGTCAGAGGGGAGACTTAAGCTCAGAACAATGAGAACTTTCTAAAATGGAATGGGCTGCTTCGTAAGGTGGTGAGCTCACCATGGCTGGCATATAAGCAGATGGTGAAAGACATTTGTCATGTATGATCTGTGGACACTAAACCAATGTTTCTCAAAGTATAGTCTGAGGTCCACTTCCACAGTAAGTTTGCTAAAAGGTTAGATTCTTAGGTCCTGTTGCAGATGGTAAATGCAATTCTCTAGGGAACAGACCTGGCCTCTACACTTTAACAACCTCTGCAGGTGATTTTTATGTTCATTAAATTTGGAAATAGCTGGCTGAGATGACAGACAGGGATCCTTTTGAATTCAATAAATCTCTGATTCTCTCTTTCCTAAAGGTCTATTGTTCATTTTGTTGGGTTAATAGAAAAGTCTTCCTATAATTTGTAATTAATTCTGCACCCTAAACAAATCCATGTCAAATGAAACTTTGGGAAATGTTGAATAGTGGGATGACTCAATGTATTGTCATGAGTATGATGGTTATCATGCTGGAGCATCATGACTGCATACTGACTGCTATCTCTGCTTTTATGCCAGGGTTTTAGCACTCTATGGAACCATTTGTAGCCTGTCATCCAGAAAAAAACACCAAGGGAATGGCTTCACCACAGGGTACATTATGGCTGTGACACAGACTACCTTGGGCTGTTGATTCAGCTTATTTTCAGTCACAACTCCTGGCTAGAGTAGTCTGCAAAGAAGATCCCTAAATATAGTTCATGAACTTAGGGTTACATCCATAAAAACAGTAACGTTTTTCATTTTCAAGTTAAAAAAGAACAAACAATTACCACCTGAAATCTAAATATAGTCTCATGGCAGAAAGAAACATACCATTTAGCTACATTGCATATACAATTATACTCCCTGTAAACACTATTTAAAACATCTCTATCCTCACATCATTCCTGAGTATACAGCAGCCACAAAAAGCACAGAAGTTCTCTCACAAAAAAATAGGGGACAATTTTGCTAATCAATTTTATACGCAGTTTAATTAGTAGATGTTTACATATTTACCATTGTTGGGTCTCTGGATTAATTGGTTATTTTTATCATTATGAAATGACCTTTACCTCTGGTAATATTCTAGCTTGAAGTCAACTTTATCTGATATTAATATGGCTACCAACTTTTTTTATACTTAGTATGCACAGGGTGTATCTTTTTCCACCCTTTAACTTTCAACCCTGTATCTCTATATTTAAAGTACCTCTCCTCTAAACAGCATATATTTGGGTCTTGGTTGTTACATTGCTTTGTTTTTCACAGTCTAACAATCTCTGCCTCGTAACTGTAGTGCTTAATCCATCTACAGTTCATCTAATTATTGATATAATTGGCTTTAAGCATACCATCTTTATTTGTCCCCCTTCTGTTGTTTCTCTATTCCTGTGTTTTGTGGTAAACAAGCAATGTTTAGGATTTCATTCCATATTCTCCTCTACTGACTTTTTATCTATGCCTCTTTATATATTTTTCTAGGAATTACACATGCTTAATCTATCACAGTCTATGTTGAATTAATATTTTACTTATGGATATGTACTTTATGGATAATGTAAACACTTTACAAAAGTATAATTCCACTTATACCCTGGCCCTTATTTTGTGCTATTCTTTTCATATATTTTATTCCTACATATAACCTTCTGCAATAAATTATTTGCTTTAATTACTAGTTGGCTTATAAAGATTTTTTAAAAAGGAAAAATAGTATCTTATAATTCCCCACATATTTACTATTACTCATATTCTTTCTTCCTATAGATGTAAATTTCCAACTTCTATCATTTCCCCTTTGAAGAATTTTTAGCACTTTTAGATTTAAAAAAATTTTAAGTTTTAGACATTTAGAACCATTAGCAGTTTTTTTAGTCAGTTTTGCTGGTGCAAATGTTCTCAACTTTGACCTGTCTAAAAATGTCTCTATTTCACTTTAATTTTTAAGATATTTCACTGGATATAAAATTTTAGATGATAAGTTTTAAATTTCTCATTCCATTGTCTTCTGGCTTCCATTGCTTTTGAAGTCGGCAGTTATTATAACCACTGTCCTCCATATTTAATGAGTCATCTTCTCTGTGTAAAGATTTTTTTTAATCATTTTTTTCAGCAGCTTGTCTATGATGTTCCTAGATGTGGTTATCTTTATATTTATCCTGCTGGGGTTCTTAATATTAATCTATTGGGGTTCATTCAACATCTCTGATCCATGGGATGCTGGGTTTATTTTTTAATCAACTTTAAAAATACTGAACCATTATTTAACTATTTTTTCTCTTTCTATTCTTTCTCTCATCTCCTTCTGAAAATCAATTTAAACCTAGATGAGGTCACCTAATACAGACCCACATATCATTGAGACTTCATTTTTCTCCCAATGTTATTTCTCTCTGCATTTCATTTTGGATAATTTCTATTGATCTGCCTTCAAGTTCCCTGATATTTTTTTATGTTTTCTTTATATGGTGTTGATTCCATTTAATGATTTTTTTAAAATGTCAGCTAACATATCTTTCAGTTTTAGGATTTCAATTTGGTTCCTTTCCAATCTTTAAACCTCTCCTAAAATTCCTAACTCATAATTTCAATAGCTGGGTCACTTGCCCATCTGTTTCTAATTGATTTTTCTCTTGACTATGCATCACAATAAAAAAATGTTTGCATGTCTAGTAATTTTTAATTATTGAAATTATATATTATACAGACTATTCTGTGATCTTCTGATCTTGTTTGTTCAAGCAAGCATTAAAATTACTAACTTTACCATTAACTTCTGGAGGCCTGGTTTTATCCTTTACTGGATCTATTTTTCATCTTTCCTTAGTTCTGGGGCGAACCCATTAGTTATGTGTTCTTTACTCTAAAGGTCTCTCTGGTATTTCAATGAGAATTCCAAAAAGTTTACCACACTCTTTTAACTTTTCAAGACTCAAACTCCAAACTGTTTCCTCTGTGGTGCCAGATGCTACAATCTTCCCTCAGCTCTTTCAGCCACCTAGATGTCATTTTCTCATTGGGATATCTGGAATTGCACTCATGCCTGTACTGCTCAGAAGTTGGTTAAGGATTTGAATGGATTTTATATGCAGAATTTAGGCCCCTCCTCACCATGGCTTCTTCCCTTCTGTGATCCCCACCCTCAATTTCCAGCCATTCTGTCTACCCCACACTCTATTCTCTGTCCCTTCAGACCAAAAACAAGCTAGCAAAAAACAAAAACAAGCAAACAAACAAACAAACCCCTGAGTTTTTTTGCTTAAGTTCTAGCACACCGTGTAGCATACAGCCTGGAAATCTCCTCAGGGGATAAACTCCCTTCTGTCATGGGAGTCACAGGAATCAAACTCCCTTCTGTCATGTCAGTGTTTCTGCCTACTTCTGGTCCTTGTCCAGGGCCTTAAAATATATTTCTTTTTCTGTCCAGTATCTACAAGAGCACTAGTCTCAATACAAGTTATTCTTCCCCTGAAGGAATTGGGACCCCAACACACAATTTTGATCTCAATTACCTCAATTCCTTCACAGTATCTTTTTCTAGGGACCATTTCCTAGCCCTGGTTTAGCGATTTCCATCTAATGATGTATGCAACTGCTCCAAACTCCTTGTAATTCTCAAACGATTATCCTCTGCTATAAACAGCCAATCCAATTAAAGGTTTATCACTTTAATCATCTTCTGTTTTTATTTTAAAGCAATTTATTATATAACAAAACTCAGAACATATGTCTAAAACAAAGCTCCAACAAATCAGTGTAACTATCTTTAGGCACAAAATTACTCCTTCTTCGTATAATTTGCCACTGAATATTTTTGAAGAATGTTCTCTAGTTCTTATTTCCTATCTTTTAGGTCTCAGATCAGACATTCCTCCTTTAGAAACTTCCTCTGATCCTCTTCTCCTCCACAATAGCTTTGTCTAGCTTTATCATCATAGTTACCATACTGTTTTAATAAATGCAAATTTAAGGCCATGCTGGCGTCCCACAAGTTTTTCTAGGTAGTGTTTTGTGGTCATTCAGTTCTAAATATTTCATAAGTTCCATTATTATTTCTTCTCTGATTCATGAATATTTATAAGATAATTTTCATATCCAAATATATGGGTTTGGGGGGCTCTTTTGTTGTTGATGTCTAATATTATTGCGTTGTAGAAAGAGAATGTGTTCGGTGTTGCTGACTGGTATTTCTTAGGGATTTTTTTGTAGTCAATGTTTTCAATGTGTACTTGAAAAAAATGTGAATTCTTTATTTGAGGAATATAGGCTTCTATACAGGTCTTCTTTAAGCTGGCCTGTTACTTATGTCGTTTAAAATATCCATATCTTTACCAAATTTTTATTTTTTCATCAGTTTATCAAAGGGGCATGCCAAAGTATCGCCCTTTAAGATAAACTGGCTTAATTTATTTTGTAAGTTAGGAGCCTGTCTTATTTATTTGGAACACACAAATTCAGCACTGCCATTGCTTCCTTGTGAACAGCTCTTCAGTTATTGAATTATGACCTTCTTTATTCCAAATGATGCTTAATGGCCTTAGTATTGCTTCTCCAGCAATATTAGTCTTTATCTGTTTCATCTTTTCTCATCCCTTTCAATCTATAAGCATCCTCATGTTTTAGGTATATCTCTTGTAAACAGCACATACATGGACTGTTTCTTAAAAATAATCTAACTTCATCTGTCTACATTTAATGAATTTACAATACATCTAAGATTTTTCTGCTATTTTTTCTACTTATTATGTCTTTTCTTATTTATTATGTCTTTGCTTATTTCTTCCCTGCTTATTAGATCACTCTAGTGTTTTTTAATCCTTTCTATGTACTTGTTTAAATTATACATCTTTTCTTTTCCTATTCTTTGAGTGTTACTCTTAAATTTGCTCAAAGTCTAGAATAAGTCTATCTCTATCTTCCTCCTAAATAATACCATGAATGTGAAGTTTATAATTTCAGTCTCTCCCACCCTCTTTGTACATGTTATCTAGCATTTTAGTTTATTAACTGAACAACTCCTTAATTGACCTTTTCTTTAAAAAAAGAAAAAAAAAAACAGTGCTTCTTTAGATTTACAAACACATTTACAAATTTCTTTACTCATCATCCTTTCTTGATTTTTTTTACTTAGGGCACAAAATTCCTATTTCTTATTTTTTTTTTTCAACGTTTATTTATTTTTGGGACAGAGGGAGACAGAGCATGAACGGGGGAGGGGCAGAGAGAGAGGGAGACACAGAATCGGAAACAGGCTCCAGGCTCTGAGCCATCAGCCCAGAGCCCGACGCGGGGCTCGAACTCCCGGACCGCGAGATCGTGACCTGGCTGAAGTCGGACGCTTAACCGACTGCGCCACCCAGGCGCCCCCAAAATTCCTATTTCTTGAAGGATATTCATTAATAGTCATTTTGGAAAGGGTTTAAAGTTGGTAAACTCGCTCAATCTGTTTCTCTGAAAATGCTTTTTGTTTTTATTTCACCCTACACTGAATAATAATCAATTTTGGTATATTATTTTAAATTAATACTTACTTCCTCTCAGGATCTTGAATATATTATTCTGTTATTCTGTGATATCTATTGTTGGTAATGAGGAGCCTACTGTCAGTTTATTTTGCAGTTCCTATATAGATAATCACACACTATTTTACAAAGTTTCATATTCTTTTATTCCACACATCCCTCAAAACAGTGCTACTTAAGTTATTTTTTAGACGAGGGAGGGTTTTCACAGTTTTGTGAGTATCTGATGGCAGAGTTCACTCCTACATTCCCTTCCATACAAAATCAAAAGATTCAGAGATCCCTTGAAGTTTGTCTTTGAATACTATTATGAATCTCTGCCTAAAACTGCCCTAAAACAAGAGAGTCCTCAATAAATATATGTTAAACTAATTAATTAATGGATGCAAGTCTGGATGAGTGAAGCAATGAATCCTGAGTAATCCCAGGAAATGCCATTCTTTCCAACATTCTTGTCAGTTATTCCTGTTAACATTTCTGAGAAGGATTCTTTCTTTGCCCATTAATGTGAATGTTATAATTTGAATAGAAAAATGGAACAAATATCACTTGTTAGAGACACATTTCTACTTTAAAATATTTTGATTATTATTAATATAAAATAGATATGAAAAAGATATAAAAGGTTAAAAAAAAAACCAAGGTTTGCTTTTTAAAGTTTCCAAAGCATTTCTATATATATTGTTTTAATTCATTGATCATCAAATAAACCCAGTGAATTAAGAATTGCTGTCTTCATTTTTTGCAGCTGAGGCAACCAAAGCTGGAAGATAATTTGAGCCACTTGCTTAAAGTTATACAACCAGATAGCTGGATTCAACTCAGATTTTCATTCTGTTCTCTGATTTCTTTTTGCCTGCTCTTTACTTTTCATCCTTCATTCTCCTTGCCACAGAATGGCTAGATACCAGTGTTAAGCATATGTGTACCTCAGCAAGGGCAGCCATAATAAGAGGGAGGGCATCCCCAAGCCTCCACAGTGGAGCTTCAGCCCTGAGAAGCCCTTGAGTGTGTGCCACATGGACTAAAGAGAAAAGGGAGAAAGGCCTGAGCTATTCTCCAGAACCATGCTGTGTGCTACAAAACACTGGATGATAAACATCCACAGAGACTTTTCCCACCCACAAGATGACCTTGAATATGACCTCTTCCTCCAACCCTAACCTTTTCTCCCAAGGCCTATTACTGGAGTCCTTTCCATTAGACCTATTGTTCTCTCTTCCTTACTTTGTACCGCCCTTTATTTTTTTAATATAATTTATTGTCAACTTGGCTAACATACAGTGTGTATAGTATGTTCTTGGTTTTGGGAGTAGGTTCCTGTGGTTTAAGGCTTACATACAACACCCAGTGCTCATCCCAACAAGTGCCCTCCACTGCACAGCCCTTTAAAATTTAGCAGGCATCAGTTACAATTCTTTCAAACATTCATCCATAGTGCTTTCCGCTAGTGGCTGGTAGGAGTGCAAACTGGTACAACTGTTCAAGGAAACTGGCAGTATCTGCTAAAGTTAAAGATACACACATCCTACCACCCAGAACTTCCCCTTGTACATACTATAGATCTAAGTGAAATGTGTGTATGCATTTACCAAGATAGGTGTAAAATGTTTACTATCAGCTTTATTCATAACATCCCTGAACTAGAAACTACTAAAACACCTACCAACAGTAGAACGATAAACAGATTGTAGTGTATTCACCCAATGGGATACCATACAGCAATGAGAATGGACAAACTGCAACAATACAGATGAATTTTACAAACATGAAAGCAGCTAGGCACAAAAGGACATACACTGTATGATTTCATTCAAATTTAGTATAAAACAGGTATAATTCATCTCTGTTGATAGAAGTCAGGATAGTAGCTACCCTTGGAGGGAGTAGAAATTGGAAGGGAGACAAATGAGGCTTCTGGGGTCCCAGAGATATTCTATCTTTCTTTGCTTTGGGTACTGGTTATATGAGATCATTCACTTGTAAACTGTACAATTATGATATTTGTACTTTTCTATATGTATATTATAAATCCAATAAGTTAAAATATTAACCTTTACCCATACTAGATATTTTAAATATACACGTCCAAGACTTAGATACACTATACAAATGTATATGCTAGTTATATGCTTGTCCATTATGGATGGATTTCAAGGCCCTAATCCATTCCCCTAAAAAAAGTCAAAGTAAGTCACTAGCTGAAACCAGAGCTGTGACTTTAACTTGTTCATTTCATGACATATTATATTAGCGGCCTCCCATCAAACCACACCAAGATCAGTAAAGGAATTATGTAAATACAATAGCCAGCCCTGATGAAACAGCAATTATATATCTTAGCAGCTGTGTACTTCTGTTCACGTTAGATAATTAGCCAGAAAATTGTTTGCATAATTATTTTATGGAGCATTTGGTGATTTAACCATTTAACTCTGAAGACTTATCCAGAAGTCATTAAGCCATTTAAAGTGGTAGAGATCACAGTTGGTGCTTTTTCAGCACACAAAACAAAACCCAAATGGCTTCAGAATTCCATGGATCTCTTCTGTGTAACCAATCATTGCAGTTGGCAGGTCCAAGATGGCTTTTGCTTTTTAAATTTTATTATTTTCTCTCTAAAGGACATATGCGTCAACTCTTTTAAAATGATACACAACCAAAATGAGTTCTTGGGCCTGCCACTGCTCTTTCTGATTAAAGTGTACATGAATCACTGCCTTGGTTATTAAATCCATGTGCTTCGTTCCTTATTTGTGAATAGGAAACACTGAAAAAGAGAAATCAAGAGAGGTTGCAAAGGGAGGCAAAAGGAGAGAAGGGAAAACTGACCCTGGAGATAGGTTTTAAAAATAGTTCTTGGGGCACATGGGTGGCTCAGTCAGTTGAGCGTTGGATTCTTGATTTTGGCTCAGGTCAAGATCCCAGGGTCGTGGGATCGAGCCCCGCGTCAGCATGGAGCCTGCTTATGATTCTCTCCCTCCCTCTCTCCCTTCTTCCCTCTCTCCCTTCCTCCCTCTCTCCCTTCCTCCCTCTCTCCCTCCCTCTCTCCCTCTCTCTCCCTCTGTCCCTGTCGTCCACTCATGCTGTCTCTAAAAAAAGTACTTCTGGTCCACCAAAAGTGTAGCCAACCTTGTAACATTTTGGGAACTGTTCTGCACACTATTAATGTCACAGTAACAATATATTTGGTGATATGAAGCTTCAATAGGGAGTATTTCCTCTCCTTCCCCCCACCACCCTGGTTTTTTTGGTCAAGATGGGAGTGTTGGTTTACCTGAATAACTTGCTTCTGTATACCTGGCAAGATATTAAACTAAGTCATTGATGGAGGCATGCTGCCTTATTATAGCATTGAGCTTGGGGTCCAAATACTTGTATGCAAGTTCCAACTAGTTCCTCTCATAATGTGTAACTTCTCAAAGCCTCAGTCCTTGCTTCTGAAATGGGAATACTGGAGTCAATTAAAGTGGTGCTTAGAGTTCAAATTGGAATCAAACTGCATATGCTCATATCTCAGCCCTGCCCTTACTAGCTCTATAAACTTGAGCTTGTCATCATTTAAACTCTCTCCAGTTCTGGATAATTTTAACAGAGCCTTCTCTCACATGGTGGCTAAGTATTAGATGAGTTACTGCATGTATGTCAACCACTTAGAACTGCCAGGTACAGAAAAAGCACTTTGTAAGTGAATTCCGTTGTTATTTTTACTTCTAATTGTTGTTTGGCAGAATGAAATAATATTGTATATATGAAAAGTGCTACTAAAACCATAAATCCTAGAAAAAAGTGACTCCCACAGCCATGTCATTTCCTAAGAATAACCCACTCACTATTCTCCAGGGAACAAGTCAGAAGAAACTCAAAATCAAAATTTACTAAGCACAAGTGCAGGTTAGTACTCCCTAGGGAAGGAAACCCAACTGCATGACTGTGAGCAATTAATTAAGTCTTCCCAGAGAACCCACTTCAAGTGTAGCTCATCTGGAAGATAGTGACTGAAAAGTTAAGCCCAGAAAAAAAGAATAAATGATGGGCAACTATTGCTCAAGAGACAGAGTCTGGCGTTTTTAAAACTACCCCTTGAGAGTTACTGTTAATGGGTTCGGGAGTTTCCTTTTTGGGGTGATATAAATATTCTAAAATTGATTGTAGTGATGGTTGCACAACTCTGAATATGCTACTACTAAACTGTATGCTTTAATTGGGCAGATTGTATGGCATGTGGACTACGTCTCAATAAACCTGTTATATGGGGAGAATACCCAACTCCTCCTTGTATTGCAACTCATATCATGGATTTGTTAAAAGAGACAGAAATATGAATGCATTTGGCTTCCCCTGGAATGGAGTGTGGCTGCCAGTGCCACGGCTGGGCTCAGCAGTTGCAGTCTGGGCCATCAAAATGACCAAGGCAGGTACTGCAGACCGTGGCAGCCTCAAATCCCCAGTAGATCCTGGGCAGACAGAAAAGAATGCCAATTTCTTTCTTTAAAAATGTCCCCCATCTGTTTCTAAATAATAAAGCAGGATCTGAAAGGAAAAGGCCAACCCCACAGGTGAGTTCTGTCAGACAGAATGGTGGACTCTCCCAAGGGTGACTCAGAGAGAGAGGAGCAGGGTGAGCACCCACGGTGAGAAGACGTGCCATGAGGGCAGGGACTCCTCCTGGACAGGTGTCTGCAGGGCTGAAGGGACAGCTCTCAAGCTGTCTGCATTGTCATAGGGTCTTCTGAGGGAGAGAGAGACTGAGCTCTCACATGGTGGCTTCTTGCCCTTCTGACAGGCTCCCAACTGGTCACCACTTCAGTTCAGAAGTGGGGCTCAAAGCTTAGGCCCCTGCCAGAAGCAAAAGTTAACAATTTCCAAAGTAAACAATATGAAGGCATCATAAAGAGATCCACAGACATGAAAAAACAAAAGCTCCGCAAAAAGCTCCCAGAACAAACCACCAGACTGCAGTCTCAGGGATGGGAGGAAGATGGTATAAGAGGTTCTCTGGGGACTGGCAGGGGGCCAGTTTGTCCCAGTGCCAGCTTGGAGGACTGTGTGGAAGAGTTCTCTCCCAGAGTAAGTGGAAGGAATTGTTAAACACGAAGTGAGTTTCAGAGACACCCAGAGAGAACAAGTCCGGTCTTGAGGAATCCAGGCCCTGTCACGGGGCTGCTTCAATGCCTTAAAGTGCACCCTTCTTACACATGGCTTTGTGGGGAGAAGAACTTTAATAGTATGCCTTTGTTATTTTTAGCCAAAGGTTACAAAAAGTAGCAAGTTCCAAACTATTTTTAAAGATGAAACTACTGGGTAGAAGTTTGAGGAGAAACACAATATTTAAATGGTCTCAAAGTATCTCCCCAAAAGGTTAGTATTATTACAAAGAGAATAATAGCATCACAGTTAGGATGGTGTAATAGGACAAGTTGACATCAGATCCTTTCTGGTACCAAACATTGAGAAAAAGCTAACATATCTTCTATAATATTCCTGCCAATTATGTACAACCTGAAAATAGTTATAAGAAAACATTAGACAAATCCAAATTAAGGGCCATTCTACAAAATCAGTGGCCTATATACTCTTCAAAAATGTCAAAGTACTAACAGACCAGGAAAGAAAGAGGAAGAGTTCAAGATTAAAGAAAACTAAAGAGACCAAAGACAATGCCTGCTTCTGGATTGAATTCCTTTGTCAGAAAGGACAAATGATGGTATTTGAATAAGGTCTAAGGATTAGATAATTGTGTAGTAACAGTGTTAATTTCATGATCATAATAATTTTACTGTGTTTATGTAAGAAAATGCCCTTGTTTTTAGAAAGAACATGAAGTATGTAGGGGCAGAGAGGCTTCGTATCTGCAACTTGTTCTCAAATGATTTTAGAAAATAGTAATGATAATAATCACATATAATTAGATAGTAAAACAACTGCACAAAATGTTAACACTTGAGGAATTTGTGTGAAAGGTACATTAGATCCTTTGTACTATCATTGTACCCCTTGTGAGTTTGAAATATTTCAAAATAAGCAGTTTTTAAAATACATTGAATTTACCAGGACAAAAAAATGAAATAAATCCTACATGGCCCTGCTGAACTGAGTTTTGTCTGTAGACTCCAAACGGAGGATACAGATTTGGATAAAGTGCTTCTCATGGAGGCTCCACAGGCTGCACTGTATTCCTGGTGGAGCCCTGGAATTCCAGAGAAGTCTTTTCCAGGAGGCTGCTCTGTGGATTGCTAAACTCATCCCTTCCCCCAAAGGGAGCCAAATGGTTTTAATGGTTAGGAGAATGTGAAACACTCCCTTGACACTCAACATTTGGAAATAATATCTAATGTGATAGAGAGGCCGGGGACCTTGTCCAAGGAAATTATTTCCCATCCTCCCTCTGTGTGAGGCATCGAAGGGCTGTTGTTTTGGATTATTAAGAATAATGAGATGCAGATGAGAACTTGAATTACAAAGCTATAGACTCCTGAAATATTTTCTTACTGTATCTCAGCTACCTCCTCCTCCTCCTTGTCCAATTTTCTTTTTGTCTGTTTTATGTTTATGAGTTCATTAAATGCTATCCCCAAGACACTGTAGAAAGAACCTAAGGACTTTGTAATTCATCATTTGCCAAATGCTTTTAGGAACGTCAATATAACATTTTCCTTCCACCCGCTGCCCTCACCCCCTGCAAGTTGTATTTTTAACTGGTAAAAGGAATAAAACGGAAAGGAAGGGAATATATTTAATAAGTGATTTACACCAGTATCTCATTTAAGCCTCTCACAGTCTTAGAAGGTAGGTGAAAACATTCATCAACCAATGGAAATGGAAACCATTTAGCCTCAGAGAGGGTTAGAAGAGGCTAACACCACACAAATGATAAGGAACAGAGCAGGGATTCAATAACCAGCTTTGTTTAACTGAGGCCTATGCTGTTTCCACTTCACTGTTTAATACCAAGAAAATCTGACTGGGTCATTTCTCTTTAAAAATAGCATTTTTTTTCCCTAATTCTAGGGCAATCATATACTAAAAACATGGGAAATGTAGAGAACATAGAAAACAACAGTAAAAAAAAAAATCTAGCATTATTACTCACAGTTAATCTACATGGTTTGGAAATCAAGGCTAATTAAAACTAGCACTACAGGGGCACCTGGGTGGCTCAGTCAGTTGAGTGCCGACTTTGGCTCAGGTCACGATCTCGTGGTCCGTGAGTTCGAGCCCCGCATCAGGCCCCTGTGCTGACAGCTCAGAGCCCGGAGCCTGTTTCAGATTCTGTGTCTCCCTCTCTCTGACCCTCCCCCGTTCATGCTCTCTCTCTGTCTCAAAAATAAACGTTAAAAATAAATAAATAAATAAATAAATAAATAAATAAATAAATAAAATAAAAATAGCACTACATTTATCAACAATTTGTATTAACAATCTAAATCTGATATTGGGTATCTTTGCTCTTTTAAGTAAATAAAATTTCAGAAAAATATGCATTTTACATAACACAGACTGAAACTTTCCTTTTTAGTTATGAGATCTCCTCCATCTGGCAGGGATAAGAAAACATCAACTTTCTGAACAAAGAAGTTGGACTACATGATCTGAAAGAACCCCTTTACCTCTAAGGGGACTTAACAAGGGCTGTGTTTATGTATATATGTTTCACCTTTGCTGTTAACCTGGCTTTCTAACTGGATAGTCACAGTGTTTCTATAGCTAAGGCAGTATTGGAAACGTCTACCCAATGACAAAAAGACATTTTCAATATGACACCAATCCATCAGTCCTTTCTAAATCTGTCTGAACAGCATACATAGTGGTTAAGAAAATGTGCTTCAGAGTCAGACACTCCTGCAATCCAGTTTGAGTTCTACTACTTTATAGTTGTAAAATGCTGGGCAAGTTATTAAATCTCTCTAGGTCTCCTTCTCTCTTCCATAAAATGGAGGTAATCAGAAAGAATAATTGAAGGTAATTCAATGAGAAAATATATATATATATAGGGCTTGGTATAGTTCCCAACACACAGGAAGTACCTAGCAAATATTTCCTATTACCAATAAATGCTGAGATTAAGGTGAGTAGGTAGCATCCCGAAATGAAATAAGTGTCATTTCTGAAGTAATATAGGAAGAGGTCAAATTCTGGCATGCTTTTCCTACTTACAAGCTATGTGATCTTGGTCAAATAAAAGACTTTACGTGCTTCGGTTTCATCATGTGTCAAATATGATAATAGTGACTCAAATCCAGGTCAGTTTGACTCACAAGCTCATGGTTTCAACTACTACACTGCAGTGGTAAAAATGACTCCTGCAGGGTTGATGTTTGTGTAGCACTCTGTAGTGAAAGTGATACCTAGATTAATTCAGTATCAGCAGACATGGTATTGACAGAAGTAGTAGTCATTGTTGTAGTCACAATCTTATTCACGATCACCATCATTCAGTGGTATAGGATCGTATTGAGAAATAAGTGATTGAGGTTGAACAAACTGACAGGATCCAGCTGGTCACAACCACTCCAGCTCCGGTTTTCCACCCATTTATTGAAGAAAACATTGGGGGAGAGTAGGATCATAGGTTTGTTTCTGTGTAGCCACCCCCCCAAGGAGAAGTGACTGAAAACCATTTGAAATCTACCTTTCAAATTCTGAAACTGATGAAATCCTTTAGGATGCCCTGGTTCTGAGCCACTTAACTTCTCTGACCCTGTTTTCCTACATCCCCAACTCCTGGCAGAGACCACTTCCCCCTGTGTACCCTGAATACCTAGGACAGTGCTTGACCGTAGAATAAGGATGTATGTCTGTGCTTGAATACTGAAGAAACAGAGGAAAATAGATCCCCACCAATGCATCTACCCTCTTACTATTAATCAAAAACACTGAGTAGAGGTCACTCACCAGCTCTATTCTTGCAGCTTCTCACAGAGTAGAGAATGCCAAGGTTGTTCCACACCATTAGGTATAGACAAAATTGGCCAATAAATCTGAAAATGATGCAAAAACGCAGAATCTCTGAATTCCCATGGAAAAGCCAGCTCAGCCTCCCTCCTGTGCTCACAGGACTGGAACGTGATATCCATGAGGAGGCATTTAGCTTGACCATGTTGGTGAAGCCTAGCCCCCTCAAATGTTTCTCCATGCTGCCCACCAGACAACCTCTGGGGATATTTTTTAGCATCAATGGTCTCATGGTAGCCCCTAGTTTTGTGCCTGTGTATCACATTATCCCTTTCTCCTCAATTCATATCATTATCATCATCATCATCACTATCCATTGCCTTTATTAAGGACCCATCTTTGGGCATTGGGATGTCTACACAGTTGATCAGCTCCATTCCTGCTCTGACATGATACGAAAATGCTTCCCACACATCCCAGTCCCCAGGTGTCTTCACCACCTGTTTTATCTGGTTACACACACACACACACACACACACACACCACTCACTCACAACTCACTATTTTCAACCAAAAGGTAGAGAGCTAGTTAATATGCAAACGTCACCAGAGATTGGGAGCCCATTGAAGCCATTTCAGTCCAGATTCTCCTGTCAATTCTTTGGGGTTGGGGGATTTAGAAGCAGACACTTGGAATATGTTAGGTTGGAAGGGGGAAGGCTGAGTGAGATAAAGGTCTGGAACAAGGAGCAGGCCTAGAATACACCACTGTGGGAGGACTTGGGGGAAGGCAAATGTCTTCAAAGTCACACTTTATGCAGACCCAGCCTGCTGCTGCCCCCAAGATATTTGGAATAGGACCCAGATAGTCATCCCCCAAACTGGGCTCAAATGGAAAAGACACTGAAAATGAAGTCAATGTGAGTGACAGCATTTCTTCAGGCAAAATCTTCCACACCAGATGGGAGAATGTGTGTCGCCATTAGCAGAGGCCAAAATTTCTCAGGGCCACATAGAATCAAGGCTTGGGTATGGCTATGGAGGGACAGTTCTCAGAGTCTTAACCTATAGGTCTGTCCACACTTCACAGTGTACTTAGAGACAGTCCCAAAGGAGATGCAGTCCAAAAGGGCTCCTCCTGCTGGCTGAACTTCACACACCCAACACCTTGCAGTAGCACCAGGACTGGAAAGGTAGGGAAAAGCAAAATTGGTGAGGAGAAAATATCTTTATTCTTGTAGGAAGAAAGATTTTCTGTTGAACTGCTCTTAGGGTGTCAGCAATCTCGTTATTGATTTCCCCTGGCAAAGACTTAGGTCACAAGGCTATTGTTTCTAATGCAGCCAGCCTCATGGTCCTCTCAGACCACCTTCATCTGGGTGGATGGCAGTGCCATCTTAACCCTGATTTCCTGATGGCATATTTCCTGTCCTTGCTCTTGTGTAAAATAATAGTTCTCTTTTTGGCTGGGTTTCCAAGAAGCCGGAAATGCTGCTGTCTGACTTCTTGAACTAACGAGTTCACTATTGGGACAGCATAACTAAAAACTGGTGCTTGGGATATCTTGGCTCACTCTCGAAGGGTGTTGTTTATGAGACTGCCTTAAACAGTGATCAGAGAAAGACAGCAGAAGAGTTATAAAAAGAACTACGAATAGTCATTGGGGTGGAGGGATGGAAAAAACTTTAATCTTACTGAGGAGTCCCTAAACAACATTACTAAACTTCAAAAGTGCAAAGACACTTCAAGAGGTTGTTGTTTTAAAGTCAAAGGAAAACCAAACAGAAACTAATATGAGAAAGTGTTTGAATGAAGAGGTGCTGTACCTGACTTGCAGGAATGACTTTCAAGGTCCCAAAGATAGGGAGAGTGGGAATTGCTCTTTTTAAGATTTTAGAAATTTTCATCTTGCTGTTCTTGTAAAGGGAAAGCAAGTCTGTCCTTGAGAGAACTTGTAAGACAGCCTTCTCTTTAAAAAAATGCTCTGAAAACAGTTAAGTGCCACAAAACTTTGAAAGAACTGAGATCAACTTGGTGTTTGACAAAGCTAATATAAGAATGGTAATCAATCCCTTGGCAATGGAAATTTTAAATTTAAAATAAGCTTCAACAAAGCCTTTGAACCTTCAAACATTTTATCCTTAAGAAATTAATGGGTCCCTGAAGAAGTCACATTTCCTTTTCTGTTTCTGTAATATATACTTCAATTACATTAATCAACAATGCAGCAAAATAACTGACACCAACCAACTTCCAAGTCACATTTCCAAATGCTCCTTTTCTTCAGCAGAGACTTGGCATTTGAAGATAGCTAATTGAGGTTTATATAAGCATGAATAAATATTTGGTGAAACTGGATTTTCCCATCCGTTGTCACCTTTGCTCACCCCAGAATGGTTTCCCATCCTTATTTCCCTTTTGCTGTCATTTCTGTTGAGTGTGATAAACTATCTTACTGAAAGAGATATTATGTTAAAATCTTCCTTCTGCAGTATCTGTAAAACACTCATCAGATGTGTCTCTCTCTCTCTCTCTCTTTTTTTTTAACTTATTGGCAAGTTGGCTAACATACAGTGTAGTCTTGGCTTCAGGAGTAGATTCCCGTGATTCATCACTTACATACAACACCCAGTGCTCACCCCAACAAGTGTCCTCCTCAATGCCCATCACCCACCTCTCCCACCCCCTCAACCACCACCCCAGTCAACTCTCAGTTTGTTCTCTGTATTTAAGAGTTTCTTATGGTTTGCCTCCCTCTCTGTTTATAACTTACTTTTCCTTCCCTTCACCTATGGTCTTCTGTTAAGTTTCTCAAATTCCACATATTAGTGAAATCATATGATATCTGTCTTTCTCTGACTTATTTCCCTTAGCATAATACTCTCCAGTTCCATCCACGTTGTTGCAAATGGCAAGATTCCATTCTTTTTCATAGCCAAGTAGTATTCCATTATATATCTATACCACCAGATGTGTCTCCTTTAAAAGCAAATAGAATTTGTGAGACATTTTGTTTTTCCCCACTGAAAAATCAGCTGACATTTTCCGAGTTCCCTGTGCTTTCCTCTGCTCTGGACAAAACAAAACACCAAGTTTCATGACAGTCATCTTTTTGGATGTGATGTTCCTTGAAAATTGCCTTTTTTTCCCCACCTACCCTCAAGTCTATCCCTAGTAGAGTTTTGGCTTCACAACTTTCCTCAAAGAAAGTGACTCCAAGGGCCCTGTTTTTCCATTTTGGTGTTCTTTTTCTTCTCTAAGAAATAGAAACCTTAAAAAAAAAAGTCTCTAAGTATTAGTTCTACTAGTGTAGTATTATATACATATACACACACAAAAGAACTTTAATTTTCCATGTGGGTATATGCCTCTCTATTTGGGAATAATCACTATCTTCCATCTTCCAGTGGAAGGTCATTTCTCCTTTTTGCTAACGACCTGTAAGAAAACAGCTCCTGACACTGTGCATGCTGCAAAGACAGTCAGCCTTGCTTTGGAGTTTTTTCAGCCACTGTTGGACATTTCCACATCTACCATCTCCTCTCTCAAGTCATGGATACTTAGTTCATTTTACTAAGACCCGGGCCTTATCCATCATCTTCAAAAACAATCTGATAAATTGGCCCTTCCTAAGGTGAATTACCTCTCTCAGGGACTTCTGAGTTTTAATGGGAAACCTCCTGAGGGAAAAAAAAATTAGTTTCTAAGGTGGAATTAGCTTCATAGGGCAGTATAAGAGATTTTTTAATAGGTTACGGGATAAGTTAGACCCTTGAGTCACATCAACTCAGCAGCTTAAACTCATATTCACAGGCTGGCTTATCCTTTATAAAAATAATTATGGATTATCAACTATTTCAGAAGTTCTATTATTCACAGTTCAATACACTATGAGAGAATTCCACATAACAGATCTGATGCATGGTTGATACTTCAATGGTTACTCATTTTGTTTTTAATCTTCTAGTCACTGAAGAACAAATCGAACGTGTGGAACCACACAAACAAATCAGCTGTACATGTGGTTAGATTTTTCACTTTCCCCATGGGTGTTTTTGTCGAACAGCTAAAGAGACATGGAAATCTGCAATTTAGTTGTCACTGTTGAGAGATCTCTCTATGGTCTTATCTTGCTATTCTTTGCTTCACTGGAATCAAGAGACTTGAATCTCTTCCCTCTTGTTCCTAGGGAGGGAGAAGGGCTTTTCATGTGATCTTTTATTTCAAGCCTAAAATACCACTTTTGTTGTTACATACCTGTGTTTTGGTTACTTTATATATAGAATATATATATATATAATGGCAATACATGTAAACAGACCAAGCTGGATAAGACTATTTGCCTACAAAATTGCACACAAAGAGAAACTGTTCTGATGCAAATCTGCACTGGAATTGGAAACTGGAATTCAACTGAAGGCCTCTATGTGCAGAGGTAAGTTCAGACCATCCCCAGAATTTGCCTATCAGAGAAGGAAATACTGCGCATTCAGCTACCTAACTTGGCCACAAGCAAAGCTCAACACTTCCAGAATCTCTGGGAAAATGAGATGGTACATATTCTTAGCAGGAGCTGACAATTAAGCAGAGTGAACAATCATACGAGGCAGGGGAGAGGGTGTTCATGCTGCTTAGCCACATGCCTCAGGTGCCGGGAGTGTGAGGCCAAGGGCCAAATGCTTTCAACCACCCAAGAAGCCGGGGATCCTGAAATCTGTAACCCTATGGCATGTTATTCTGTTTGTTATCATAGAGACTGCCCTATTCCTTCCAACTATTTCCTCTGGCATGATAAGGATTTTGTGAGGTGCCAGGGGAGATATAATTCATTAGAATCAAGTAATGATTTGTAATATTTAAACTATTCCATTAAACCAGGAAGCAGGTCAGAAACTAACCTTTAAATACAGCCAAGGGAGAAAGTCAGCCCAGCAGCTTAAAATATATATCTTTTGCAGGAAGCAAGGAGCATATAATTAGCTGTAATTTCTGCAACTGCAGTCAGGAAGCTTTATTTTTTGGCTGATAGGCAGTGTTATCTCCTGATGGCCTGGGAAACCAAATCCTAGGGTTACAATCCTGGCTCCCGCATGGACCCTTGTGGGTGGCTTCTGGGGTGAAATGGCAAAGGAGCAAAAGAAAGGAATGGGCAGGGTGGGGTCAGGAGCTGGAGAAATTACAGCAAAGGATCTGGGTGATAGCCACTCTGATTCTTCTGCAAGGAGTCTGAATTTTGTGAATTATATTTAAACATATTCTGATTTCCAATGCAATCATTACCCTAACATATTTCTAAGGCTTAATATATTGGGTAAAAGCTATACTTTTTGGCTCCTGCTGGTAGTTGTGGAAAAGTTAAATGTGCTACTGTTAGAGGATCACTTTTATTTTTGATGGTTTCCACAAGGATAGATTTTTTTTTCCAGTGGGCAAGTCTCAGCCTAGTAGAGGCATTAAAAATTAGTAAAGGTGGAAATGCTTTGAAACATTTGATCTCTTCTCAAGGAAGCTGAGCAGAGGGGCGGGGAGTCCCTCAGGAAGCCTTGCTGTGTGGAAGCATATACACCAACAATGAGATTTTCTTCAATACCTCCTATGGCCTTGTTTCTCCCTTCTAAGTCAGGGAAAAAATTCCAGCTCTCCTCTCTGACATTTGATGTAAATCTGAAGTCTCAGGGGAGGCCATGGAGGCTCAGATAGGGGGCAACAGAGCAAAAACAGCAACATGTCAGTAAATAAATCTGACTTTTGTCCATTCTGGCTAATCCTGGTTTGGTTTGCTGGGAAGTGAGTGCCGTTGCTTTTGTTTTTCTGTAAATTGTCAAATCCTGCCAACCTTGCCCTCTGAACCAGATCAACCAATGAATCATCCAACAAATACTTGAACTAACAGTAACCTACCCTGTCCTTAACCAAAGAACCAATGACAGTAACTGTCATTAAAAAAAATTATATCATTTATATAACATATCTCCCAGTTATTTATCAGGATTCTGCAGTGTATTAAACCTCTTTTCTAATTATTTATAAAAAGAATTCTGCAGTCCACTTGGAAAAGAAGAGATATAATTTCAAATGATTTAAATCTCTAAGAATAGTGTAGGCTTAGGGTAGCACCAGAAAAGCCCTAAATACCATTTCTCTCTTCTGCTTCCTGGGATGAGCTCCCTTTGATGGGGATCACGTTCAGATGTGTATTGTACTGATATTCCCCAGATAACACATCTTGAATTACAAACTCAAGCATCTTCTGGATACCCAGAAAGAAAGGATAAAGCAATAAGGTGAACAAACACTCATTAGATGAGAAATGGAAAAGCAAGGGCGCATCTTTCCAGGGACCTCCATTGCCAGCATTTATCCTACAACACCCACAGTATACAAATAATTGCCTCCGATCTCTGATGTGGTCAGATAAATCTGCTCACAACCCCTCAGAAACAGGTGAGACTGTTTCTCAGATGGCTCCCATTTCTTCCACAGCAGCTGCTCATCTGCTCATCTAGAATGTAACAGTCCTATGCTGTCCTCCAGAGTACAGCGGCATTGTCTCAGCTATGAATAAATCATTAACCTTATTTTATTAATAAGGCAAAGCTAACAATACTTCCAACCTGGCCCTGCTCTTCCTTTCCAGCAGTGCCTCAGAAATGAGAGGCACACTGTTCTTCCCGTGCATGTGGGGAAGGGCTGTAAGCTTCCAGGATGCAGCTTACAAGATCTGGGGGAAAAGCATGAGCCAGCTGCAGACAGATGAAGCCTAACTCTAAAGGCTCAGAGGTCTGCAACTGAAGAGAGAGAGTTGCTTTAAAGAGAGACAGTTATCCTGGGACATCCACTGTTTCCCTGGGACCATGGGAGGGGAGGGAGCTTTCAGTGTCATGGGAGAGAGTTTGGGGAAGGAGGCAGAGCAGAGGAACAACTTACCTCAGTGTTGTTTTTATAAATAATTGAGTTTTTTACATTTTTGCTTAATAAGTAATATTTTAATATCATAACCCTGTCTTAATACAACTTCAAATTGTCTCCACACCCTGAAACAGGTGAAACTAGACTCTAGGCTTTGTTTTTAAAAAGTCTATCAATTTATAAAGGACCTTGCTATGTCATCAGTTCAGTTATACTGTTTACTATATTTCTTATTGTACACAGGCCTCTTTTGGAGACAAATGATAGAAACCTCACTTACTAAATTTAAGCAAAAAAAAAAAAAAAAAAAGAGAGAGAGAGAGAGAGAGAAGCTGTTGACTTAGGTAATGAAAACTTAAAGAGGTGGCACAGATGTTAAGCATGGGCTAAATCCAGGAGTTCAAAGAATGTCATCAGATTGTTCTCTTTCTTTAGACTCCATTTTCAGTCAGACTCTCCCTCATGGTGACCACCATTGGGAGACTGTTGAGGTTTTTGGACACACAGCTGCCCTCTGGACTAGCAGAGAAAAGGACTTTAATACTTGACATTTCCATGTGAGCTCTGATAAGGAGCTCAATCTTGGAAACTTCTCAGAACCCCCAAACTGCTCTTCCTCAAGTCTCCTCACTCAGCAAATAACCCACACCCTGACCTAGGGCCCCACCACGATCCTTAGAGCCATTCTTGGTTCCTCTTTCCTTTACTGCCATTCCAAACCATCAGCAAGTCCTATCAGATCTTCAAAATGTTTATGGGCCAAACTGCCTGTCACCATTTCTGTCACTACCACCTTCTGAGTCACAAATATCTCTTATCTGGACCAGTGACGAAGTCAAAAGGTAGTGACCTGTCTCTTTACCAACACTCTTGACCCACTAAAATCCATTGTCCATGCTTAGCTATAATGATAGTTTTCAAAACTATGTCCTCATCTTCTTAAAACGTTCTAGATTTATTTTCTCACTGTTCTGAAGGCTACAATTCTGAAATCAAGATGTTGATAAGGTTGCTTCTTTCTGGAAACTCTATTTCACATCTCTCTCCTGGCTTCTCAAGGATAACAGCCGTCCTTAGTGCTCCTAGGTTTGGAGTGCATCATTCCAATCTCTTCCTGACTCCATCATCACATAGATTTCTCTCTGTGTCTCTGTGTCCAATCTCCCCCCTATTAGAACACCAGTCATTAAATTAGGGCCCACATAAGCCAGTATGACCTCATCTCAGCTTGATTACATCTATAAAGATCCTATTGCCAACTAAGGTCACATTCACAGGCACCAGGGGCTAAGATGGAGAATATCTTTGGGGAGACACAACAGTATACCCTCTAGCCTCCTTAAAATTCACATCTGTCCCATAAGCAAAATACATTTTCTTCCTCCCCAAATCCTTAAAAGTCTTAACCTATTCTAACATCTACTCTAAATCTAAAATCCTATCTAAATGTAATCTACTCAAAAAGTCCCAATCTCATCCCCTAAATCAACTCAATCAGATAGAGATGAGACTCTGGGCATGGTCCATACTGGAGCCATATTACTCTCCATCTGTGGATCTGTGAAACTTAGAAAGCAAGTTATCTGCTTCCAAATTACAATGGTGGGACACTTTAGGTATTCCCATTCCAAAGGGTGGAAATTGGGAGGAAAAAAAGGAAACAGTTTCCAAATAAGCCGGAAAGCCTGCAGGAAAAATTCCAATAGGTTTTAAGGGCCAGGCTTCCTTGGAAATGAGACTGAAGGGAGGTTAGCATGTACTGAAAGGAGAAAATGAAACATATCTGAAAACAAACTACTAATTTTTACATGTTGCTGAGGATGAAACCTGAGGAGGGTCCCTTGGACTGGCTTCAGCTACACCTACAGCTGCAAATACTCTGGCAGCCCCAGAGCTGCCCTCAAGGCCAGCAGAAGGTAAGGAAGGAGAAAGTCCTGCAGCAGGTAACCTGTTTATACTTGAGATTAGGGGATAAGCAAGGTGTGCAACCTGTATCATTCACAAGGCCCCACACTTAGAAGGGCCCCAAAATTGGCTGAATGTTCTTCTGTAAGCAACTTGAAATTTAAGAATTTCAAATATTAAGATACTTGAATGATGATCCCCACATTCTTTTTTTATACTGCCCCCCCCAAATTGTGTAGCTGGTCCAGTGTAATCACTGCCCCCACGCTTTCTTATGACAATTTTTTTTAATACAGAAGAGGAAAAAATGAAATCTATCAGATTATTGACACAATTATTTCTGAGATTAAGGTAATTTTTCATTTTCTTCTTTTTGATTAATGAACATGCCTTACTCATATAAGAAAAAAAATCTAATTTTGTAAATATTGAGGGGCACCTGGGTGGCTCAGTTGGTTGAACGTCTGACTCTTGATTTCGGCTCAGGTCATGATCCCAGGGTTGTGGGATCCACATCAGGCTTCATGTTGAGTGTGGGGCCTTCTCGGGATTCATTCTCTCTCACTCTCTCTCTCCCTCCCTCTCCCTCTGCCCATCTCCCCTGCTTGCACTTGTTTTCTCTCTCTAAAGAAAAAAAATGTAATTATTGATGTGGAAATACCACAGAAATAAATTTTCTTCTAAAGTATCTTTTCCATCTTGAGTTCAACTAGAATGAGTCCTATAAGCCTTGTTTTCCATGCAGACTTCATTGGGAAGAAGTCACCTGTTGGAAGGAAGTTGTACCAGGCAAGAAAACTCCCCTTGGAGACATCAGATACATGGAGGGTCCAAGAAAGTTATGCCTGCAAGATCCTCAAGCTGTCTCCACATAGTGTTCTCTGAAGAAAGGAAAGATAAACATACCTCCAAACACTTGCAACCTGTTTCTTTATGAAGACCTAACCACTGAATTCTCTCTGTCTCAAATTGCAAAAGTGTTGTAAAAGAAAATCATATACTTCTGCCAATGGGCCTTGCTACATGCTTTTAAGTCCAGTATCAGCTGGGCCCAGTGCTCTGCAGCATACCAGATCCCTTTGTTTGGAAACAGTTACCATTTTCCACAGCACATGCCAAACTTAACTCTGCCCTTCTCCACCTTGAGTAAATAATCATTCTTCTAACTACCCCAAGAAAATGAAGAGCATTCTGCATGAATTGCACAGCCTCTCCTTCAAGTTTTTCTTTACTTTAAAATGTTTCCCTCTCCTCTGGCTCCTACATCTTAACTTCCAAATAAATAAGGTTCTGTTTCTCTTTTCATATAATAACATAATGCCATCCTTACCTAAAGTACATTTTCAGTATAAGAAACCCAAGGTCACCTTCAATTCTTTGCCACACATCTGCAGGATTAAAGAAAAAAATCCCTATTCATCTGTGGCTATCTTTTCATCCTTTGGGGGTAACTGATGCTTATACATATGCAAGTTAACATGCTTTAATCTATTTATGAATTAGCTGTTTTTGTCTAAGTGCAGAGCTCACTTTCCCTATTTTTTTGTCACTGGTGTTACTCTGGCTGTCTATGGCAGCCAGTCTCTAGGATGGCCCTCAATGAACCACACCTCTCAGTACTCACAGCATTGTGTGGTAAGTCTTTTAAAGCTGGGCTGACGCTGTCATTTGCTTTAAACAACAGAATATGATGACAGTAACACTGTGCCAGCTAGGTCTAAGACTTCAAGAGACCTAGTAGCTTTTGCTTTTGATCTCTTGAGATTCAGATATCAGAAGCCCATTTAAAGAAGCTCAAGCTAGCAGCACAGTGAGATGAACATGGAGATAGAAAGATGTCTCAGCCTTCCAGCCAACCCTGCCAATGTCTGAGATGAATGGAGTCATCTTGGATGATCCAGTCCAAGTCACCTTCTCTCACCACATGAGAGACTGAGAGAAGAACTGCCCAGCTGAGCCCAGTCAACTAACAGAATTGTAAGAGATAATAAAATTGTTGTTTTAAGTTCCTAAATTTTGGGATGGTTTTGCTAATCAGTAGAAAATAACTGCTCTCTTTAGCAATCTCCTCCAGGTAGCTAGCTTCTCAACACTCCCATCACCTATTACCTAGTCTATGCCAGGTAGCCATAAGCAGTCCACATACTGAATAAATGAATTCCAAGTGGATGGAATTCCAAAATATATCTTTGCTTAAACAGCTTGAATTACTTTTGAGAAGCTCCTTTTCAACATTTTAAGGCCCAACCCTGGGCTGCCATTCAAACATTCACCAATGATCTTATAATTTTGGCAGTTGTATTTTGCCTGACATTTCTGTGGGCATCATTTATATTTAAACTATTTCAGTACGGATATAGTCGTTGTCTAAAACATATAACATCGTTTACAATTAATGTGTTATGATTGCTGTGAATGCCTCATCTGATACTGAGGTAATTCATAAATGACAGGATGTAACCATTCTCCTACAGTTCAGGCTGTTCTATAAGCATATTATTTCTAGCAATGTGTTGCAGGCTTTTGAAAGTAATAATCTACAGTGCATGCCAGGGGAAAATGCCAATTTGAAGGCTTGAAAGAAAAATGTAACAAACTACCATATTTGTTAGCATTTTGAGATACCAAAATCTTAGTGAAATTTCAAATACCATCCATTTCATCAGGCCTCTACATACCAATAGACTAACATTATAAATCAGAATTTGCAGGTTCTTGCCTGAATATTAGGAATATCTAGGGAGTCTGCAGTAAGGATCTCACGTCCACTCTAGCAGACATTCCTACTTCTCCACCATCTTTCCCCAGGCATCTAATGGCACTCCGCCATAATCTCCCAGAACAGATGTTTCTCCTCAGCTGAGGCACCAGAACCCTCTACATGCCAAACCATTCAGTGTTCTGTTTCATTTCACATTCTGTTAAGTAGATGCATAGCTATGCTCCTTGGGCATAAAATTTTTAAAAATTTTCCTAAAACAAATTTCTAAATTTTCCTCACTGCTTCCTTACTTACCAAAGAACTCCCATTTAAATTCATTAGGCATCAGAGAAGATTCATCTTCAAGGACACAAAGTGACCGACACCATTCTGTTCTCGGGACTGCTCCCCACCCCCATCACCCTGAAGTTCCATTACCAGGTCACACTTTTCAAGCCTCCTCTTTCCTTCAGCATAGGTTCTCCCTCTTCTGAAACAATCTTCTGGCAGAGCTACCCTACCAGCTCAGAAATGCCCAGAATCAAAATCATATGCCACCTTAGGTTCAGAGGAAGCCTCCCACTGCAAAAACATGGTAAATAACTGCATGAGACACTGAAGACCCAAAATGTAGCCAGAGTTCACCAATATTCCCCTAGGGGGAATGCAGAAGCATGGAAGAGGGAGACTAGAAGCTAGATGTATTCCCAACTTACTCACTCACTTGTTGGATAACTCAGGCAAGTTAGTGAACTCCTCTCAGTCTCAGTTCCTCAATGATACCAGTGATATCAGCCCATAACTTGGTCTAAGGATTAAGCAGACATAGTTTTCCTTCTTTATGTGCAGATAACACCCATTCTGGAGACAGATGTACACTTTGATGAACCACAGCAGGTTCCCTTCTCAGCAAAGCACATGATGTAATGATGTAGCAAGAACAGGTGGGTAGACTAGGCTTTAGAAGATAGGCATGCAAACAGCAAAGCAACAAAATGCAAGTGCAGGACAGAGAACTGTGGCTTTCTTTGGTAAGACAAGGTACATGAAAAAGAAACATTCCATGGAAGATACCAAAAATAACTTCTCCTGAACTTCCTAGGGGGCTATGATAGGAGTTTTTTTCTGGGGGGGGGGGGCTGGGATTAAGATGGAAAAAAAAATATTCCCTTGGATGGTATGAACTGAAGGTATCCTCTCAAGACCAAAGTCCGGTTTGTCTTCCTAAGACCAGATGGGCTCTATCTAATAAAAACAGCAACTACTATATGGAGCATTTATTACATGCCAGATGCTGAGCTAAGCATTTTACATGTATTAATGTATTTATTAAGTGTAGCACATTTAATCATGACATCAACCCTCTAATATTACCATTGTCATTCCCATTTTAATGACGAGAAA
Organism: Leopardus geoffroyi; assembly: GCF_018350155.1. Taxonomy (NCBI): domain Eukaryota; kingdom Metazoa; phylum Chordata; class Mammalia; order Carnivora; family Felidae; genus Leopardus; species Leopardus geoffroyi. The sequence goes on along the minus strand of NC_059331.1, from coordinate 95,261,593 downwards.
CCTGAAGTATCAAAGGATAAGCATCTTGCCCAAGATCCATAGCTGGTGAGGTGCAGAAGTAGGATTGAAATTTAAATGATATGGGCAATCCACACACACACACGAACCATGAGTGCTGTTTCCTGTTAGTGATGTTCTACCCTCACCTCTGAACTCTGATTCCATCCACAGCATCCAGATCCCATATTTCTTCCCCACAGAAACTTATACCTGACATCACCTACCTGCTCTCCATCTCCTTCACCAAAACAGCACATTTACAGTCATGTGTGCAGTTTGTGTGATCTTCTGACTGATGTCTGTGAGCTTCTTGAGAGGAGGGATTAAATGTTATTGGTTGTCTTTGTATCTCCAGTAGCCAGCACTGGGCTCAAAAATATTTGTTGAATGAATAAAAGAATTATTTAAATGAATAATCCAGACAAGAGCACTTAAATCATGTGGCTACAAAGTTTCTCAACCCCCGCACTCATGACATTTTGACCTGCATAACTCTTTGTTGTGGGGGATTGGCCTGTGCATTATAGGATGTTTAGCCACATCCCTTGCCTCTACCCACCATATGCCAGTAGCACCCCCCCCCCCAGTTGAGACAATCAAAAACAATTCCAGACATGTCAAAATCCTCCTCTATTGAGAACCACTGTTGGGTATTAAGTCCCACAGACTGAATGGCCCCTATCAGAGCTCTGACCAGCAGTTACTGTCCCTAGATTTCTTGAGATTATAAAATATGCTATGTGGAAACATTAAACCTAATATAGGTATAATGTTTAGGAAAGCTTCATGCACATAGCAAGCACTACTGTAATTTTTAGTTATTAGTGCTCTTTTTGTTGCTATCATCATAACAGGAAAGGCAACAGAGCAGGGTTGAAGGGAATGATGTTGTGGACAACTAAAGATTTAGGGAGAGAGTCTCCTGATTTTAGATAATCAAAACCGGGACTCCGCTGTATAAGGTCCAGTCGTCAGTGACCAACTCCAGTAGCCATGGCCAGCAGTAGGAGCTTTGTAAACACAGTCAAAACATGAGTCTTGTCCAGGCAGCAAATAAAATCATTCGGAAAAAATTAATTGCTCTCACTGAGTTTCTATTAAAAAGCCATTCTGAGTATGTGATAACTTTCCTATTCTTGTAATTAATCATTTTCACTGTAGTCTCGGGTGTCTCCTGCCTTGATGCAATGGAGCCACTGGGCTTACTGAAGAACACATCTCATGTCAAACAGGCTGTGGCGTGAGAAAGAAAAAATAGGTCTGCATGAGAGCAGGAAAAAAGTTCAGGAGGAAGTGCAAAAGGCCCAAACTGTGAAGAGAATCATCTGTTTTGTTGTCCAATTTCTCATAATGAGTCAACAAGTAGGCACATCTTTTCTGATGACTGAGTAAAAAGCAGTAAGTCATAGAAACTGAAGTGCTAACACCTATGTGCAGTAAACACTGGGACTCATTCCAGAAACAACCACAAAGGACTTTCACGTGACATGGAGACACTAAGATGCTACGGTACTTGCTGAGACAGACTGTGAACTGCTAGGTAAAATCCAAGACTGACAGACAGTCGGGGTTCAATGGCATCAGATACTTTAAACCAAGAAATGTTAAAAATTCAGGGAACAAGAGAACATAGGGCTCGCAAGGAGATTTTGCTACTCTCATTAAAAGCATCGTGTCAGCTTGGTAATTCTTACAGACTTAGGAAGGCCACATTGGGGTTTCATAGGTCAGAGCTGTGAAGAAATCCACTCACAGCAGTGAAAGGACCACTTTTTTTTATATGCTCACTTAACTTGCCTGTGTCTCAGTTTCTGAAATCACAGCTGTGTTACATATGGTTTTACCTTTTTTGCATATGATACTTATTTTCGTTTAGAGAGGTGGGTATTATTGTCCTTAATTAATAGGTAAAATTGAAGGTCTCAGAGGCTAAGTTATTTGTCTCAAGTCCCATAAATAGACATAGGTACAACAGGCTATTTCGAGTCCTGTACTCTTTCTAAAATCCTGCTGAAAACCAGAGACTGGCTTTCTGAGGCCTCTTTCAGCTCCAAAATTCCATGACTTTATGGGTTCTCTATTTTTGAAAGCATATCTGGTCCTTAATGTTTTCCTTCCTTCATCCTGGAAGGGGTTTAAATTATCAGAGGCAGAGAGGCTCTGTTTCTCCCTGCCACTGCTTGTTCCTTTTTGGTTCCAACCAGTTTAGAAGACCTGGAGATAGGCCCAAATGCCTGTTCCAGACGAAAGTATAGATTGAAAAGCTTGCCTCAGAGAAAAGTGCCACAGAGGGTAAGTTAGCTGTGCGAAAGGACAATCTAGATTGACATCAAAAGAGGCCAGAGCTGACTAGAGACAGTCTAGACCTTGTGGCCTTTTATGGGTGAATGGGGAGCAGAACAATCTGAGTTTGCAAGCTCAATGAGATGATACTCCCTTCAGAACAGCTGGAAAGAGGCCATCCCAGTATCTTCCACATCCAACCAGTCCTTCACACACAAGGCAGATGAGCTCCCAAAAAAATACACCACGTTGCTTCCTGGCTGAAACAACCCCATGGGGTTTTGGCAACTTTTAGCAAAATCCAAAATCCCTAGCACAGCCTCTAAGCTCCTCCAGAAACGTATTCCTTGTTCTTTCTCCAGCACTAACTTCTCCCATGTGCCTTATATTCAGATTGTATTGGAATTCTTGCTCTTCTTCCAACAAGGTATTGGCTGCTGACTGTTGGTTCCTCTCCATCATGTGAAATGCCCCTGGCCAGCAAGATCCAGACCACAGTCATCTCCTGTGTGAGCACTTTGAGTACTTGGATTCTACTTATGGAAAGATCAACTACTTTGGATTATCATTCTATTTCTTTCTCTCCACCCTTAGTCCATATCTTGTTTGTGTTATCATGTCGCTGAGCTTGAAGGAGGTGCTCAATAAGTCTATGAGTAAATGCAAAAGTGATAGGAAGAGTTGATCAAATGAAGTAAGAAGAAATCAGAGCATACTCTCTGATTGTACCTTGTCTTCTTTGCCTCTGTCCTCAACCCTCTATTTTGGTATTGCTTCATTTGTATTAGAATGAATTAATAATATTGGTCGACTTATATTAGAATTTATTAATTACTTTAGGTTCCCTATGAATGAGGGACTATCAAGTCTATCTACAAAGCCCCTTGCACACAGCAAGTAATCAGGAAACTGTTTTGTTTTTGTTTCTAATTTTTTTAATGTTTACTTATTTTTGAGAGGGCAGGTGCAGAGAGGGAGACACAGAATTGGAAGCAGGCTCCAGGCTCTGAACTGTCAGCACAGAACCCAACATGGGGCAAGAACCTAAAAACTGTGAGATCATGGCCTGAGCCGAAGTCAGACGCTCAACCAACTGAGCCACCCAGGTGCCCCTCAAGAAACTGCTTTTTTCCTTTAAAACTCTAAATGAGGATTCCAGAATCACAATAATTGTAATGTCTGGCACCCACGTCATGCCCTTCCAAGTGTCCATCAACAAAGTGCTGCATTCTGCAATCTAACAACCTCTCCTCCCTTAATTTTCTCCTCCTAACCTAAAGTGAACGTTCAGGGATGGTTTCTTAAACTGAGAAGCTCTGTGGCCAGTCTCTAGAGGTTCAACCTCTAAGTGATTTCCAATGGGATCACTTGTCACTGGGGATAAGACATAACCCCATAAGACATAAGACAATAGTCTTAATCCCTACCATGCTCAGGACCTTTTCCTCCCTTACAGGTTGCACTTTCCCATGGCAGCTTTCTGGAATTAATTCCTTGACTTTTACTTTTCTGCCCTCGATACAGGATTAGACAATGCACACTCAAAGCTAGGCTAGCTGAGGAAGAACACAAATGATGAGATTTATGCATTAAATACGAAGCAGGGTATATTCTGACAGGCTGGAAAAGAACCATGGAGAGTGATGGGCCCAATGTGCACATACATTGTACATTGCTCAGCAGGAGCCTTCATATTCCATGCAGCCTATGCGCACAGTTAGGTACATTACTAGGCAGACATGAACGTGAAATGTTATTTTCAGAGAGCACAATTTGCTTCCTTTATTTAAAGAAAAGTATATATGGAGTAATCAAATAGAATTGTGTTTGAGTTCAGGCTCCACAATTTTCTATGAGACTGTGAGAGAATCGTCCAATTTTTTCGGGTCTCAGTTTCCTCATATGTGAAATGGGTACATACCTCATTGGATAACACAAGCAAAGCACTTACCATAAAGTTTAGAGTTCTCAGTAAGTTCAACCATCACTGTCATTATCATCATCATTATTATGATGCTTAAATTTCAAATTAGGGCAAGTAACTTCAAAAGAAAAAATTTAAGCCAGGAAAACATTCCCTGCTCTCTTTTTTCAAGGTTAGTGAAAGCAAAATGTTTCTCTTGAAATGTATTTGGACTATTGCATAATTAGGGTGCACTATTCACTAAATTGTGGCTGCCATGAAGAACAACTGGTATCCCAATTCTGCCTGCCACTGTTCTGTGGGAAGGCAGCTAATATTTACACAGAATCTTCTCTTTTGTGTCATCTCATCTGGTCTAGCTATGAATGTGTATTGCCTAATGTTATATTTGGGGGGCAACCAAGTGATGTAATTTGGACTAGAAGCTCTGGATGCTCTCCTAAGGCTAAAGCCAAGACATTATACTTCTCTTTCACCCCTTATGATGCAGAGCACAGAAGGGACACAAATAGGTAAGAACTGTATTTTATAACAAGGTATGAATGACATACTGTTACAAAGACCCTGGGCCATATTTCTGTAACACTGCCTTCTATGATGCCAAGAATAAACAAGAAACCCCAAGCACTCTGCTACTTTCACATGCAGCTCAGGGAAAAATCACATCACTTTGGTGTCATGCTAATCTGAATATGAATCCTTCCCCACCAAGAATTAGTACAACTCAGATAATTTAGCCACTCTGGAGCTGGATGATACAGTAGGCTATGGTATTGAATTATGTGACATATGTAATTAGTACATTGCTTGGCACATAATAGGTGCTCAGCTAATTACAGGATTTTTTTTTTTTAAACCCCTTCCTTCTGCATAAGAAAACAAGACATCATGAGAGAAAAGGAAAATTATCCTTATGGGATGCAGTTCAAAAAGGACCATTCAGATAGGGAGAGGAGCCAAAATTGTCTACAAGATTATTTTAGAACAGGACATGGGTTCTCAATTCAGAAAAAAAAAATGAACTTTTAAAGCCATATAGCCAACTTAAGGCACATTTTTTTTTGTATTTGCAAACATTAAAAAATTTTTGCTTTCACACATTAAAAGCCAAGATTAAACTATTTTGAGTATAGGATTTGTTCCCTGAGTTATGGAGGGGTCTATGCTTAGTCTATGGCTCCATAAATATTAATGAAGGGCCCAGATACCAGATGATAATGGCAGTGGAGCTGGGCTAGTTCTCACGCCTTATGTTTGCACCCGGAGGGGCTGGCTATGATTCCATGTTTAAAGAACTGAGCTTGACGATACAAAATATCAGGCTGTGTGATGAATGTCTTCCCACTACTAAACAACGAACTCTATGAAAACTCATAACCATACACAGACACATGCACTTAAATCATTAAAAATCAACTGGTTGAATTTACACAAGTGTAAACTGTGCCAGAATTTCAGTTTTGCTAGTGGGACTATACTTTTTTTGCCTTAATCTGATTATTTTGCTGATGTCTAAAAAGCCTACATAAGGTGGTTTCTCTGAAAAGTGGCTACTGTCCCTAATTTTCCCCACCTTATAGCAATGTGTCCCATACTTTTCTGCCACAATAACTCCTTCTCCATCTCTCCCTGCATCCACACATGACATTTATTCATAAGACTATGGATATGTTTCCTTAGCAACAGGCTAAGAAACTTTGAACCTATAGCTGCATGTGTCTTCATGACATACACCTTCACATGTGCATGGCCTGAATACACATGCTGCCTGATGTGGGTCAGTTTTCAGATGGAATGGGGATGAGCCACTCGATGCCTCTGTCTTGCATACACATTACACTGTCCATAGGAATCATCTAACTGTTTTGCAGTTTAAACTCTGAAGCAAATCTAACATATATGCCTGCCTACAAACTACCCCAAATTCACCATGCCCACACAGAATGATAAGATTGAAATCACAAAATTACAACTGAAAAATCACAAAGAAACTTGAAGAGATGACCATTCACAATATTACTTTTTAACAACAAATAACTAAAACCCAGGAACTATAAAAGGACAATGAATTTGACAAAATACTCATCTGTCTATAGAATGGCTTTTCCTTCTAGAAGAGTCTTACATCATAATCAGATATTTTTTTCTGTGCCATAGAAAGGGAGGAAATAAATTTATAAGCATTACTTGAAAATAGAAAAAACCCACAATGGATGCATCCATGATACTTACCATTAATAAGACTTTCTAGAAGACAACATGAGAACACATAACCAAACTTCAAACATTCACAATTTTCAAATCAACAAGTCCACTTATAGTAATTTATCCTAAAGATGTCATAAAATGTGCAAAGATGTACCCACCGGTACTTTATAATAATGAGAAAGAAACCATATAATTAACACTAAGACTTCATTTGAGAGAATGACATAAAACATAGTCATAGGCATGGGAATTTGGCTATGATATGTTTCTAAAAGAAAAATTTGATTTTTGAAAAAAAATATGCATGCTTGTTTATGCTTTTGTGTGTCTACGCATATACATGGATAGAAAAATATCTAGAAAGATACTTATGAAAGTATTACATGGGCTATCACTGGGTAGTACGATTAGAAGTTATTTTCACTTCTTTATACCTTTTGCATTGTATAAACTGCTTGGAAAGAGAATAAAATTAAAACTATTTAAATTTGGGGGGAAACACATAACAATACGGACTACACAATTATTACTGCCAAACTGAATATGTTAAAGTCAACCAGAAAAATATATACCACAGAATTTGGAGGGCTTAGTGTAGCCACCAGCCATGCCCAGTGACATGGTGAGGATTTCAGGAAATCACGAGTGTAGAAAAGACCTGGAGTTTTCCTATTTGTGTCACTCGACATATAGCCTTGTCTCATTAGTGACTTCATATTTGCCACCTCCCTCCACCTTCCCCTATACTTATGGGCAGGCTGCTGGTGATTGATGGTCTCTCTATTGCCAGAAAGATGAGCTGAGCTGTCAGGGAAATGGAGGTGAAAAGGAAGAGGAGAGTGTTCCACAAGGGAGATGACATCCAGGAAAGTATGCCCACGTACCATATGCCTACTTCATCCAGAAATGCATTAACTCATTAGGACACATCCAGGTAAAACATTTAATACAGGCCAATTAGTGTTCCACTGCAACAAAACAAAACAAATAAACAAACAACAGGCACAGAAACTAAATCTAACCTTTGTTTTTTTCTCTTTTTTCTATTCCTTTCTTCTCCCCCCCCTCCCCCATCTCTCTGTTTGTCTCTCTCTTTCTCTCTCTCTGCCAAATTTCAAACATCCTGTATAATCTGCCATATGGACCAAGCCATCCCTGGAGAGAGATGCTAAGCCTTTCCTAGTGTCAGATTGTCATATTTAAATATAAAAGTTTCTTTTCCCCCTGCATTCTGGTGCTGGAACTGGAGTAAGTCCATTTTGCACACCCCTGGCCACAGTCATGACTAGCATGCAATCTGTGCCTCCCAACCCTTCTACAAGCATCTCTAATCTGATGTGCTGCCTTATATCCAACCTGCTTTGGTCTCAGACACTCTGCCAGGCATATGACGGGTCAGTTAAAGCTGCACCCCCAGCAGACACAGAGCATGTAGATTTTATTTAAAAGTAACGGCTATCCATTCAAGAGGTAATGTTGTCATCCTGGCCAGGCCTGGATCCAATGTGTGTTGGAGAACATGAAAGGACCCCTGGCTACAACAACGAATCATCACACACTAATATAACCCAGTCAGGTACACTGCTATTTCTTGCCATTTCTTTTTCTCATATGAAAGTTGCCATCATTTCACACACATTTTGCAATGATAAAAGTAGTCCCATTACTGCCTGTCTTGTAGGGATAGAGGAGCATTTTATAACTTGGTTTAGACAACTTTGAAGTTACTTCCACAAATCTCTCTCCACCTAACTCTACCCTTTTTTTTTTCTTTAAAAATAAGTATTGTGTCTTTTTCTGTGTCAAACAAAGTCTTGACATATAGCCAAGGCGTTATGGGCTCTGCCTCATTTTTAATTTTGAAAATGGAATTAGGAAACTCAAACCATGACTCTTTCAAAGCAATTTGGAGGCAAGCCATTACCAGATTAATTGGATGTAGTCAAAGCAACAACTCATTCAAAATAGAAGGAACCAGAGTTAGGTAGAGACCCTACAGCCCCATGTCTCTGGAATTTCCACCACTCATGGATCCAGAGAAGTCTAGACCACTTGCTTTCAGACCTGGAACACAAGAGCCAGTGTAAAGAGGGATCAGGGTTCATATGTTGTTAAGTTTGTTGTTGTTGTGTACTTTAACAATACAGCTAATAACTAGGTTTCTTTATGAAATGTTCATTTCCCCCTGTGTGATTCTCACAAGACTCAGAGGTGAAAGGGAAACAATCAAATATGCAGTAACTACATATACTGTTGGATTTTACAGACTTTCTCCTCTCCTTTCAGGAGTTTCTATTACTTTCACCTCTCAGGTACATTATACTGTGTTGGAGAAATAAAAAGGGGAAAGAATAAAGTGTTTGCCATCAACTAATCCATCAATAGTAATTGGTAATAACATTCATAGATATTAACCCACAGCGCTGGGCCACACAGAAATGAGTGAGATTAGTCCCATTTCAGTTACAATAACAACAGGAACCAGGCCCGTGTGTTTAGATCTTAGTGGAAGCACAGTACAGATAGCAAAGCAAGTTTAGATTCAATGATCAGACAGGAGTGGAGCCCTCCTCCCCCCCCCCCCCCCCCCCCCCGTCCCAAATGAAATGATTGCCAGTGGTGGCTTGCCCTTGGTTCTAAGAGTTAGGAGGCAAGTATTTTTGCAAAAAGAATCTTGGGAAGCAAAATGAAAATAAATTACTACAGTTCTGGGCATTCCTTCTGCCTGGGCAATGGTGCTCTTCTACATAATCCTCAGAAGAATGGATGGCTCAAAAACAAAACAGAACATATTAGAGGGGGCCCTGGGTGGCTCAGTCAGTTAAGCATCCAACTTTGGCTCAGGTCATGATCTCCCAGTTCACAGGTTCAAGCTCCATGTGGGGCTCTGTGCTGACAGCTCAGAGCCTGGAGACTGTTTCAGATTCTGTGTCTCCCTCTCGCTCTGCCCCTCCCCCATTTGTGTGTGCTCTCTCTCTCTCAAAAATAAATAAAACATTTAAAAAATTAAAAAAAATAGAACATGTTAGAGGGTCATATTTGCATGGCCCTGAATGAAATAATTTAGGTCTCCCAAAGTGGTGTCTAAGGTGTAATAAAGGCTTTAGAAACTACCTTGCAATGTTTCTAGTCCTTTCTCTCTACAATTTAGTCAAAACACAAAAACTCAAGTTGTAATAGAATTCTCTAAAATAAACTACACTGGAAAGTGGAAATCAATACTGGGAACTTAAAAGAAAATAAATGTCTATTTAGCTTTTATACCACCCTGAAAAAAAGCAACCCTGAAGAAATCTGTTCACTTGGATTTGAGAATCTGAAATCTACATTTTCTTACCTCTGCCAAGTTAATCCCATCCCTCCCCGCCACTCCCACTCACAGTCCTTTATGATTTCCTCCTTCCTTTACACCCAAAGGCAGAAGTGAAGTGTGAAAAACTGTTTAAGTACCCTTAACTTACCCAGAGAGGAAACTATCTGACCGTTTTTTTTATTCCATGATATTAAAGTAATTCATCTGAGTTTGTGCTAATGACAGTAAATCTCTTGTGCTGACAAGCTGTGGTCAATTATCCTTTCTACAGCCTTTTAAATCCAAAGCACTAGGAAATGCGTCAGTGTTGGAAACTTGTGGCTTGCTAATTCAAAGGAAACAGCCAACCCGCTTGGGCAGCCCTCTAGGTGTACCACCGTGTTCCTCGCCCCTAAACAGCTCCCTTAGGAGCCTGCAAATGCTGAGGCACTTCCACTGGAATTTACATGGACGGAGGAAACGGTTTAAATCAAGTGGTGTGTTATTTATCTCTATAATGAGTGGTTTAACAGTGACAATTAGGAAGGAAATTCTACAAGCCTGAACTCCAGTTACTTATTACTGCCACTGAAAGTCAATTAAAGTGTCCAAGTAATTACAGGGATTGGGATCATCTGTCATCTGGTAAATCACATTAGAGGGAAGAGGTACTTGGTTTGTTTTGAAAGCGTGTGATCTAGTCACCATCATGTTGGTTAATTTTCGGACAAGGGAATGTGTGAGGGAACTTGCCCCTCACATCTGCAGATCTGATCACCTGGAAAGCAACAGAAGTGTTCGCTGGATTTCCATCCAGGCTCAGTGGCTGTGCAAAGGAGTGAGTAGGCCAGGAGGTGGGTGTGGAGGGGCCAGCTCTTCCGCACAAGTCATCCAGGACAATGTTCTTCAACTTAGAATCTTCACGTGGCACCCTCTTCTTTCTCATGCTCCTGCTACATCAAGACCTTATTCTCTTGCCCCCTTCAGGCCCACCTGCTCTCCCACCATCTCTAATACCTCCTCTGTCATCTCAATCAGTTCACTGTATCACAAACATTCCCATCATGATTTAAACCACTTTTGTGCCTTCTCCACTTGCTATGTAAGATGCATTCCCCTCCTCTCTTCTGTCTGTCCAAACCCTCTTCACCCTTCAAAGCTCAGCCAGAGTCTTCACTCCTCCTTCATGTAGAATACAATACCAGACCTCTCCTTTTATGAATTGCCTATGGAATTTTTTTTTTTTAATAAAGGGCTGTTTAAAAATGTTTGTTTATTTTTGAGAGAGACAGAGAGAGCACAAGCATGGGAGGAGGAGAGAGAGAAGACACAGGCTCCAGATTCCATACTGTCAGCACAGAGCCTGATGCGGGGCTTGAACTCACAAACTGAGAGATCATGACCTGAGCCAAAGTCAGACACTGAACTGACTGAGCCACCCAGGTACCCTTTGCCTATGGAATTCTAAGTTTATCGTTCAGTGGTCCTCAGACTGTGAACCCCCAGCAGGGGCTACAGCTTCAGTCTCCACTTTTTGCACAGCATCTGTGATACACTTCCACTCCCAAGTGGGAACTCCCTGATCCTTGGTTCCTGACGTTGCTGAGTTTGTTGAAATGGCCAGGCCTAGCTGGCATTCCTTCAATTGTTCATCCTTCCTTTATTATTCAGAAGCATGCTTTGAAGGGCTGTTTAGAGCAGAACACCAGAACTATGGCTCCTAAGTTTGAATCCAGTGCTTCCTCTCCCACCACATTGCCTCGATGGAAAACTGCGTTTGCTCACACCACCCTGCACAAATTAAGGAGTCTCTCAATGCTCATCATTCCCTCCTTGGCCAACATTTGCAGGAAAATGGTCATAAAAGCACACATAAATATAGAAAAAATGAATTCTCTATCCTGTGGGTCTACACGGCTCTCCTCGGAGCATTCTTAGATCAACCAGGAAACAGAGAGAGGAAAATATTTTCAAATGATCTTCCAAATGAGCTCAAGGCTTCCACAGGGTTCACGTTTGGTTCAGGGGATAGGCAAAACTTGGGCCAGCCAGCTATGTTTAGGGTCAGCCAGACTTTGGGGTCAGCTGGCTATGTTCGGGTTGAGTCAAGAACACTTGCTGCTCTTCATATCCCAAGACAGATATTGGAATTTTAACCTTCCTTCTTGCAGCCTCTTTATGTTTTACAAGTTCATTTCATCTCAGAGTAAGGCTCCCCAGAGGATCTATTTTCTCATCCTTCCCTTCCATGGCATGTCTTTCAGTAGCTCCTGTTCAGCACCTGTGGTGTTTAGAATTCATAATTCCACTAGCATTTGCTCCCAAAATGTTGTTTAAAAACGAAAATACTGCATATATCCAGAGAAACTGACCAGGAGGAATCAAGAAGTCTGACCAATGGGAAAAATCCATACAATGTTTTCTTTAAAGCTTGTCAATATTTTCTACAAGAAATACTTCCCATAACAAAACACTGAAAATAGAATGTTCTTGGACATCAAACATAAAGGCAGGACTGACAAGCTCAATGGCATCAGATGGTATCAAAGGACTCTTACAACCTTTTAATGGCTCAAGTTCCCTGACACTCATCAGCGCATAGTACTGAAACTATCGAACCGGCCTCGCAACACCCACATCACCAATTAGAGCATCTAAGTCCAGCACAGGCCAGGGTTGTGTTGTGTCTCCTCATTGGGTAGCACAGTGACTAGCACACAGTGGGCCCACCATAAATTTGCACAATAAATATTTAGTCACTATTGGGTTATATAAACAGCATGCTAGGTGTGGGGATTTAAAAATACCAAGATACACAGTTCCCATCTTCAAGAAGTTCAAACCCTGGCATGTGATTCCCAAACCTGAGTGAGCATCAGAATTGTTCAGGAAGCTATAAAACTAAAGAAATCCAGACATTGCCTTCAGAGATTCTAATTCTGTAGGTCTGGGTAGGGGCCCAGAATTCCTTATTTTTAATAAGCTTCCAAGACACCTTTGATGATTAGCCAAATTGGTAACTCTTAGTCTACGGTGGATAATAAAGCCTTATGTTTTTACATCTCTTTTCCTACATATGAAGTGTTTTCATATCCATTATCTCACTTGATTCCTACTCTGAGTAGAGTAACATACCCTGAAGTTTACAAATGAGGATGTGAAGCTTACAAAGTTCAAAAAGTGGCAAAGTCAGAGCCTGGATTTGAACCCAGGACTTCTATCCACAAACTCATCAGTGTTTCCTTCTCACCAACTTCCCTTTGAGAAGAATGGCCCAAGTTAGCTCTGTCAGGTAAAGAACAGCAAACCTTGGGTCAATGCACAGCTAGGATGTTGAGATCTCTTCTTAGGCTTTTTGGAAGAAACAGAAAAATATTGCCTTCTCCACCTACCCACCTACCTCAGCCTCAGCTGAAACATCCCTTGGCCTGGATTCTGCTGTTAAGCTTTAAAATCTGTGAAGGCACACAGACCAATTATCTGAACAGGGCACTGGACACAGTGAACCCTTCTAAATAGTGACTCCAATGGATTAAGTATTCTTTTTTAGTGTCAGCTTTAACTTGCTCATCTCATCTTTTTAAAGAGAGGCAAGATATGCCTGCCTGTTAATGATATCACTGGTATTTTGAGTGCCTTCCTTAAAAACATCATTGGGATATCAGGACTGCATGCCTTTAAATATATTCATTTAGTCTAGCAAGATGTCATGTCTTTCTGATAAGATGAAAAAATGAATGTAATCTAGTATTCTTTTTTCTCTAATATTCTTAATAACAACGAATAGTTTAACCTGTAAAAATGATTAGCTAACTGGTGAAAGTATGTCCCAAAGAAATGGAAATCTGATAAGTTTTTCAGAAACAAATTTAATAAAACATTATTCATAATTTTACAACAAAATGAGTTTGAGGGGTGCCTGGGTAGCTCAGTTGGTTGAGCTTCTCACTCTTGATTTCGGCTGAAGTCATGATCTCATGGTTCATGGGATCAAGCCCCACATCAGGCTCTGCTCTGACAGTAGGAAGTCTGCTAAGGATTCTCTCTCTCCTCCCCGCCTCTCTCTGCCCCTCCCCCACCTCAAATTAAACATTAAAAAAAAAAAAAGCAAAATGAGTTTGAATTTGGGAACAGACCTGAAAGTGACATTGCTTTCTTGAATAATATTCTCTAGACACAGCTATCTTAAAGATTTCACTAATTTGGATCAAGAAAAATTAATTTTCTTGTTTTTAGATAATGGCAGTTAACTGAAATGACCTTAGAATGTGGCTAGCTTCTCTTTTTATTAACATGGTATTACTGTATATAGATTTTATGTCTTGATTCCTCCATGAAGAATTAATGTATTAATTTCAAATGTAAAAAATGTCTTATTTCTTTATTGTCAAAAATAAAAAGACATGTCCTTGTACTGGGGTACTGGTCAAGCAACCTACTAAGCAAATAAAAGTAGAACTTTTTTCAAAACACTGTTATAAATTTTTGTTTGTTAGTGTGATTTTGAAAATAGTCTGATATGATGTGGAACCAGATCTGGTAGATAGAGTGGTTTAATACTTTTAATAACATTTTATAGTAATATTTTGGGTGACTTACAACTATAGTGAAGAGACAAATTTCCTTTTTGGCTCAGAGATAACTCTACTAAAGAGAAATTTTTTAATGTTTGGAGAAAAGGTAGTACCAGCAGAAGACACAAAACGTGGGTACTTATGCATGACTGCCTTCAGGCAGCTGTCATCTGAACTTAAAGATTATGAGATGTTTACTTACAAATCATTGGTTCAAGAACAGGATAGGAGAGCTCATGTTTAAAATCTCTAATGTTTAATATATCTGGTTATAAGGATGAGAAGTTTTATTAAGAAAATAAAAGCACTTTTTTCCCTTTTTGCAAACAATACCAGAGTGAAATTATTCTAAGTTCATATCTTAGGCAAAGAATCTTAAGTGCTTTTTATTTTCCAGGTTTAAAAAAAATCTATACCCCACAACCCAACATTTCTTTCTATGCCTAAGAAATTAATTTCTCACCACTCACCAAAGTCATTCCAGGGTTTGTCAAAAATTTTAATGCAAGGGATATATGATATAGGAACACTGACATATACATGCTACAATTAGTTAAGAAGTATTTTCTTTATATATAAGTAACTGAGCTGTCCATTAAAAACTATAAAAAAGAAAGCCTGAAAATTTGATAGTCTTTGATTTAAAAGAAGTTGATGTTAGCTGTCTTCATTATTAGTATACTTATCTGTTAAGGTTCATCAAAAGAAACTGAATATTTCCATTTTTATAACTTTATTGTGCATATAATGGACCTAAAATAAGCTGCATATATTTAAGTGTATAATTTAATAAATTTTGTCATAGGTAAACATCCATGAGACTATCACCACAATCAGTATAATGAACATAGCCATCACCCCCAAAAGCTTCCTCATGCCCATTTGTAATCCCTCCCTCCTCAGACAACCCACTAACTTGCTTTCAGAAATGATAGTTCTGTTTATAGCCCAAAGTTCCCTACTATTATTGTATTACTATCAATTATTTCCTTTATGTTTGTTATTAGCTGTTTTGTGTATTTGAGTGCTTTCATGTTGGGTGCACAAATATTTACAACTGTTTTATCTTCTTGTTGGATTGTTCCACTTATGATTATATAACGTCCTTTGTCTCTCATTACAGTCTTTGTTTTAAAGTGTAATTTGTCCATGGGGTGCCTGGGTGGCACAGTTGGTTGAGCCTCTGACTTCAGCTCAGGTCATGATCTCATGGCTTGTGAGTTTGAGCCCCGCATCGGGCTCTGTGCTGACAGCTCAGAGCCTGGAGCCTGCTTCAGATTCTGTGTCTCCCTCTCTCTGTCTGCCCCTAATCCACTCGCATTCTGTCTCTGTCTCTCTCAAAAGTAAAAAAATATTTTAAAAAAATGTTAAGTCTAATTTGTCCAATACTCAGCTTTCTTTTCACTTTCATTTGTCTGATAAATGTTTTTCCATTCTTTCACTTTCAATCTGCATGTGTATTTAGGTCTGAAATGAGTCTCTTGTAGGCAGCATAGAGATGGGTCTTGCTTTTTCCTTCATCCTATGTCTTTTGATGGGAGCGTTTAGACGATTTACATTCAAAGAAATTGTTGATAGGTATGTACTTATTGCCATTTTATTACTTGCTTTATGGTTATTGTTGTAGTTCTCTGTTCCTTTCTTACTCTCTTCCTCACAGTTTGTAGGCTTGAATTAGTGTTATACTTGTATTCTTTTCTCTTTACTTTTTGCATATCTATTACTGTTTTTTTTTGTTTGTGCTTACCCTTAAGTTTATATATAACATCTTATGCATATAATAGTCTATATTAAGTTGATGGTCGTTTAAGTTTGAACCCATTCTTTACTTTTCTCCTCCCACATTTTTAGGTATATGGTGTTGTACTTTACATCCTTTCGTTTTGTGAATCCCTGAAATGTTTTTGTTTGTTTGTTTGTTTTTTTACAGAGACACTTAATTGTATTGCTTTTGTGCTTCCTACTTTTCTTACTCCTACTTATGGTCTTTCCTTTCCATCAAAAAAGTGCCTTTTAACATTTCTTCTTATGGGTGGGGGGGGGGGGAAGAGAGAGGGAAGCAAACCATAAGAGACTCTTAATAGGGAACTGAGGGTTGATGGATAGAGGTGGGTGGGGGATGGGCTAGATGGATGATGGGTATTAAGGAGGGCAGTTGTTACGATGAGCACTGAGTGTTATATGTAAGTGATGAATCACCGACTTCTACTCCTGAAACCAATATGGCACTGTATGTTAACTAGAATTGAAATAAAAATTTAATAAATAATAAATGAAAATTTTTTAAAAAAGAATTTTTTTCTTGCAGGGTTGGTTTAGTGATCATTAATTCCTTTTACTTTTTGTTTGTCTGGGAAACTATCTCTCTTTCTATTCTCAATGAATTCGGTGCTTCAGGGGTATCTCCTATGTGTGTTGCATGCATCCTACTGATGTGGCTGAGCTGTATTTGCCTTCAGTGTGGTCACCTGCAAGGGCTCGCTTTTCCTGTTGTGAGCAGAGTTTGCTCCCTGTGTTGTCAGTGGGCCAGTCTGGGGCTGCCTTAGGCTTGCATTGAGTCAGACCAGATGTTTGCCAGAGGTGCAACAGCACCAAACTGCAGGACGCCCTCCCTGTGTTGTCCCCTGAGAAGTTTTTGATGACGGGTAGGGCCTGCAGTCAGACAGAGGTCTTCCCCCAGTAGGGCAAGAGTCTTTCTGCAGTGGTGCTGGCTCCTGTTGGGGCTGCCTCCACATTGCCAGGTTTGTGGCACTGCTTTGGATGGACTCCTACCAAGGGTGTGTTGGAGGGAATGGGTCTGCAAGAGAATGCAGGTGTGGGGCATCATTGTCAGCAAAGTTTGAAGCAGTCTGCTACAGGAGGGGACCTGAAGCCACTGGAATACTCCTGCCCAGGCCCGGGTTGAGGGGTTGGTCCACAGAAGAGTGGGGGGTGGGGGAGGAAGGGCACACTGTTAGCAAGATAGATGTACAGTGCTTGCACAGCAGTGGCTCCCACTGCTGTCCATGGATCTAGGTTGGGGGTAAGGGAGAGAAATGGGACCCACCAGCTTCTTTGTTCTTATTCCTGGAGAATTCTCCAAAGATCCCTGCCCCTCCAGCACACCTCAGAGATTGGTAAACAAATCTCCTTGTCATATGCCCCAGGCATTTTTCAAACTGTTGCAGCTCTGTCTCAGCAGAGCTGTTTGTTGTGCTGTCTCTTTAAAGGCAGGGACTCAGTTTCCTCTTGCTCTCCAGCTCTCCCAGAGCCGAAGTTGTTGATTTTTAAAGTTCCAGGTGTTAAGCTCCACTGATTGTAAGAACTCAAGAAGTTAGGGTCCTCTGGTTTTCAAAGCCAAATGTTACGGGGATTTGTCTTCCCAGTGTGGGTCCCCTGTGCCTGGGGTGGGTTCTGTTCCTCTTCCTCTCTCTGCACCCACTGCATCCTTTCCTCCCTACAGACAGTCTCACAGGTCCACACCCTCTTCAGTGTAGCCTCTTCTCTAAATTTAGCTGTGGTGAGTCAGTTCTGACAGTCTTCAGGTCCTTTTCTGGGTTATTTACACTGACGTAGATATTATCCAGGTGTATCCATGGGACCAAGTGAGCTTAGAATCCTCCTACTCCACCATCTTCCCTGGAATTCCCAGATATTCCTATTTATTCATTGAAATTCATTATGTGGATATACCAGATTTTTAAAAAATCCATTCACCTGTTGATGACCATCTCAAAAATCTGAGCTATTTCTAATATTTATTTTTATTAATAAGTTGCTCAAACACATATATAAATCTATGTATAAATATATGCTTTCTTTTCTCTTGGGTCATAGATAAGTGTATGTTTAATTTTTTAAAAAACTGCCAAACTGTTTTCCAAAACAGCTGTACCATTTTACATTCCCACCAGCACTGTATAAGATTTCTGGTTACTGTACATCCTCTAGAACACTTGGTAGTCAGGTTTTTCCAATTTTAGAATTTTAGCCCCTTTAATGGGTACAAAGTGATATCTCATTATGGTTTTGATTTGCATTTCCAAATGGCTAATGATGTTGAGCATCTTTTCATGGGTTTTTTTTTGGCATCTATATTTCTTTTTTAGTAAAGTGTCTGTTTAAATCCCACCAATTTTTATTGGTTTATCTCACTAATTATTTGTAAGATACACACACACGTATCTGTATAGGTATGTGTGTGTGTGTGTGTGTATATATATATATACACACACACACACATATATATATATATACATACATATTCTTACATATATACATATATACATGTTTGTCAGATGTATATTTTGCAAGTATTTTCTTCTAAGCAATGGCTTTTTTTTCATAACAATGTTGTTTAAAAAGCAAAAGGTTTTAATTTATTGATTTTTATTTTGGGTTTTGGACTTTTAGTGTCATATTTAAGAAGTCTTTTATCAAATCCAAGGTCACTAAGATTTTCGCCTATATTTTCTTCTAGAAGTTTTATACCTTTAACTCTTATATTTTGGACTATGAGCCATTTTGAGTTAAATTTTGTATATGACATGAGTTAAAGGTCAAGGTGTATTTTATTTTTGCATAAAGCTACCCAACTGTTCCAGCACCATTTACTGAAAAGATGATCATTTCTCCATTAAATTGCCTTATCTACTTTATCCAAAATCAACTGACTACATAGACACTCTCTACTGAAGAGAAAGTCCCTATTAAGTAGAGTCTACTGCACTGATCTATGTTTACACCAATGCTATACTAAATACTATACTAATTTTTTACTATGTAAAATCCTACAAAATCTCCAATTTAGTGTGGAAAGGATGGATGACTTAATAAATTAGATTAGTATAATTGTTTAATAAAGAAGAAATATAGTGAACTCCTTATCTCAAACTGTATACAAAAAGCAATTCCAAATGGAATAACACCTAAAGAAAAGCAAAATTTCTAAGTTTCAGGGAAAATAAAGGAGTATTTTTATGGCCATGGGATAAGGAATAATTCCATAAATAAGACACAAAGCCACAAACCATAATAAAAAAAATCCCTGACAAATGCAACTTTTTTTGTCATTTTGTAAGACAAAAGATGCTATAAAAATAAAATATAAACCACAGATTTATGCAGTTACATGCAACACACAGAACTGACCAAGTATTTATAACCAGAATATGTAAAGAATGCTTATAAATCAATAAGAAAAAGACAACCCAATAGAAAAATAAGCAAAGGGTATAAAGATGCATTCACAGAAGAATAAAAGTGTCAATTCACATATTAAAAGATGTCAACCTCAATTTTAATCAGACAGAAAAGCTCAGGTTAAAACAATATCATTGTATTTTTCAGTAATCAGATCAGCAAAAATTCAAAAGCTTAATCATCTAACATACTGGTTCCATCACCTCCAGGAATTTGGGTCCATATGTTAGAGAAAATCTCATCATCTTCACCAGGACAGTCCAAAAACAGTATTATAAAAATTTCCTAGCTGAACACATTTGGATCTATAGTAGGTGAGAGGAACATTCCAATGTTGGTTGAGCAAAGGCTTTGGATCCTTTTTTTTTTTTTTTTTTAAGTTTATTTTTTATTTGAGAGAGAAAGAGATAGTGCAAGTTGGGGAGGGGCAGAAAGAGGGGGATAGAGAGAATCCCAAGCAGACTCCATGCTGTCAGCACAGAGTCCAAGTGGGGGAAGAGAGGTGGCTCAAACCCACAAACCATGAGATCATGGCCTTAGCCAAAACCAAGAGTCAGACACTTAACCGACTGAGCCACCCAGGTGTCTGTCTCTATTTTGTTTTGTTTTTTTTTTTTTTTTGATAAATAAATTTATTCACTGCCTTCTAAAAAAGACATAGATTTCCCCCATCCCAATTATCCTCCCTTAAATTCTCTCTGGTTCTTCATTCTCCTCAGTTCTTGTGAAATTTTCCATGGATTTCTCTAAAAGGCAAAACCAAGCAAGCAAAGAATATACCTTTTTTAATATGTTTTATTTCTCTACTCTCTATTAAGTTTTATATTTCACCATGGGCAGATGTATTAACCAGCTTGAGTGTGTGGCTTCTTTGATACGTAAACTGAGATGCCCTGATTTTTTGGCTTAGCATTTGATGTAGATAACCCTGACAGACACATGGCAAACAAAAAAATAGATTTTTTTTTTGGAAACAGGCTATTTCCACTCCCTTTCTATCCTAATAGTCTTATATTCCTCCATTCTTCCTCCCAACTCCAATCTTCCCTGAGTTCCATCTCTAAGCTCATCACATATTACCCCAAGAATAATTCTTCTCCCTTCATTCTTGTCTGTACTCTCATCTCTCACCAGGTCTATTCTCCCCCCCCCCCCCCATCCACTTGCTCCCTCAGACAAAGATTTTGACACCTCTCCCTTTCCCCTCAGTGAGAGACATAGAGTACTGCACAAGAGACAATGCAATAGTATGAAGGCACAGACTTCAGACTCTGGATTCAAATCTGGGCTCTATATTCATAGACTCTTGAAAGTTTAGTGCTAGAAAGACTTGCAGAGCTTATCTCATCCAACCCTCTCCTTTCAAGATGGAGAAAATGAAATCCAGAGATCTTAGATTATTCACTCAAGATCACTCACCAGGATGAATGCAGAGATGGGATAGAACCCAATCCCTTAGCCCTCATCTCAGCTCTTGCCAATCATTACTTGAGAGTGGGCTGCAAACTTGTCCAGAGTCAAAATCACTCCATGTATTGTAAGAGACAGTTTTAAAAGAAATATATAGTAATTTCCTCATAAAATTATTCCTAACCACATCTAGTAGCCTAAAAATGTTAGCATACAATCTTCTCACCAATAAAATTAAATTCTTATAGGTAACTATTACAATATTTGGGAGTAAATATTTGGGAGTAAATTTGGGAGTAGATTCACAACATTATTGAGTTTTCAAAACAAAAGAGGAAAATATTTATATATTTGGCTATGTGAAAACTAAAATTTTGGTCTGGCAGAAGACATTGTACATTAGAATTTTTTTTAAATGAGACAAATTAGGAAAAAATGACAGGCTATATGACAGGCAGTGAATTGATATGATTCACTTGGTATATAACAAGCTACTACAAATTACCAGGAAAAACAAGACGACCCTGGAAGAAAATAGGGATGGGGATGTACAAACATGTCCCAGATAAAGAAACACACATAACCATTAAGCAGAAGGAAAGAGTCTCAACCCACTAATATTTAAAGAATCACATCTTAAAACAATGAAATCTATATTTACCTCAGAGACTGACAAATGTTTGAAAAATAACATCCCACACCTTGGTTAGGGTGTGGAAAAAGGGGTCCTTTCATATTTGTTGTTGCTGTGAGCCTAGTACTGACACAACTTTCCTGGAGATCAGTTTGGCAATTTCTATGAAAATTCTATGAAATTTTTGACCCAGAAATGCCTCTGCCATGAACTTATTTTACAAAAATATCTACCCAAATGCCTAAACATACTGTTACAAAGATGTATACTACAGGCTAGGTGGTGATATCAAAAATGGGGAAATAAACTGGGAAATGTCCACCCATCAATGAATAGTTTAAAAATAAACACAACTATACTCTGCTGTTTTAAAAAGAATGAGGTTACTCTAAATATAGTACCTGGAAAAGTGCCAATGACATATTAAGTGAAAAGGCTAGGGTAAAGCAATATGCATAGAATGATCCTATTTTGTAAAAGTGGGGAAGGGGGCAATAAGTGTTTAAATGTACATGGAAGAAAGTTTTACTCACAATCTTTAGTTTAAATGACAGAACTGAGGGGCGCTTGGGTGGCTCAGTTGGTTGAGTGTCCGACTTCGGCTCCAGTCATAATCTTGCAGTTCATGAGTTCGAGCCCCGCGTTGGGCTCTGTGCTGAAAGCTCAGAGCCTGGAGCCTGCTTTGGATTCTGTGTCTCCCTCTCTGCCCCTCCCCTGCTCGTGCTCTGTCTCTCTCCCTCTCTCAAAAATAAATAAACATTTAAAAAAATTTAAAACAATAAAAATAAAAATAAATGACAGAACTGAGCAGAATACGCATAAGCTAAAAAGGGGGGTTTGGCTCATATCACTATGAACCTGTAAGTAGAACTGGCCCAGAGGTAGCTGGATCTGGGAGTTTAGGCAATGTCCTCAGTTTCTCCATTGATTCTGCCTCCCTCCATGTTTTGTCCTCATTCTTTTTCATCCCACATAGCCACCTCCCTCACATAGTTAAAAAATATGGCCATTGGCAATCTAACTTCAGATCTTCCTGAGAGAATCATCTGCAAGAACAGGAGATAGAATTTCCTGCCAGCTATCACAAAAAACCTCAGGGAGGGCTCTGAAAGTTTGCTCCCAAGCCAGTGAGGGATCAAGCCCTTTCTGGAAGCAATGACTAGAGCCAGAGTCAGGACTCATTCTCAATGAGAAGTGAGGCTCCTGATTCCATCTTTGGGAGCAGTGGCGGCACAGAGTGTCAGCGGTTCCCCACAGAAGAAATTCTGGTAAACAACCTCTGTGTCTACTACACAATGGACATCATTAATAACAATAACTTTAGGAAGTTGGTTACTATTGTAATTGAAAAATGCAAAGGCTGGAACTACAGAAAATAGGATTTGAAAAATCCTCAGCAAACCAGTAGTCCTATCTCACCCCTGATCAAGTGGGCTTTTAAGATTTAAAAGAAGAAAATACACACACACACACACACACACACACACACACACACACACACACTTTTCCATTATTTAGGCAAAATGTACCCTACGTCTTTCTTGGCAACAAAGTAGTTAATTTCTTCTGGGAAGATACCAGAAAAGGAATTCTTATTGAAGAGGCTGATTCAACCTTTTCTGCGAGCACAGGCTTATATTTTGTGAGATAAGCAGCAGGAAGGCACAGGCCTGGGGTGAGTGCTGAGATGGCTCTGTGTGCGCTTGTCCTAGAACCCCCCTCAGGGCAGGAGGATTGAGGGCAGGACCAGTCTCACTGCTCTCCTACAGCCCCTGGGCCTTCAGACAGCTTCTGAACCAGCTGTAAATGTCCCCAGAATAGATTTTTCTCTCCAGAAACCAGTTAGTGCCCTCTCTCTACACACTGGCAGCTGAATGCCTCTTTCCCCCACTTCAGCTCCCACCATAGGCACATAAAAAAAAAAACAAAAAACCAGGAATGCAAGACCTAATAGTTAAACTCATTAGTCTAGATTCCACAAATCCAGCATTTGAGATAAATCAGATAGGAACTATAATGAAGTTCCTGTATTTATTATCTCTGAATAAAAGATTTATTTTGCAAATTATAGTATGAATAAGACTGCAGAGGAATGGAGAAAGCCACTTTTCAAGCATCCTTCACTATTTCAGAAGTATACAACAGGTAATTAACCGATAAACCAATGACTACAAATCATGGCTGTCTATTCAATCAAAAAAAATGTTTTTTAATCTTCTCCTGGATACATTGTAGCCTGGTTCCTAGTTCTACATATCATCAAAAATAATAAAACAAGATATAATTCAGAATGTTTTACAAATTCAGATTACTGGACAGTTTTTATTATAGGATGGCTAAGACTAATTTTCAGATGTGATATCTGGCATAGTTACAGTGTTAAGATTTTTGAGTCAAATAGGTCTGACTTAAGTTTGGGTTCTACCCTTTAAGAACACTGTGGGCAAGTTGCTTGCCTCTCTGAACCTTGGCTTGCTTATTTGTATGATGGGATAATAACACCTACATTACAGAATTACGTGAATATTCAGTGGCAAACTTGGCACATAGTAATTCATTGATAAGTATTAGCCTTTAATATTTTCAGTCACATATTTTATTTATTTGTTAAGTTTATTTATTTATTTTGAGAGAGACAGAGACATGAGTATGTCTTGAGTATTGAGACAGAGACAGAGCATGAGTAGGGGAGGGGCAGAGAGAGAGGGAAACAGAGAATCCCACGCAGCCTGCACACTGTCAGCAGGGAGTGCAATGTTGGGCTCAAACCCACGAAACCAAAACCATAAGATCCTGCCCTGAGCCAAAACCAAGAGTCAAATACTTAAATAAACTGAGCCACCCAGGCGCCCCAGTCGCATATTTTTTTTAAATGTACCTGACTCTCAGGGTGCCTGGCTGGCTCAGTCAGAGGAACATGTGACTCTTATTCTCAGGGTTAGGAGTTCAAGCCCCATGCTGGGTATAGAGATTAAATAAATAAAACTTAAAAATAACAAATAAATGAATTAATTAATGAATGTACCTGACTCTCCTAGATCCCTAAGACATTTCCTTTTTAAAATTTTGGTTTAGTGAGAACAGAATAGTGTGAGTACAGAATAGAGCTGGCCCTAAAGACACATAGGCCAAGTGCTCAACTGAACACTTCTTTGTTTAGTATAACAGGCCATGTAATATCTGAAGCTAAAAACCTATCCTCTGACTCAATCTCTCAATATCTCAGTTCATTGATTTTACAGGATCTGTGGATTCTTTTCGTAAGAAAGCGACCTTCCCTATTATCTGTACAAAGTCTTCTCCATAGAATTAGGCAGTACAGGTATCCCCAACTTTTTGAAAGTTCATTACACCAATTCACTTTTACAAAAGACCTACATTAGTACCTGATTTGCTAATCGAAAGAAATCCAAAGAGAATTTTTGCTTTTATGAAAAAAAGGAGAAAAGCAAAAAATGAGCATTCAGTGTTTGTTTTGCAGAACTGTTGTAGATGCAGCGCACACTTTGAGCCGCAGTGAGTGGCCCCGTCAAGCTCCTTCCCTGGGAACTATACTCAGTATCTCAGCATCAAGCCTCCATAGCTTTGAACTGTGTCTGTGAGCATCTGTGCTTTATCTGAATTTATTTTATGTACCAGTTAGCAAGATGTGTCCTCAAGTACTAGAAAAGTTATGTTTTAGATTTAGGAACCCTCAAAAACTTTCCCATATAAATTAATGGTAATTGCTTCTGTGCTTTATGCCTTTTCAGCTTAGAAAAGTTTTCATAATAATGCTCTACTTTCAGATAACAGGGAAAACCTGTATTTTAATCTCTTCAAGACCACCAGCATAGATTGTTCCCATTTCAACAATATCCTACTGTGTGGCATGGGTAAGCACATGACAACACTGAGTGATGGGTTAGGAAATCATGAGGAGATCAAGCAACCCCAATAAAGTGGAATAAGTGGCAAGAAAGTAAAATGACAAGTGACAAATTGGGAAAAAATATTTGGCACATACATAACAAGCAAAGGCTATAAAGTACTAATATCAGAATGTAAAAGAGACCCTACAAATCAATCAGAAATATCAAACAATGCAACAACAGATGAATGAATTTAGGTTATCTCCTGCCACGGCACAAAAGAAATTCAAAGGCTCAAGAGGATATGAAAAGAAGCCAAGCCTCACCAAGAATCAGGGAAATGCAAATGAAAGCACCAGTGGCTCACCACTTTTGACTACCAGATTTACAAAAGTGAAAACTACTGATAAATAGCTAATGTTAAGAATTTCAAGAAATGGGTATTCTTGTAAACGAATCATATTTGTTTTCTATTACTGCAGTAACAAATTGCTATAAACTTACTTACTTAAAACAACATGAAGGTATTATCTTACAGTTCTGTAAGTCAGAAGGCCAATACGTGTCTCACTGGGCTAACATCAAGGGGTCAACTGGGCTGCATTCCTTTCTGAAAGAGGCTCTAGGAGGGGGATGCATTTCCTTGCCTCTTCAGCTTCTGAAGGACACCAGCATACCTGGCCTCCTTCATCCATTTTTAAAGCCAACAATATTATATCCCTCTGATCATTTTTCTATAGCCACATGACCCTTTCTGACCATAGCTGGGAAAGATTCACTGCTTATTTAAGGATTCTGGTAATTAGATTGGGCCCAATAAAATAATCCAGAACAATCTCCCCATTTCAAGGTCCTTAACCTTTTTTGTTTTTTTAGTTTTTTTAATGTTTATTTATTTTTGAAAGAGAGAAAGAGTTAGCAGGGGAGGGGCAGAGAGAGAGAGAGAGAGAGAGAGAGAGAGAGAGAGAGAGAGAGAGAGAGACAGGATCTGAAGCAGGCTCCAGGCTCTTAGCTGTCAGTACAGAGCCCCATGAGGGGCTTGAACTCAGCGGCTGTGAGATCATGACCTCAGCAGAAGTCAGACACTTAAGCAACTGAGCCACCCAGGTGCCCCTCAAGGTCCTTAATCTTAATCACATCTACAAAGTTCCTTTTGCCAAGTAAAGTAACATAGTCACAGGTTCTCAGAATTAGGAAATGAACATCTTTGAAAGGAGGCATTTTCTGCCTATCATACTAATAGTGATAGCATAGTCTATTTGGATGACAGTTTGGCAATATATGCATACTCATTGGCCAGCAATTTGACATTTGAATATCTATCCTACAGAAACAATACACATTTGCATAAAATGTATGTCCAAAGATGTTCATTACAGCATCATTTGTGAAAGCTAGAGATTAAAACAAATACCATTCAAAAAAGGATATTTAAGTAAATTATGATACGTCCATATTATGCTACTAGGTAGCAGTTAAAAATACAGGTAGATATGTGCCGATACTAAAAGATCTCTAAAACATATTGTCAAGTGAAAAAAAGAAAAGAGAAAAACAAGTTGAAGATATACTAAAATAAAAATCTTAATTTAAAGTTAAAGAATTTGGAAAGTGTCTAGGAGGATCCCCATCAAAACTTTGAGGAGAATGGAATTGAGGATAAGGGGTGAACTTTTTCTGAGAGAGCAACAGACAGAGATGGGTACCTATATCTCTATATATCTAATGGTCAAATTTTCCTAGGATTATATTCATATATTGTATTTTAAAAAATATTTAATTGCTTAAAAAACAAAGAGTGGGCTGGACTATGTGACTTGAGCTTATTCACTTTATCCCTCTAGGCTTGTATTAACTAGTCTGTAAATTTAAGGGGTTAAACACAGGTCTTCTAATTTCCAACTTTAGATTTTATAAGTAGACTCAGCAAAAAAATAAAATTAACTCAAATTGGTTGCATTTTGGTCATTTGTGAAAAGGAAAACAGTAATTTATTTATTGATTTTTCAAATCATGTTCTAAATCTTCTGGAATGGTCTTGACTTTAAATATTTTAAGCTTTGATCCTATAAATATATTAATGCTTGTCAAATTATATGATTCCATTAGGATTCAGGAAATATTATCTCCACAGGCATTCTAATGCACTGCTGGTGGTAATTTAAATTAGTACATCCTTTCTGAAAAAGCAAATCACAACAGATGAAAGCTTTAAAGCAGTTTAATCTTTGACTTAGAATAAAGTTAAAGGTGTGGGATTACTAAGAAGAAAATGAGAAGCAACTCTAAATATCCAAAATAGGGAAATGGTTCAATAAATTAAGCTGTTTGTGCAGGGGATATTATTATACAGTCACTGAATATATCTCAAATAAATGTTAACAGAGAAATTTACAATAAAATTTGAGTGAAAAAATAGATGTGCATGTATTTCCTGTCCATTATAGAAGTTTTATGCATATGGTCTTAAAATAAAGATTGGAAGGGAATGTATCAAAATGTTAATGATGGTTAACTCTAGCTTGTGATTTTTAAGATACTTTGAGGAAATTTTCCAATCAGAAAGATTGGAACTGAACTAGTGTTACTTTTATAATAATAAAATTTTGAATGGTCTCTCTACATATAAATTACAATAAGCTCTTCAAATGAAACTTTTCACTAAGAGGTTATAGAAGAATTCACTATTTCTCAACATTTGGAAAATCATCTCTTTTTCTTCCTTCCTTCTGCTTGCTTTGGGTTTACACTTCTTTTTCTACTTTCTTAAGGTAGAAAGTTATTGACTTGAGATCTTTCTTTTTAAATATAGGTTGTTAGAGCTATAAATTTCCTTCTAAGCACCAATATAGCTGTACCCTACAGTTTTTAATATGATGGGTATGTTCTCACAGTACTTTCTAACTTCCCCTTTTGATTTCTTCTTTGACCCGTTGGTTACCTAGAAGCGTTTGCTTGTTTTAACTTGAACATAATTGTGAATTTTCCATGTTTTCTTTTGGTATTTTTTTCTAATTCAATATTACTGTGGTCAGAAAATACATTTTGTGTGATTTCAGTCCTCTTTAATGTATTGAGACTCGTTCTGTGGCTAAAATATGGTCTAACCTGGAGGCTATTCCATGTGAATTTGAGAAGAATGTGTATGTTGCTGCTGTTGACTGAAGTGTTCTATAGATGTCTGGTAGGTCTAGTTGGTTTATAGTGTTGCTCAAGTCTTCTATTTCCATATTGATCTTCTGCCTCATCTTTCTTTTATTGACAATGGGATACTGAGTTCTCCAACTATGATTGCTGAATTGTCTATTGCTCCTTTCAATTCAGTTTTTGCTTTATGTACTTTGCGTTCTGTTGTAAGACACATATGTTTACAATTGCTATGTCTTGATTGGACTCTTTTATCATTATAAAATGATCTTTTTTTAATCTCTAGTGACAATTTTTGTCTTAAAGTCTATTTTTTCTTATATTAGTGTATCACTCCAGCTTTCTATTGGTTATTGCTTGTATAGTATACTTTCATATCCTTTTTGCATCCAACTTATTTGCATCTTTGAATATAAAGTGTGTCTCTGGTAGCCAGAAGGTAGTTGGATCATTTTTTAAACCTATCCTTCCAATCTCTGGCTTCTTAAGCAGGGATCACAGCAGCTCCATTTCACATAGGAGGTTTTGAAGAAGGCATCCCCATTCACTGAGTTTCCCCAGTTTTCATTTGGCAGCTCATAAGGTGATTTTATGTGCAACTGAAGAAATGTAAAACCGTTTCCCACAGTGTTTTAAACAAGCTATAATGCATTTTCAGATAAAAAGGGCTATGGGGAGATTTCCTGACAAGCTTGAATAAAGGTAGAAATTTCAATTTTTTATGAGATTCTTTAAGCACTGACTTTAAGGAGGCAGCAGCAGGCTCACTCTTGCTAGCTATGAGTACACTGTAACTCCCAAGCTAAAGGGGGGTAAATGAGCATTCCAGGGTCTGCAAAAATGAAAAAAAATACATGTGCAATTTGTGTGCCACAGAAGAAATTATTCAAGTTTTATCAGTAAATGGGAAAGGCAAATCATCTTGCATATACACATTTACACATACACACACACTTACGTAAGGTATAATACATCATCTTGTAGTACAATGATATTTGGTCATGGACTGAAATGGAAAGTATGGCTGACATGTGGTAGTTTCTATATGGTTTTCCAAACCATATGTATCAGTTTGATTAAAAATAGCTTGGTGTTGGTGTTAGGCAGACCTGAACTTGAGTCATGGTGTGGCCACTTACTCTCAATGTGACTTGATAACTTCGTCTTTTAATCATTTAAAATCTCTGTGCCTCAATTTCTTCAACTGAAAAATAGATTTAAATTTGGCACTCCTCAGAGCAACTGACAAAATGAATCAATGGGATTAGCTATTGCTAGTAATACAGATATTAATAAAAAGTGGTAGCAGCAACTATTTTGAGGACCTGCTACTAGGGCCTACAGACAAATGGTAAATGGAATATAGTGAACCCATTAGATTCAAATGTGCTTCAATAGAAGTCTGAGAAATGAGGGATAATGACATACAGAATTCTAATGCAGATCAAAGCAAATCTCATTGGAATTTTTAGACGAATTGGGGACAATAGGATTAAAGTAGAAATAGAATTGGGAGTTGGAATGTGTCTAGTTACAGTTTTCAACATAGTATAAAGAAGAAAATGGCTTTTTTAATTTTTTTTTTGCAAATATCCATTGTACTTGTGCTTTCTTCAATACCCCAAAGAAATTCTATTAATATTAGTTGGTCTTTCAATTCAAAAAAAGATTACCTCCATTTTTTACAAGTTTCTTTAAAATTATATGTAAAAATATTTGTAAAATAAATTATGTTTTAAATGGTTCTGAATGAGCTTTGTGCTTTTTAGTTATCATGTTTTGTTAACTTCACTTCCTACTTAAAATATGTTCCCATCTCTTCTCTGTCAGCTCAAATCCTATCCTCAAAAATGTTTCAGGATCACCACCAACACCACTTCTCTGAACCTTCTCTAAGATCATCCCAATCCTCAGCTTTTTCCCTCTCACATGAATTACTATAGAATCTGCATTTAATTACACAAATTCAACAAGCAACTGTTGACCAATTACAATCAGCAAGGCAATGGAATTGGTGCTGGAGACATAAATATGAACAAGACAGTCCCTGCCCTCCTCTTAGGGAATACAGACTCCAGTCGCAGGAGATAGACATACTGAAAGAATTATTAGTCCAAGGAATATTTTTATAAAATGAAGGGCACATTTGCAGAGAAATATTTCAACAGAAAAAAATTAGCAATTAATTTGTCTTTTTGATAAATCTGGGTTTTCATCTGGAGCACAGAGCTTTTATTTTATTTTTTTCAGAGATAGGAAAGTAGTCATTTAAAAGTAAGTCGTTTTGGGTTTTCTGTTTCTACCAAGGGAGAAAAACACCTTTATATGAAAACTTCTCTTTTTATTTTGAGAAAGCATTTCAACATGCATTTTGATTATGCAAAGGTAAAGTTAAAATGCTATTCTGGAACAGGGACAGGAGGGACTATAAGTAGCCAACTACTTTGCATAAAGATGCAAATATTTGACTTTACCATGGAAAGAGTAACATCTTGTATAAATTAGCTTTTGCCACAATAATGGTGCATAACAAACAACCTCAAAATGCAGGGACTGAAAAAAATTATTTTCACAGATCTGTGACTCAGCTGGGCTGATTTTGCTTCACATTGCAGGTCTGCAGATCTAGGTCTTTCCCACATGTCTTTCATCCTCCTTGGTCCCAGTGGGCTATTCAGGACACATTCTTCTCATGGTGATGGCAAAGGCACATCAAGGGGCAAGCCCAACCACATAAGCACTTTTCCAGCTGAATTTTGCATTGCAGCTGCTAACATACCATTAACCAAAGTAAAACACATGGCTGAGCCTATAGTCAAGAGACAAGGAAATATACACTACCTTCAGTAGGAGAGAATACCAAACTACAAGGCAAAAGGTATGGATACAGGAAATGATGAAAAACTGGGTACAATAATTCAATCTATCAGACATCTTCATAAAGATATTGCCTGAAATGTGTTTCACACTGAGGGAAAGAGTTGGGGCTTAGAGCTCCTCTTGTTAGACCAGAGTCTTTGAGAGATACAGCAAAGACATGTCTGGAACAGAAGATAAACAATCATCACAAAGCAAGAGCAGGCAGGAACTAACAAGTGTTGGCTGTGGCCATTTTGCTACACCCAAGTTCCTTGGTAGAGTTCGTTAAATGCTACTATTTGACACTAGCTGGGCTTGGGGTAGTTATGACAGGCCCATGAACGAAGCAAAGTCAGGAACATTGAATAGACAACCTATTTTTGGAATGATTATAGCATTCAACTACAATAAGATGCCTGGTCAAGAAGACAAGCAACAAGAATGGACTGTGGGAAACATGAGATTTCTTCCAGGGTTTTTAGAAATATTCCAGGCAGAGAACACTAGACTTTCTGCTAATAAGAGTCTGCCTATGCACAAAGTGTCTGCCTATGCAATATCACATTTGAGTAATAACTATGAAGCAGGACATAATTAGGGTCTGCCTACTTCAAGCAGCTTTATTAGTGACATTATTAATTAAAACTTGTCTGTTTTAGACTAGTGTAAATTTTAGCAATTCCTGAGCCTCTTAGCCAAAACTCATTTGTTTGGATACAAAAGTAACACTTCCCTGTAGGCTTAGGTCCCACATCACATAATCACTTGTATCTCTTATCATTTATTTAGTCTGTAAATATGAAACTCAAACTATACACAAGATAAAGTTATGTTAAGACAAAGTCTCTAATTTTAAATTATCAGTCCATAAAAGTGATAACACTATAAGACAGAAGATGCAAAGTGTGTAAGTGTTTTGAAAACAGAGGCACACTATATAATGAAAATACTGATCTATAAAAATCTAAAACAAACCTGATCATAGTAACAAATATCTTATGTTTTTAAATGGAGTGTGGCAATCAGTA
This sequence comes from Leopardus geoffroyi, assembly GCF_018350155.1. NCBI lineage: Eukaryota > Metazoa > Chordata > Mammalia > Carnivora > Felidae > Leopardus > Leopardus geoffroyi. The sequence continues at coordinate 95,229,202 of NC_059331.1, read as the reverse complement.
ACTAGCTGGCTTAATATTCAGCTATGCTTAGCATGTATCATCTAAATGTTGGAATCCATCATGAAACTCCCAATGAAGAATATACCACAGAAACCCAAAGCAATTATTATTAATTTGCATATATTTGTTCAAAAGCCAATCAGAAAGTTCTTACTATGTGCCAGACACACACACACACACACACACACACACACACACACACAGAGGAAACAGCCGTGAACAAAATGCACAAGGGCTCTGACTTCCAGTTGGTTGAGGGAGCAGACAAAAAAAATTACCAAGCAAACAAATAAAATGAAGAAATACATTTTAGAAAAACCTAATTGCTACAAAGAAGTTTAAAAACGGGTGCTATGATGGAGCACAATGGGAAGAGCTACTTTCTACCAGGTTGTCAGAGAAGGCCTCTCTGAAGAGGTACACTTTGATTGAATTGTGACCTAAATGGAGCTAATTGTGCAAAGATGATCTGCCACAAAAGCACTACAAGCACAAGGAATAGCAACTGCAAAGGGTTTTAAATGGATATGACATTGGCAATTGGAAACATTAGCTCTTAACATTTATTTCCTTTTATTTCTTGCTTAGTTTAATAAAATCAGTTTGTAATCACTTATAATAATGGAGAGAGCCAATGACTGTTTTAGCCCACGACTCGTTTATATTTATTAGTATTTTTAGATTTGTAGATTTGGTAGACACTAGAAAAAGACTGACATTTTTTAAGTTTAGTACATTCTTAAAGTACAAAATATATAAAGAACTCATACAACTCAACAGCAAAACAACCCAAATGATCTGATTTTAGAATGGGCAGAAAAGAGGCACCCGAGTGCCTCAGTCAGTTAAGCATTGGACTTCGGCTCAGGTCATGATCTCACAGTTTGTGAGCTGGAGCCCTACATCAAGCTCTCTGCTGTCGACGCAGAGCCTGCTTCTGATCCTCCTTCTCTCTCTCTGCCCCTCCTCCACTCATGCTTGCCCTCTCTCAAAAATAAATAAACATTAAAAAATTAAAAAATAAAATAAAACGGGCAGACGATCTGAGTAGACATTTTTCCAAAGAAGACATACAGATGGCCAACGACTACATGAAAAGGTGCTCAACATCACTAATCATCAGGGAAATGCAAATCAAAACCACAATGAAGTATCACCTCACACCTGTCAGAACGCCTAACATCAAAAAGACAAAAGATAACAAGTGTTGGTAAGGATGTGGAGAAAAAGGAAGCCATGTGTACTGTTGGTGGGAATGTAAATTGATGCAGCCACTAGGGAAAACAGTGGGGAGGTTCCTCAAAAAATTAAAAAGACAAATACCATAAGATCCAGCAGTTCCACTTCTAGGTATTTATCCAAAGGAGAAAAAACCTCAGTAATTCAAAAAGATACATGTGCCCACATGTACGTTGCTGCACTATTTACAATAGCTGAGACAATGGAAATAACCAAAGTGTTCATGGTAAGTGAAGTCAGACAGAGAACAGCAAATACTGTATAATCTCATATGCAGAATCTTAAAAAAACAAAACAAAAAAATGAAAAAAAAACCACAAAAAACTGAACTCATAGGCGTAGAGAATCGATTGATGGTTGCTAGAAGTAGGGGGTGGGTGTGGGGGTTCAAAATGGATAAGGGGGTCAAAAGGCACAAACTTCCAGTTAGAAAATAGGTTATCAGCATGTAATGTGACCACAGTTAATAACACTGTATCGTATACTTCAAAGTTGCTAAGAGAACAAATCTTAAAAGTTCCCATCACAAGCACAAGAAAAAAATTTTTGTAAGTATGAAGGTGGATGCTAAGTAGACTTATTGTGATGATCATTTTACAATATATACAAATAATGAATCATGTTGTACACCTGAAACCAATACAATGTTCTGTCCTTTGTACCCCAATAAAAATATTTTTATTTTAAAAGAATAAAACCGTAGCATGAAACGCCAACTCTGAGAAAAATGGGAAGCTGTCCAACTACCCCACCTGGTTTTACCCTTTTGCTTTACAGTTTATCACTTCACACTTGAGGGAGGCAAAATCGCCTCTTCACCCATGAAAACTAGCCCAGCAGAACCTTCCGTCCTTCACTTTCTCTAAACTTGCTCCTCAGAGCACCTTCCTGAAGTGCTGAAGACTTCTCAGTGGTGGGAAGAACAAAGTAGCAGAGGAAGGTAAAAAAAAAAAAAATTCTTTGGAAATGTTCACTTACCCAGTGGTGAGGATGGATGCCAAATCTTCCCGTCCAGTTTCCCAAAGACTGCGGGCTGCTGAAAAGAGCTTCCATCAGGTGCCGAGCCGCGTCTCCCTCACAAGGTGGAAAATGGCCCACAGCTGACTAGTTTTTTGCCCTAGCCCGATGGGTGAGAGCTAAGAGCTCTGCACTTATGAAGCCACAATGCAGACACCAGATTTCAAGTGTGAAAGGATTTCAGCCTAAAATCGGACAAGACACCACGAATTTGAGAATTTCACCTAGGCGCCCTCGAATATACTGAAGTATCCGGTGGCTGATTCTCGTTAATGCCTGATTTACGAAAAGCTGGAACCTGTTTCCTGACCAATGAGCATCCGCGAAGCACCTCTTCCCGCATCCTCAAACCAATGAGCTTATTGCTTACATCTGGCTCACTTCCACACCCTTTGCACTCTTTGCCCATAAAGACAGCCTGCTCCTAATTTCAAGGGCTTATCTGTAGCTTGTTACAGTTCACGTTTCGTGAATTGCAATTTTTCTGCTAGTCCGAATAAACTCAATTTCTGGTAACTTGCCTCAGTTTATCTCTTTATTTAGGTTGACACTCGATAACTGATTGTAAACTGTCTTTGTATCTATAGCAAACATTTGTTAAAGTAATGAATGAATAAGTGACCACATAACTCTATAGGGGAGTGAAGAAAAGTTCAAATAAAACATGGGACAATAATAAATATCCCCAATGTTTTTATTGTTCAAGATTTATTTTTGCAACCTAAGAGTATGGCCAAGCTAGTTTCTGTCTTATACCAAATTTCCTGGCTCCATCCCACTCTATTTAGGACCAACTCCATCAAGCTGAAATAGGTGGTTTAAACCACAACATGTCAAAAGAAAATCCATAGCACTTTAAAAAAAAGTTCTTCCTCCATCAGGCAAACATTTTAAGAGTGTTAATTGGAACAAATTTTATATTGCAATCTTTTGTCATGTTGTAAAATAATACTTAACCTACTGCAGAGATTTTGTTGTTGAGAAGGCATTGTAGTTGGCAAAATGTAGGTGAAAAGAGAATAATGGTTGTGTTCCTTTTTTAAGGGAATTTAATTGATTCTTGCGTATGTAAAAAGATGACAGGGTCTAAAAACTGTTATGCAGAATTTAAAATTCAGATATTTCCAAACTAAAGTTGGCAAAATGGTAGCCTAAGAGATTATGCTATTCTCCTTGACAGATTCATTTACTGTGTAAAGAAAATGCATAATCTTAATGTGTTAGATCCTATAAGTTTTGGAGACTTGATTTCACACCAGACCCTCTGATTGCAATTTAAATAAATAAGAAATCCGGGGCCCCTGAGTGGCTCAGTCAGGTAAGCTTCCGACTTCAGCTCAGGTCATGATCTCACAGTTTGTGAGTTCAAGCCCCGCCTCAGGCTCTGTGCTGACAGCTCAGAGCCTGGAGCCTGTTTAAGATTCTGTGTCTCCCTTTCTTTCTGACCCTCCCCCGTTTATGCTCTGTCTCTCTCTGTCTCAAAAATAAATATACGTTAAAAAATTTTTTTAAATAAATAAATTAGAAATCCATACCAGTTAGTTCCCCAACTCAAGAGCCAATTGTTAAAATTTCAGGAATTTTGTGAACCAGTTGTAAAAACATCCATAATTTTAAATAAAATTATATAAACTTACAATAAATAAAAAATAAGACAAAGGTAATACTCAAAACTCATTTCCTAGTAATTTACTACATTTAACTATTATTTGTGCTCTCAAGGTTATATGCATCCATTATGTCTGTATGGAGAAAACATATATAAAAGCATGTTCAATAGAATATCACATTAAAATTAACCATTGTGAGAGGTGCTTGGGTGGCTCAATCTGTTGAGAATTTGACTCTTGATATCAGCTCAGGTCTTGATCTCAGGGTTGTGAGTTCAAGCCCCTTATTGTGCTCCATGCTGGGCACTGGATGTGGAGCCTACTTAAAATTTAAAAAAATATGCCCATGGTGGGAGTACTAACTCAAGGAAATTAGAGAGCACTTTAAATCAGGGCTTAATTTGCTGTCTTCTTGATTGTCCAGACCCCCCCCCCCAAAAAAAAGTAATGAGAAAATAGTATCGAATGAACTTAAAAGTATGTCTGATGAATACATTGGAGAGTCAGTTGTTAGTTACCAGAATACACTGTAGGGATTCAAGATTTTCAGGGTTCTTTGCTGTTCCCTCTGCTTAGAATGCTCTTCCTTCCCATGACTTAAGGCCTCTTTCTCTTTAGATCTTGGCTCAAAAGTTTCCTTCTCTATAGAGCATTGTTTGAGCATGCTATTGAAAATTGCAGTGTTTCCCCCCAATATACACATATCCTAGCATTCTCTACCTCTCTTTCCTCACCTGTCACTTCGCTCTGTGCCCCCTGGCTACCTATTGCCTTTCTGAGGTCTGAGCAACCTTGTTGTGGCGTTGGTAAAACACTTCTTTTACTTTATTTCCCCCAACAAGTATATTCCTACAGCAATAGTAAGAAATGAGAATGGTTACTGCTCAGTTTGTCCACCCCCCACTTCTAACCCATCCAACCCTCTCACCCTCGCCACCAAATGATAAAGTAATTTTTCTCAACACTGGAAAGCAACTGAGAAAAAAACTAATAGGAAACTCTGATTAAAGCACATGAGGAGAAAATGATTTTAAGCGGCTGGAGCTGTGTGCTCACAAACAACTGGCTCTCTATGAGGCAGTTTTGCTTCCCTCTTCTGCAAGAACCTGCTTTCCTTAGCAAAATCTTCTCTGGGTAGGTCAAGCCTTATTTCTGAGGGCTCCTTGACTAATGCAGGTGTTTGTTTAATGGTTGTAACGCCTGTCTCCCCGGCTGGATTCGCATGCTTTCATACTTGAAAAGGGTCTCTTTAAATCTTTTCAATCTGTTTTTCCCAGCAGATTAGTAGGAGCATGAGCTCAGGCTCTGGAACACAGGGTAGGGAAGAAGTTTAAGCAAACTTCTTACAGTTCAGCTCTCCATGTAAGTTAAAAACCAACACAATATTTCAGATCTGAGGAAAAGAGAAATGACATCTTTTCTATGCTATGCAGTAAGTGCACATCACAGTTTTCTCGGTCAAAAAAACATAGGCATTTCCAACATGTAACTATAGGCATGGCCATTTACAAGAGTTGGATACATGATGCCTTTTCTGGCACATCTATTTTCCTTCCACTTGACTTTCCACTTCCTTTTCACAGCCAACCCCCCACCATGCCCATTCCAACACACACTGTCCTCCATGCTCCAATTGACAAATTAAAGTGTTTCTGCTGGGAGCTATATATTCCACTGGATGACAGGAGTTCACCATCGGAGTTCATGCAGCTGAAATATCCAGATGGTTGTCATAATTCTTCACTTTACTTTTCAGTACCTTGCTATTCTTTCTCATTTTATCTATCATCAAAACAGTTTTAAAAGCCATCGTCTCCAAAGAATGGAAAAGTGTAGCTTCAAGTAAGGCATTATAAACCAAAACTGGAAATTGTACTTGACTTTAGAAAGCAATTTCTTTAAAACAAATATTGACTAAAGAAAGGAAGTTAACATATCTCTTAAAATGTTTGCCTTTTCTCTATGAATGGGCTTATTTATTAAAGGTTTTGAATAAATATTTATGGAACACCTACTATGTGTCAGACATTTTTCTTGGCACTTAGTATATCTAAAGAAGCAAACTGAAGACCCTGACACTGTGAGAATATACATTTCAGATAGGAATGATGATAATAAACACAAACATAATAAAATAAGTGAATTGCATAGATTATTAGAAGCTTCCTACATGATACGGGAAGCTTTCCCAAATGATGGGGGGAAAGAAGAATGAGAAGACACAGTAAAGAGGATCAGGAGAACAGGAGATGTTGGGGGTGCATTATAAAATAGGGTTACCAGGCAGGTTCTATTGAGAAGGTAACATTCATAAAATGAGTAGAAGAGCTTTTCAGGCTAAAGTAACAGCCAGCACAAAGGCCCTAAGGTGGGAATTTGCCTGGCATATTTGAGGAACATCATGGAGACCAATGTGACTGCAGTGGAGTGAATTCAGAGAGAGGAAAAGAAGAAGTCTCAGATAGGGAACTGAGGTTGGGACACACAGGGCCTAATATACTGTTGTAAGGATTTTGGCTTTCACTCTGAGTGAACTGGAGAGGCTTTAGAAGATTTTGAGCAAAGATATATTCTGATCACATTTAGATTTAAAAGATGCACTCTGGTTTCTGTGCTGAGAGTAGATGGTGGGAGAGACAAGGATGGAAACATAAAAATAGGTTAGGAAACTGGTAATGGTGGTTCAGACCAAGGTGGTAACAGAGGTGGTATTGAGAAATGGTCAAGTTCTAGGTATATGATGAAGACAGAACAAGAACTTTTCTGATGAACTGGATATACAGTGTGAGAAAAGATAAAGGTCAAAGTTGATGCCAAAGTTGTGGCCTCAGCCCCAGGAAGATGGTGTTGCCATCAACTGAGACAGGGACGGCTGTAGGAGGTGCTAGTGCAGGGGCCATATCAGGTGTTCAGTTTTTGACATGTTCAATCTGAGACAACCAAAGGAAGATATGATAGGTCATTACATGTGACCCTGGAGATCAGGAGAGAGGTCTGGGATGAAGAGATAAACTCAGGAGTCTTAGGCATTTAAGTGGTATTTAGAGTCATGAGTTTAGATGCAATCACCACCGAAGTAAGTATCGGCAGAGAAGAGAGGAGGACCAAGGCCTGAGACACAGGAGACCTCCAACTTTAAGAGATCAGGTAGGAGAGGAAAAACCAGTGAGACTGAGAAGAAGCAACTAGTAAGGTTGGAGGAAATCCCAGAGAGTGTGATATTCCAGAAGACAAATGAAGAAAGGTTAAGTATATGAGAAGTGAGAATTCACCATTGGATTTAGCAGTGGGTAAGTCTTTCATGAGTTTGACAAGCACATGTTTCAGTGAAGTAGTGGAAAGAGGCAAAAATTTGATTGAAGAGTATTCAAGAGAGAAAAGAAAGAAAAAAGTCAGAAATGGCAAGTAGAGGCATCTCTTTCAACAAATTATGCTGTAAAGAACCCAAGGGAATGGGTGATGGCTTAAGGGAAAGATGGGAGAATACCTGCATGTTTGGGTGCTACTGGAAATGATCCAGTAGAAAATGAACATTTTAATGATATAAGAAAGAGAAGGATAACTGCTAAAGCAAGTGGGTGAGAAGGGATGGGATTGGGTACACAGCTGGAAAGGCTGGCTTTTGCTAGGAGCATGGATGCTCATCTGTGACAGCAGGTAGGGTAGTGGCATATGGGGGGAAGATGTGAATGTGGAGAGGTGATTGTAAGGGTCAGTGGAAGTTCTCTTCTAATTGCTTCAATTCTCTAGGGAAAACAGGATGTAATATCATCATCCAAGATGATAAAGATTTGGGGAAGAGAGATTGGAGATTTGAGGGGAGAGAAGACGGTAGCAAATAGTCAATGAGTAGGGAGGCAAATGGACTAGAGAGGTATAGAACAGTTACTATAAGCACTAAGGATTGATTGGGTTTGTGCTGATGAATTTAAAGCGAGGGACGCCTGGATGGCTCAGTTGATTGAGCACCCAACTCTTGATTTCAGCTCAACTCATGATCCCACATGCTGAGCATGGAGCCTGCTTTAGATCCTCTCTCTTTCTCCCCCTGCCACTCCCCCACTTACATGCACTCTCACTCTCTCTCTAAAATAAAAGAAGAAACAAAGTGAGAACAATCAGCTTTGTTGTATTCTCTAGCCATGTTAGTTACCCAGGTGTAGGTACCGAGGAGGCAAAGAGTTGGATTTAAGCAGCATTGCAGTTTCACCAAACAAACACTACAAAGCAGGAATGGAGAGCAAAATTGAAGGTGTGTACACGGTTGAATGTTGTAGATGAAATTCAGCTGGTTGAAGGGGTGCCAGGACAGGAAGGGAGCAAGAGGTAGTGAAGAAGTGGTAAAATTGGAGGTCCTGGTAGAGTCAAAGAATTATAGTCAGAACACTAGAGGGGGTGATCTGGAAAGTCAGGAGATGTTGGTCAGGGTAGGATATGTGATACTGAGAGAGTGAGAGTGACATGTTTTCACAGGGGTTGCCCATGGGAATGCTTGACTACAGAAGGGTAGGGCAATGCCACTAGGGAAAAAGAGATCAGAGGTTTGAGAACCCTAGACCTTGAAAGGATCATTCACTGTGTATTGAAATCATTAAGGTGGGGCGCCTCGGTGGCTCAGTCGGTTGACCGTCCGACTTCGGCTCAGGTCACGATCTTGCAGTCCGTGAGTTCGAGCCCCATGTCGGGCTCTGGGCTGATGGCTCAGAGCCTGGAGCCTGCTTCCGATTCTGTGTCTCCATCTCTCTCTGGTCCTCCCCTGTTCATGCTCTGTCTCTCTCTGTCTCAAAAATAAATTTAAAAAAAAAATGTTAAAAAAAATTAAAAAAAAAATCATTAAGGTAACATCCCCAGTGGAAAATTAAGGTAAACAAAGTTACGGAACACTGTGCAATGAAATATTATGCAGTTGTAGAAACAAAATTTTGGAAAAATATTTATTTTTTAATAGTTATTTTCAATGAGAGAGAGAGAGAGTGGGGTGCCTGGGTGGCTCAGTAGGTTAAGCATCTGACTTCAGCTCAGGTCATGATCTCACAGCTCATGAGTTCGAGCCCCATGTTGGGCTCTGTGCTAATAGCTCAGAGCCTGGAGCCTGCTTCAGATTCTGTGCCTCCCTCTCTCTCTCTGCCCCTCCAATGCTTGTTCACTGTCTCTCCCTCTCTTTCTCAAGTATAAAATAAACATTAAAAAATTTCTTTAGGGGCGCCTGGATGGCTTGGTCGGTTAAGCATCTGACTTCGGCTCAGGTCATGATCTCACAGTCCGTGAGTTCAAGCCCCACGTCGGGCTCTGTGCTGACAGCTCAGAGCCTGGAGCCTGTTTCAGATTCTGTGTCTCCCTCTCTCTCTGCCCCTCCCCTGTTCATGCTCTGTCTCTCTCTGTCTCAAAAATAAATAAACGTTTAAAAAATTTTTTTTCTTTAAAAAATGAGAGAGAGAGAGAGAGAGAGAGGGAGAGAGAGAGAGAGAGAGAGCATAGGAGGGGCAGAGAGAGAGGGAGAGAGAGAATCCCAAGCAGGCTCCTCACTGTCAGCACAGAGCCCAACGTGCAGCTCGATCGCACAGCTGTGAGATCATAACCTGGGCCGAAATCAAGAGTCAGATGCTTAACCAAATGAACTACCCAAGCACCCCAGAAAAATATTTAAAGATATTACAAAATGATGAAAGAATATTAAGGGGGGAAAGCCAAGATACATGATTCTATATGCAGTACAATCTCATTACTTTAATAGATATCTTTATGCTTAAAGACTAGAGAGAGATAAAGTCAAATGTCAAGGGGGATTATCTCTATGTGAAATTCATTTTTTCTTTTTTTTTTTAAGTTTATTTATTTATTTTGAGAGAGACAGAGACAGTGCAAATGGGGGAGGAGCAGAGAAAGGGAGAGAGAGAGAATCCCAAGCAGGCTCCACACCACCAGCACAGAGCCCAGTGTGGGGCTCAAACCCATGAAGCTGTGAGATCACGACCTCGGCCAAAACCAAGAGTCAGATGCTCAACTGACTGAGCCACCCAGGCCCTTCATTTTTTTCTTTATATTTCTTGTGATTTTCTAAATTTCTACCAAAAAAGAAAAAAAAAAGTATAGTGACAAAAAGCAACTAAATGGAGTAAACATTATAGTTCTAATGCATTAAATTTCCTAGGAGCATTTTCCAAAATTAAAAAAAAAAAAATTAGCCTGACCCCCACATTTCCCACTGTCTTCTCAATGGTAGTTTACATAGGTTATGTGAAATATGACACAATTTAGTGACTAATGTTTGAATTTTCTTTCATCTTCAGAGGAAGTTTTTTTTATATGATAGATTTTTTTTTTTCAGTCAATTGGGACTCCGGGAATTTGCTTTTCTGTCCAAAAGTTCTATAAATGGATGTTCAGATTTGAAATGATCTTTCCTTCTAGATAGGACAAATGGCTTTTACAGAAGATATGGGAACACAGTAGCTTTGTTTTGAAAGCTTTGAGCATCTAGATCTGGCATGGAGAGCCAGAATGGTTGTAATTTAGGTTACTTCTGCTGCCATTCAAGGCTAAGCTGGGAAACAAGGCTTTTAATGGAGGGATGGAGGGATCTTTGTCCCTTATTAAGCCACATTCTGGCTGGACATTTTTAGAGAGAATGCAGTTAATTCTAAATTTGTAACAAAGTCTGGCTTAAAGTACAGGCAAACACACACACACACACACACACACACACACTCACACTCACCTTCCCACAAGAATGAGTAATTGTCTGTTTGTAAGCCTAGTGATTGTCTTAATATCGTTCCACTTTTACTTCCAGCTTTTTCCAAAGAATTTGTTTCCTGACCTATTAAGAGAAACTACAGGGGAAAAGAAAAAGACTTCCTTTTGACTCTCAGTTGAATAGATTTCAACCAATCCTTATCTGTAACACCCTCTGTGGTGTCATGTGGACAACAGGGTAATAGGTTAGGGAAGATATTATAAGAAAAGATTTAGGGTTGAACTAAATGACATAATCTCATACTGACTCAGCCTGAGACACAAATCCTGTTTACCATTTTAAAGATTTATTTTTAATATGTAAGTTTAAAGAAGAAAACTTTTATTTTTACTTTAAAGCAATTTATAATACAGTTGACAAGAAAAAACTAAAAGGCAAAGATGATTGAACTTTACCATTAAAAGTTTGTGTGTCCAATCTTTTCCTGCAGAAAAGTCTCTGGGGGTAATTTTGAGAGGAAAAACAGCATTTTCTAAAATCTGAAAAAATATCAGTTTTAAACATGAAATTTCATAAATCATAAAGGTCTAGAATCACACTGCTGTTTCCCCATTTCCTTTAAATCTTTGGCATCCTTGTTCAAAAACCTAGTGCCTACAGCCTGGCCAGGGAGGGAGATGAGGATGATCACCTGTAAAAGACTGCCCATATCTCATTTTGCCATTTCCTCTATCCCTAACTAAAAACCACGGCAAGTGAAAGTGAAAACCCCTATTTTTATATCATTTATATTAGACCTTCCGTTCAAAAATCCAAGTTTCAAGTGTCTAGGCAACTTACAGCCCTTCTCATATTAATTCCACTTTTTTTTCATTACACTTTTCTGGTAGCATAAATAGTTTAAAAGGAAGGAAGATCTGAGAATGTAGAGCCCAATCTCACAGAGTAGGAGTGCACGTGACCTACCCAAGGTCATGAGGCTGAATAGGAACACTTAAATGAAACCCAAAAGTTCTCTTCCGTGCAAGTATCTACAATATACATTCTCCCCTTACACACACACACACACACACACACACAGTCCTTTGCAAAGTCTTCAAGTGGCTCTACATTAAGAATTGAAAGAAGCAAAAACTAAAAACTTAGTTATACTTATAGTTACTGGCTCAACCATTTGCCCTTTATAAACTGCAGTTCTTTATTATTTACTTAAATGTAACATTTCAATTGCATGAGTTCAGACACTTTGTATTCTGAGCAATCCTAAATGTACAAATATTTTTAAATTTTATGTTAAGTAAAAAAATCTTGTCTTTGATGTATTAACATTGAATTTTTCTATTTCTTCCCATGCCCATTCATAATATTTCTACTGATTCTAAGTGGAGTAAGAACTTGGTTGTAAAATCCAAAAATGCCAAGAACCTCTGGCTTGTATGATCTAAGATAAATGGAAGTTTGTGCAACTAACATGATTTTGGCAAAAACCTAATTTTGTAACTAAAAGAGCCATATAATTATAAAGAAGCTGTTTATATTAGAAGTAAAAATCTACAATAATAATAACAAGTATTTACTAAGTGATTATTATGTGGCAGACACTGTGCCTTAGTATTTACATGTATTGTCTCATTTAATATTTCCAACAATCCCATGGGGAAGCTACTATTCCTATGCTCATTTTATAGACAAGGGAAATGGAAAAATTATGGAATTTGCCAAGATAACAAGCTAGTAAGTAGCAGAGTTGAGATTGGAACCAGGAAGTCTTAACTACTCCTTCAACCAGATAGTATAGTACAGTTATTAGCAAATTAGAAAAGTATGCTTTTGTGGGAGTTCAGTTTTCAGTTAAATGGTCTGCATACTTAATTTATGGCTGATACTGTGGTTAACACCATATCCCCTTTGGAAATGTTACTTGTCAAGCATAGGAGAGTACAGTAGTTGTTCTTGCTCTTCTGTTCCCAAGACTCATTTTTAAAAATTCCGCTAATACGTTAAGATAGCAATAATGGAAAACATTAATTACATAATCAAACCATTAGGTTAAGAGTCTACACAAACATGACCTACCAACTTTCCAAGCTGATGGTAGAAATTAACGGGCTGATGGACTTTAACCATTGCATACAAACAACCCAACGTGCCCCTGTAAATCATTATTGAACTCATTACTCATTACAGATTGTACTTCTCATTATCATGCCACATGTAAAATCTCAACAAGATTTGCCTGACATCCAAACCAACTCTTATAGCTCAAGCAGCACGTTTCTCTGGTATGTCAGCCTGCTGCAGGTGTTTCTCTATCACAATGAATAATTATATCAAACAAAGACAAGAAATATTCTAAAGCTGACAAAACCACACATCTGAAATCTGTATTTTCTACCTCTTGGGAAATTAAAATCTACAAGTATAGGGGCTTCAGCGCCCATGTCTTGCGGCCATTCCAGGTTTATAAAGAAAGATATTTTCTTTGCAAGCCCAAAGATTGCAATAATACAGGAAATTAAACTATATTTATAGACCGGACACCAGAATGCCAGCATGCTCTCTTAGCTCTCTGAATCTCCCAACAAAAACAAAAACACTAGCAATCAAACGGGTGAGCAATAAATGACAAGTGTTTTGACAGCTCTAGAATACTTTGAGGTATTTTTAGCATATTTCTGAGTCGTATTAGCTTAACCTGTAATAGAATATAAATGAGCCCATATGGCACAGATGTAATTATGTTCCATGCGAGAAATCCCTGTGGTAGGTTGGGGAGGGGAGCCGGGGGAGAAGAATACACCAGCCCCACCCCCCTCCCCATCCTCTCCCCCTCACCACATGTGCCTTCTGGAGGGCATGATTTACACATCATTTGCATTGAGAAGAATATGAAGAAACACAATGCTAACAACACAGTACTGAAAAGGGTAAAAGAAAGATTGGGGCTCCCTAGGGGTGCTGCTCTCTGTGACTGACATCCAGTTAGGAGCAGAGGAAGCTTCCCCTCGGGATCACATTTGATGAAGCGATCTTTGATTATGTGGGCACAGCAATCATAAGGCGTAATTATTATTACTGCAAGAGAATGGGCAACAAATCTCCGGGGAAAGCCTCTGTCACAGACACTTTGCTGGCGCACACTGGAAGCAAATGTTCTCCCAAGGATCATTTTCATTCCAACCTGATATTTAGCTGAAGCTTCTTTGACTACCAGTCATGAAACATTAAATATAGATTAGAGCCAGAGAGATGTTGAAAGTTGAAATTCACCGGAGGTGCACGCTTGTGTCCTTGAGAAACAACCCTGAATGCTGTCCAGATGTTGCATCAGCAAGGCAGAAAGGTCCCAAGCTGCAAGGAAGCCACAACAGAAGAGAGAGGGGGATGTTTAGTATTCTACCGGCCTTCTGTTTGGTTTATTTGTACTACATTAATTTAGCAGAGAATCCTAACAGGCTTTTAGTGGTGGATGTTGCAAAGTGTTCACTATCCCGAAAGAATGGAGAAATGCTTTTGTGCCAAGGAAGGGAGTAATTCAAAGCACGTAATTGATTTTCCACCATTTCAAACTGTGATAAGACTAAGGCCTAGCAACAGAAACATATGTTAGCAGTTTTGTCTGTGTTTCTCAATGAATCCACAAAAAAGAGCCCCCCTCATAACTTGTAGATGGTTAACTTGCTTTGAACATCTCACTATACATTAACAGACACTTGTGGTGGAATTTGGAATACATTGGTCTGCTTTAGAAGAGTTTGCAGAAGGGCAGCTGTACTGTAAAGCAAAATTTATCCCCCAGGTGTGTGTTGGGAACACCTCTTCTGTTTCCTTGTTGAATTGTGGGTGCTGTGTGCTGCTTATCTGGGAGGCTCTCCTGATCCCCACCTGCCCGCCCCCCCCCCCCACACACACACACACTTTTTCAGAACACGAATCAGAGGGAGGCTCTCCTGGTATAAGTTAGAAGCATATAACTCGCGCTGTTCAGGGAAGACGCTTGCTCCCTAGCTGTCCCAGTGAACCAGAGATATTAAATGAGTCACCCTAGAGGAGGGAAATAGAGTTAGAGGAGATAGATAAGGAGATGGGGGTGGGGGGCAGGCAGGATTGGAAGTGAGATCCAGAAATTCCTTGCTGATGAGGGCTGCCAAGTGCTGGCTTGGATGAACAAAGGATTTTTCATTCCCACAGACCTTTAGAAACAGAAGGTACTGGTTTGTTCCTCTTGTCTTTCTAGAAGCGAAGAATTGAATTGAATTGAATGACATGCTAACCCCCTACACCTCACTTCCAGCTCTAAGATTTTAACTTTCTATCAAACTAGCTCACAGGATTTCTGGATCTGTCCCCTACCAAAAAAAAAAGGGGAAAACTAAAAGCTTTGTCTGAAGTTGCAAATCACTGGGGGGTCTCATCATTGCTTCAGGGCCTAAGGTGATCATTAACAGTCTGCAAGGCAAGTGCCCGAGGCACAAGGAAGCAGGGAGGCACAGAGTGACTCTTACCTTATATGCATCCTTCCTGTGAATCACATGGAGGTCACTTTTGCAGTGTTGATTCTTGTGTTTACACTGCTGGTGGAAATAATAGATTTGTGTTGAATAAACCTGAAGTCACATTAAACAAATACAATTCACCAAAAAGGGGGGAGGGGGAAGCCAGTCTCTACCAATTTTTATCAACCTTTGTTTCACTTCTATAAGAACCCTGGTAACTGGGCACAACAGTAACCTCAAGAAATACTGCCATAGTCTATCAATGGAATACCCTTCCTATAATAGTTCTAGGGTGAGGGTGGGGTTGAAGAATGGAATGGGAAATGTCTCACCAGATAGAAGCCCTTTGAGTTGGATCTTAAAGGATGAAAAGGATTTTTCTGGGTGAATGAGGTTGGGGGAGTGCGGTGCTATGGACAACATTCCTACAGTTGGAATGGCACATGCAAACAGAGGCTCAGAATTGTAAGTTGTCAGGAAACTGCAAATACTCTGGTATGGTTCAAAGGTAGTATATAAGAGAGATGTTAAAAGGAGATACTGAAGGGGTAGATGGTGACCATCCTCAGGAGTTTCCTGCTACTGAAGGCTTTTAAGTAGAGGTGGAACAAGGATTCTGCAGGAGCGGTCAGCTCAGTTAGATGGGATTATAGCGATCCCCATGGGAGAGGATGAGCTACTGAACTAGTCCATTAACAGTGTGAATGGAGAATATAGAATGGATAGGAGAGAGGTTAAGGTGGCAGAATCTACTGTATTCAGAATGTGAGGAATGAGGGAAAAGGGGAGTCTAGGATGATTTGCAGGTACGATAAGCAAATAATTGAAATGTCATCTCCACATTGATTATTGGGTTACTCAAGTTACAACTTTTATGTTCTTGTATTTGATTCTCATTTGATTTGGGGAGGCTTGACTTGGAATTCCCAGATAGCCTCTGAGTAGTCAGCAAAGGGAAGGCACACAAAGGAAGGTGTGGGAAGCAGGCATTCATGCCAGGAGACTCAAGATTGTGGACAGTGGGGGAAGGTGAGTATAACCACTTATACAGGCATTTAGGAAGGAACTATAACAAAATGTATTAAAAGTCTTTAAAATTATTATACTTTTGACCCACAAATTACAATTGTGGGAATCTATCCTAAGGAAATGACCCGACTACTCAAATTCTGTGCAAATGTTCACTGCAGCATTATTGTAATGGGAAAAACTTCTTAATGATCAATAATTGAAGCATAGTTACATAATTGCTCCAGAAGTAGTTGACACAGTTACATAAGAGAACAAAATGAATAAAAATTGGAAAAGAGGAGGTAAAATACTCATAATTCACATAAGAGATGGATATCTATATGGAAAACCTCAAGAGAATCAACTAAAAAACTACTATAAGTAATTAGAATGTTCAGTGAAATGACAGATTACAAAATTTGTAAAAAAATGTTCACAATGATTACATATGATACACAGAAAATACAACACAATGAAAAAAATGTCATTTGCTAAAGGGACATAAAATGATTAAAAAACTAAAGAGAAATATCCTAACTGAAAAAAAAATTAAATAGCCTATTCGGTGAAAAAATGATTCAACAAGATAAGGAAGTCAGTTCTTCTTAAACCAAACTGTAAATTTCATAAGCTTCTGAGTAAAGATACTAGCAGAGTGGTGATGGTAATTTCGGGGTGTTTTGTTTTTCTTTTCCAAGGGGCGAAATTATTTTAAAGTTCACAAGAGGGGGGAAGTCATTCAATAACGGCCTGGAGATTTTTATAAAATCAAAAGTAATGGAGACTAACCTTATGCTGCCATAATATTTCAATAAATAAAACCCTTATGCACTGGTAATTAAATATATGGTCAGATCAATGGGAGAAAATTGTAAGTTTGGAGTAGAACTGAATATACACTGGAATTTAGCCTATGATAACAGTCCAGCATTGTTCTGGTGTTAAATTCCAATGAGATGGTGGCCCCTTCAGAAGCAGCCTTATAGTATTTCAAAATTCAGTGGATTTTGAGTGAGTAATTGCTTACTTATTGGGGAAAATTATAATTTGGTTCTGTTCTTTACGATGAGTGTATTTGTGTCAATATAAGGGTTTTTAACCAATTATTGTATATAATTAAATCACCATTTGTATTTGTATGTAACCAGATACCTGGTGAGCAGCATACACGTGACATTTTGCTTAGTGCAGACATTCTTGGGCACCCAAAGAAACAAAGCCATTACATTATCATCTTTAGCAAAAGGTTTGATAGGTGAGGCATTTAAAACTTCTGGCTAAAATAAGGTTTGGGGATTATTAACGGATTTAATTTCTGCAAGCCAGCCCCATGACACATTACCATGGCTAGCTAAGCATTAACTGGATTTTCCATCCGTGTCCCATATTGTTGGGCTCAACCTTAACTTGTCAGCTTGGGCAAATCCCTTAACCCCTGTAAGCCTCAGTTTCTTCCTCTGTCAAATGCAGGGGTTAGGCGAATTGATCCCTCTAGGCCCTTCTTACTCAAAGCTTCTGTTATTCTGGCCACAGCAGCCAGCTACCGTCCTCTGCTGCACTAAGCATAAGGTGAAACAAAAGAAATATGCTTAGTAAAGAACAGTGCGGACATTTTACAGAAAGTGGTTACCACTTAAGAACCATGACTTCCAAGTGTTTTTGAGACTGCAGTTCAGTGTTCAAAAAAAAAGAACAAGAAAAAAAAAGAGCATGCATCTCAATGTTTATAAATGCACTTACTTGTAAATTATACACATTTATTGCTATAGATGTGTGTGTATGTTTATGTGTATATGTATTAAGGTATATTGTAGTGACATGTTCACTTAAACACATCCAAAAATATGAAACTAAAAATCCTAACATTTTTTTCCATACCCCAGTGGATCATGTATGTCCTCTGGAACTGCTACTTTAGAGAACAGAACTGGTTTATTTTTCATTAAGTATATTTAATGGAGAGCTAACTTGTAGGACCCAGAGGTTTTTCTATCTAGTGGCAAAAAGACAAAATACTGAAAATAAGTTTGTTTTTCAGCTTGACAGATGCCACCAACTAATTTGTGGTTGAGAGGCAGCCAAATGATGATTTAAAAAAATACCTGAATCTGAAGTCAGAAACCCATGGGTTGAATCCCCATCTCCAGGGGCTTCCACCACTATTCTTGCATATTAATTCTTTGTGCCTTGGTTTCTTCATGTATTGAATAGAGTTATTATTATATGCCCTACATAGCTCATAGCAACATATATATAGTGACTAGATATATTTATATATTATTGAAACTAGATTATATATATATATATATATATATATATATCATACAAATGTAAAGTGTAAGAATTATTATTACCAAATACACAAATAGCATAAATTCCAACCCACCTTCACCTTATACAACTGTCTTCATTCTTACACACATGTAACCTCACCAAAGAGTACCATGTACTGGATCCTAAATTGATAAATCTTCTATTAGGAAAAAAACCAGAGCATTAGAGTTGCAAACCTTCTGAAAATAATGCTGATTTTCTCATCTTCATAACAAGATTTATTCCCAGGTAAAAAATAGCTATTTTGGTAACAGGGACCTCCTACATGTTCTGTTCACATCCTGCTCCCTCCACCCCTCAACCTTACCATCCAGCAGCTATCCACTTCTCCCTGGCAGGATGGGTCTACCACTTCCAGGGCACTGTCCCATGATCAGATGATCTCTGTGCCCCATTATCACACATATCTGCCCTGTGGCCCATTCTCTCTGAATTCTGCCATCTCCTCCCTGGAAGAACATTATCCCTGGGAACATGATATAAATGCCATTTACTGTTGGTAGGTATGACGTCCTGCCCCAAGGACACTTGCATTTAAGCAGAGAATAGAGAGCTGAACATATCATGTATGAAATAAAAAAATAATGAACTGATGGTTGGATTGTAAACAAGAGCCTGGCAAGTGGTGGTGGGGAAAGCATTTGACTTCAGCTCCCAACTCATCGCCATTGCCTCTATTAATCTCCAGCTCCCTCAGATCTCACCCTGCCTCCCATAATCCCTAATCCTGGAAGTCAAGATCAAGCCTGGGCCCAGGAGACAAGGACTACAGCACGTTTGGCAACTGTTTTTCCCTACAATCAGGTGGTGGGACTCAGAATAAACTGCTGTTACATTTTCTCCAATTCAGGGGAGCCCACTACTGGGCTCCTTCATTGTTCCTTAATCTCCCTGGATGTCAATCTCCCTGCCTTCCAACTGATGGCAGCTAAGATTTATTGACCACTTGCTATGTGCCAGGTTCTATTGTAAGTACTATACATGTTCGAAGTCATGCAATCCTCACGACCCTGTGACACTGAAATTATATATCAGAATGGAATATCCAGCTGAATATCAATCCTGGGCACAGGTACTATTAATATCCCCATTTTAGGGGCATGAGGGTGGCTCAGTTGATTTCTGTTCAGGTCATGATCTCACCATTAGTGAGCTTGAACCTGGGCCCAGTCTCTGCACTGACAGCTCAGAGCCTTTTTGGGATTCTCTCTTTCCCCCTCTCTCTGCCCCTCCCCCACTTGCTTGAGTGTGCATGTGCACACACATGCTCTCTCTTTCAGAAGTAAATAAATAAACATTAAAACATTTCCATTTTAAAAATGAAGAAATATCCTTTTATAAAACAACTCCTTTTATACAGCATATAGCTTCTACTATATGCCAGGTGCTATTACAGGCCCTATGTATACTCCTGTGAACACAATACAAAAAAACAACCCTCAGAGATCTTCAATTATTAGGAAGGTTAATAAAGATAATTTTTAGGAAGACTTTTGGCAGAGATCTTAAATCAGACAAGACAGCTACTTCTGCTGCCAGGCCTTGACTTTGCAGTTGATAGCTGCTTATCAACTTTTGTAGAGTAATCAGACTTCCAGTGGACTGGAGGCCTGCTTCCTCTCATATGCAGCATCACCTCCAGCTTTATTTGCACTCTGTGGGCTCTGAGGAACCAAACTGCTGAATCTCTTCTCTCTCACAAAGGAATCCGTTCAAGGAAGTGGGCTTGGACAATGGCAGAAGACTGTGTAGTTTTATCTGAACGAGTCATATGGACAGAAGAGAGGTTGATTTCCAACAAAGAAACTTTTTAGAAGTTATAAAGTCACTTCAAAAGAATGAAAACAAAACAAAACAAAAGCATGCTTTGCACTGGAAACTCCTAGCTACATGTTAGAATTCACTAAAGACAAAACCTCAACTTGGTTTAAAAACAGAAGCAACTTCTCTTTGTGAATATAGAACAAAGTAAACTAGGATCTTGATCTTGAGGGTACTCTATAAAGAAATTTTCTACCATTAGCGTCTTGATAGGACTTAGGTGGCCAGTCATGATGAAAAGCATTGTGTTTCTAAACTTGACTCCCAGGCTTTGACATAAAAATGTCCCTTTGGACCTTGAAAGCCAACTATCTCAGAGAGAAGGCACCAAAGAGAGTAAACCTAAATAACTAACGTGGGGTATACCATAACTGCTGGGACAGCGTGACAATGCGGAGCAAGGTAGGGCACTTTGGGGTAGCAGGTGACTGATGAACAATTTGCAGACAACTTCCTAGGCTATAACGTAGGACTCGGGGAGGTACAAAGGTCACCATAACAATGGAAATATTATGCTTCCGTCTTTGCTTGTCACTCACCTGAGACATTACTCTCCTTTTTTCATTTAGATATGTAAGTTACATGATTTTATATATTTTTTTGATTTAAAAAATATATGCTTAGGATAAAACTGCAAACATTACAAAACTAACAGAGTTGGAAATGACAGTTCTTCCTGTGTGACTATACTTTCTTTTTTTTAATTTTTTTTAATGTTTATTAATTTTTGAGACACAGAGAGACAGAGCATGAGTGGGGGAGGGGCAGAGAGAGAGGGAGACACAGAATCTGAAACAGGCTCCAGGCTCTGAGCTGTCAGCACAGAGCCCGACGCGGGGCTCGAACTCACCGACCGTGAGATCATGACCTGAGCCGAAGTCGGAAGCTCAACCGACTGAGCCACCCAGGCACCCCAATATACTTTCTAATTTGTCCAGGACAGTCTTGTTTTACATCTGTTATCTTATTATTAGTAGCACACCCTTCATTCTCAAAGTCATTCCTGTTTGGATGACGAACCGTATGTCACCCTATTCATAACCTTCACCCTAGACCTCACTATGGTTATCTCTTTTAGTTCATTTCTAAAATACACCTTCACCTACTAATTTCAAGAGCTCTGAAGAGTAACTCACATGTGCTGAAGAACACGGTCCTCAGAGTTATTAAATGATGGCCACCATTTCCCTCTTTCTGAGATGCACTTCTGAAGCTTGCAGCATCCCATGGAGCTTCACCTGCAATCTTTCTAATGTCCCATCAGCACCGGGTCACTTCTTTTTAATGTCAAAACCAGTCAGTTCCCTCTGCACTGATGATGCTGTGACATGTTAGCTCTAGTGAAGCAAATGCACCCAAACTGCCAGAGCTGTCAATGAGCCAACACTTTCAGCAACAGAGTCACAATGAACTTCATTAAAGCAGGGCACATCCTTCATGATGCTTTGTCAATGCAGTGAGGAAGCACGCTACGTGTCTTTATAGACTTTAATGAAAACAAAACTTTTGGTTTTCATCCTCAGGCTGTCTTCTTGGTAGGCTTTAGGTACAAATCCATGGGGATCCATTCAAGGGCAGTATACTTGTACATCCCACTCCTGATACTCTGGCACTAATCTTCCACCATGCTGGTGGGATTTGACTCTCAGCCTAAGGTGAGTTGTTTCCCAGGAGGTGACTTGGTCCTCATTAAGACAGAATTCTGCCTGTGCTCTAGTTATGCAGGCATGTATGAGTCACAGTGTGATCTCATTTGCCACATGCAATAATTTCTTAATCTATTTATATCCTTGGTCCCTGTTCTCTTTACCTTCTGCCTCATTTTTCCCCTCCCTCTTCCACATTTTCTTTTGACAGTTTTCTGATCCCTAGGTATTTTAGTAGTGGAGTATTTGTTCATTTTCTTAATTCTTATACTTCATTTTTTATGTTAGTGGAAGAAAGCAGGAGAAAAAAATCTTTGTTCTGTGGAAGGATACCTCTTTCCAACTGTGAATTTCTAGAGAACAGGACCATGTCATAGCACAAGTCCAATGCCTTGTGCACATAAGGCCTTAATAACTGCTATTCTGACTCAGAAAATAAAGCTCAGGATTTATAATAAATCCTTCATATTATTAACTTTTCGACAGAACGTAAATATAGATGTCAAGATATTAAAAACATTGGGTGGGTTCAGGAATTATAGATGTGGGTTTTCTTTCATGGCATCCAATAGCTAACCTTTCCCCAAAAGGAAAGAAAGCAGACAGGACAGGATTTTTGTCTCTTCAGCATCTGCTAACAGAAAACCTACATTTCATTAGAGCTGCTTATGTGAATGTATGTTAAGAAGCAAACCATATTTGAATAACTTCAGTTTGGGTAGTTTTCCACTTCTTACAGTTTTTTTGCCCTAGTGTTCCAGAAGTTTCTCTTGTCAGTTAGCCAGTAGCTGGCTGTTGCATCCTGATGATATGTTCAAACATAAGGATTCAGTGTAAGGTCAACAAAAAGGCTCTCTCAGATCCGGAGGGAGCTCGCACAGCCTGCCCACATTCCTGCACACTACAGCTCCATGTTTCCTAAGACCCTGGCTTAGTTTGCCAAATGGGACAAGTTAAGATAATTTTAAGCAGCCTTAAATTGCACTGCAGCGTTTTGTATGAAGGAACTGAAATCCTGTGCTAATTAGGAATATTTATATCATGGGGATGTCTTGCAGAGTAGAATTTTTAAAAACCAAATTATACTGAGTTCTCACCATAACACTCTCCTTAGACTTCCCACTGTGGGACCTCCTTTGGGGTGTGAGTGGCTTCTAAAAAGATCCTTTTAATGCTTCAGGAATAAAAAACCTTGAATAGTGCCTGAGATGCCCAAATTGATTCAGCATTGCAGCCAAGAGTATTGTAGAGAGCTCAAGACAACAAATAAAAATAAACCTTGGAATGATTAAATTCTAAACTAACATTGTATTTACTAATAAATTATTAGATACCTTATTTTAATGAAATGGTCCTATCAGAAAAACAATTTGATCTGCTCACTGCCTTAACCTTCCCTGAAACAATGCCTCTTGCTACTATGAGATTGTCACAGCCCCTCTTTTTAACAAAACAGATCTAGTGGTAGAACCACATGAAAGAACGTAGTATTTATACATATTATGTAATTGATCTAAAGAAGACTTGACCCAAATAAAACTTTAGCCAGGTAACGTGTTAAGCTGTTGAGATACTAAATAAAGCAGTGACTATCAATTGGTAAGGAAAAGAGGTAACTCTACAAGCTATTAATTTTTTTAATGTTTATTTATTTTTGAGAGACAGAGACAGAGAGACAGAGTGCAAACAGGGAAGGGGCAGAGAGAGAGTGAGACAGAATCCAAAGCAGGCTCCAGGCTCTGAGCTGGCAGCACAGAGCTAGATGCAGGGCTTGAACTCACAAACTGCAAGATCATGACCTGAGCTAAAGTCGGATGCTTAACCGACTGAGCCACCCAGGCGCCCCTATAAACTATTACATAAAATGCGTAAACTCTAAGATACTGAATGTACAGGATGCTACATAAGTGCATAGGAGGGACACATAACTGCTAATTATGTGCCTTTGGGGGTCCAGGAGACAACACATATATTAAATGATGGCAAATTTTTCCAAAGCTCTTGAAAGCTTTGGTGGGGGGTAGAGAGAGAGATAAGTGTCATATTTTTGGAACTATGAATTAGAAGAACGACACAAATTTCCCAATAAATAATTAGACGTACTGGATTTTTTTTTCCTTCGGCACTCAATACATAATTACATTAAAAAGGCAAATGCACATGTTTCACATTATCCTTCCATACACAGCTGACATCAAACTGGTTGATAAGAGTGATACGACAGATGACAAAATTTAAACTGAAATTTATCATTTTAGTCTGGCAAGATGAAGTTATTTTCCCTGAAGGAGACAGAATTACATTTATCTGGAATACAAATAAAGGCTTACATTTAGATTAGAAAACGGAAGCTGAGGAAAACCTGGTTTGGAGAGCAGATGGGCATTTTGCACACCAATAGACTAAAATCCGAAAAACATATTTTCATTCTGGGAGTCACTTATGAAGAGGAACAGCAACAACTGACCTATATTCATGGGAGGGTAGTAAGTCAGGAGTGATTGATGTAATCTATTTGACACAACCACCCTTTCTTGAGTACCCGCTTTGTGCCAGGCCTGAGGATATGAAAATGAAGACACTTCCCTCCTGTGAAACCAATCACTGTCCACTGGGGAAGGCTGACACATAAATGAATCACAGTGATAAATTCTATACAATGCTTGCTTAAAAAGTGCTATGGGAACACAGAGAGAGGAAAATTAATTCTGTCTGGGGGCATTAAGGACCCACCAAGAAAAAAAGAACATGAGTTTGGCCTGGAAGACTGGAATTTGAATTTTCTCAGTGGTAACTGAGGGCAGGCGAACGGGGGAATAAATAAAGACTTGGCAGGCAGAAGGAAGTGAGAGGCTAATTTTAGCTCTTCTATCATCTGGAATAGTCAGCAATGAAAAGGACTGCATCAAGATTCAGTATCTTCTTGAGACCGGAGGGATCACACAGAGAATAGAGAGTGACTCTACAACAGTCAGTAAAAGATTCTAAATTGTTTGTAGTCTTAGGAGCATTATGAATTTTACAGTTTGTCACTTTATACTTTGGCTCCTAGGAAGCTCAAAGACAATTTTAACCCACTTCTGGTGAGTATACAAGCCTAATGACACACGTGTTGCATAAAACAAGTTACCTGTTTCTACACACTGAAAACAGTAAGTTCCACTACTAATAGTAATACTTTATATTTTTCCACATTTATGTTATACTACACATTTTGATAAGCCATATCCATCCTTTTTATTAATATTATATTAACGCATCCTTAATATTAATATTAGCCTGATATATAAATAGATAGGTAAACTATGAACTAATTCTAGTGTCGCTTTGTTTTTTCAGTTTATTTAGAGGCATGAAAACCATCATGACTTTCCTTTTTCACCATTGAATTGTTTCAAAATAATGAAAAATGAAAATGCAAACCAAAACCACATTGAGATACCATTTCACACTTATTAAAATGGCTACAATAAAAAAAAACAATAACAAGTGTTGGCAAGGAGGTGAAGTAATTCGAAATTACAATGTTGGTGGGATGGTGAAGCCACTTTGCAAAACTGTTTAGTAGCTCCTCAAAAAATTAAACATAGAATTACCATGTGACCCAGCACCACTCTAAGTTTTTTTACACAATAGAATTGAAAGCCTATGCCCCCACACAATTGACGAGGATGTGGAGAAAGGGGAACCCTCTTACACTGTTGGTGGAAATGCATACTGGGGCAGCCACTCTGGAGAACAGTATGGAGTTTCCTCAAAAAGTCAAAAATGAAACTACCCGATGACCCAGCAATCACACTACCAGGTATTTACGCAAAGAATACAAAAATACCAATTCAAAGGGATATATGCATCCCAATATTTACTGCAGCATTACCTATAATGGCCAAATTATGGAAATAGCCCAAATGTCCATCGACTGATGAATGGATAAAGAAGGGGTGGTGTATACACACACATACACACACACACACACAACGGATTATTACTCAGCCATAAAAAAAGAATGAAATCTTGCCATTTGCAACACTATAGGTGGAGCTAGGGAGTATTATGCTAAGTGAAATAAGTCAGTCAGAGAAAGCCAAACAACATACAATTTCACTCATATGTGGGCTTTATGAAACAAAACAAATGACCAAAGGAAAAAAATAGAGAGGCAAACCAAGAAATAAGACTCTTAACTATGGAGAACAAACTGATGGTTACCAGAGGGGAGGTGGGTGGGAGATGGGTGAAATAGGTGATGGGGATTAAGGAGTGTGCTTGTTATGATGAACACTGGATGATGTATGGAAATGTTGAATCATTATATTGTACACCTGAAACCAATATTACACCACATGTTAGCTAACTGGAATTTAAATAAAAATTTTAAAAAAGATTTAGGAAATGGCTGTTTAATGACTTTTTTTCTTATTAACCATGAACTGTCTTTTAAATTAGTATTAAGACTATTAATAGGTAGTTAGATTTAATAAATATTTTGAAATTTAATATCCATCTTTATTTAGATGATGAAAATATTTTAATAATAAAATTATCAAAAATTATTTTTGTATTCCCTAGCTAGACGCTAACATGATAGTCACCATACTTGGAGGAGGTATTTCTTCCAAGCATGTTCCCAGGACAAAGAAAAAGGCTGCTTGAAATTTTCCAAGCTCCAGTAAGTTCTGTGGAATAAAATTACTTCATTCTAAAAAGATGTGACTGTCCTCTCCCCTGTACTGTAATTATTCTTTCCTATGAAGCAAGTTCTTAACATGTTTAAGACAACATAAGTTTAGATATCTCAGGCTTGGGTTTGTTTTTATAATCTTGTAAAATCAGTTGGGATATAGTTTAGCCCCATTTTACTCATGTTTCCCAGTTACCTGGATTAATTGATGTGAACAACAACAATGGTGCTTTGAAGCACTCAGGTACAACAGTGGAAATGATCACATTTCTTAGTGGATGAATGAATTTCTCTTTCATAAAGCTTTGTTTATGCAAATAAATAGAGTATTACCTTGATTAGTGAATTCCCTGGGAAGTAAGGGCCTTCTAAGAAGTCACTTGTATTAAAAACCTAAACAAACAAAATCGGAAAGGATGGGAAGGTGAGCTGCCTGAGAAGCCTCCAAGGTCAGCTTCTGCCAATGGCTGCTCCACTGAAAGCGAATAGGTCCTGCCTGTGGGAAGCTGGTACCTTTTGAAGTCCCACCTCTGCCTGACCTTCAAGCCTCCATCTGCTGTACTGTCTCCCTCTCTATGTTGTTACCACAAGCTGTCTCTAAGAAAGAGACAATATACATCCTTCTTCCCTATCTAGTGTTTGGTGAACTAATTCGATTCTGAAAGCCTTCTTTTTTTGTAAAGTTTATTTATTTAATTATTTAGAGAGAATGAGAGAGAGAGAGCGTGCGTGCGCAAATAAGCAGGGGAGGGGCAGAGAGAGGGGAAGAGAGAGAGAATCCCAAACAGGATCCATACTGCCAGTGCAGAGCCCTATGCCGGACTTGAACCCATCAACTGTGAGATCATGACCTGCACCAAAATCAAGAGACAGATGCTCAACTGGCTCAGCCAGTGAAGCACCCCTAGATTCTGAAAGTCTTCTAACTAAAGGGACGATTCTAAGTTAAGCTTTAACCTCTAGTTATGAAATCAAGGCCCTATCTTTTTATTAAAAAAAAAAAAAAGTAAAATTAAAAGAATTTGAGACCTGGGCAAACCACTCCGTGGCTTTGAAGAGGGGCCTGTCAGGCATACCAGCCTGGCCCCTGGCTGTTCCTGATTTAGATCTTTGGGGAAAGACAATTCAGGCAGGACAGGTCTGCTCCCTGCTGACAGTCCAAAAAAGTTACTTCTCATAGATTGAGGTCCTGAATCCAGTGAAGTTTCCACAACTTTATAAGAGGAGGTGTGCAAGTGAAAGGAATGGGTAGGGGCTTGCCTTGAAGTTGTGTTTGCTAAACACTTCATAAAACTTGAGAAACATGGGGAGAGGCTGATGGAGCAGAGGGTCCTACTACCACCGTCACTCCTGTATATCTTGTCACCAATTTCACTCAAGATCACCCTGCCCCTACTTGGGTCTGCTAGTGTGTTTCTTCTCTAAGTCATCTTTATTCTTCGACTGAGTGCTATCGGTTCCTTACTCGTTTCTTTAGCTTTACTTAGCCCAGTGTTTCAAAAAGCACAAGAACCTCTAGTATGCAAACCACCATAATGGAGGTTCCTGAATCCCTCCCTGGCCAACAAAGTCAGTCTCTAAAACAGAGGCCAGAAATCTTCATATTTAATAAGCTCCTTGAGTGATTCTTAAATATACTCAATTTTAAGAATTCTTAGTATCCATTGCCACCTGTGATAAATAGTGTATATTTTGAAGATCATCCGATTTTAACATTGAATTAGGTTTCACTATAACTTGCCTTAGCTGAGATCTTTAAGCATACCCTACACCTCTTATGCTAATTCAACATGGCTCTAATGAAACAAATGTTTAAACACATGGCTATTTATACAGCCATTACTGCATTCAGGTGACCCTTTTCTGTTACTGAATTATCCCTACTTGGGGAAAAAAGGTTATAGAGAGCATGAATGGTGTAAAACTTTTAAAGAAAATAAATGATAGTGGTATTAGACAATCACTTTGTAGATGTTAACTCATTACTGATTTCTAGAAATTCTGCCATATCTTTATATAATCCCTGAAAATTTTGGTGCTTGCAAATAATGCATATTTGGAGGTTCCTATGAATATTTGAAATCCTTCTTCTTATATAGCTGCCGAAAAAGGCATATTTTTTCAGACAGATTTATATGTATATGGGAGGAAAATGTGTACTTTTAGCCATAACAGTCTAGATAGAGAAAAATCTTGCAGTTGGTTTCAAGTGTAGACTCAAAATTACATTTTAGAGAACATTTTTAAAAATGCATTTGTAATGCCAGAAAAATTTCTTCTCCAAAAGTGTCAACATAACATTTTAAACTAGGGCAGGTGTATTCATTACCTGAATTTGTATAAAATGCAACCCAGGCAACTGAGATTTTTCTTTTTCTAAAAAACATTTAAATTAAAAATCATGAGAAAAAAATTCCCTATAAACATAATGGTAACTTCATAAAGAATTAAAATCTATAATCGCAGCTAGAAATACAGATCAGATTAATCAGAGATGAGATGAACTATGTCCACTATCACATGTAGCCCTTCATCAAAAGGCAAAAGTGCAATCATTTGAAAGATGTGTTTCTCGGGAAAACCATAAAGTTATATCATCTGTAATAAAAGTGGTGGGCTTATATGTGTTCACTTGGGAGAAGATGGTTGACATCAGTCATTCTCCATCTCTTTCTGACCTATTTCTGGGACACACACAAAACATGAATCTAGAGGGATATGTATTGAAACGACACATAGGGCAACATAAAGGGTAGCAAAGGGGAGGATGTGTAGCAAGGAAGAGGAAGAAAGATGACATCTGGAATATAAAGAAATCTATAGAGTTAGAGGATTAGGACTGCAGACTGCTTAACAGAAAATGAGGTAAAGGGAGAGGGGAAATCAATGAGGAATTGGCCATTGACAGAAGCATACTTTGAGAGAATGAAATGGAGAACAGAAGAAATTCAGGAAGCCGGTTTTTAAAAAACAGAATTGTAAAGAACGAGAATGTGGCGGGAATACTTCTAAAAGAAAGATCCTCTAGCTGTTTCCAACAGCTAAACATAGATGTAGCAGATAGAATAATGGTCCTCAAAGATGTCCATGCTCTAATCCTCAAAACCTTATCCTGTGTCAACTTAATCATATGAGTCCTTACAAGCAGAGGACCATTCCCAATTAGAGAGAATCAGATAGTAAGAGAAAAAACTTGACCCAATATCGCTGGCTTTGAAGATGGAGGAAGCATGCCATGAGCCATGGGGGTGGCCTCTAGAAGCTGGAAAAGGCAAGGAAATGGATTTTCCCTTAGAACCTTCAGAAAGAAACATAGCTATGCAACACTTTGATTTTAGCCCGATGAGACCAATGTCAGACCTCTGACCTATAGAATTATAAGATAATAAATTTGTGTTTTTTAAGTTTTTTTAATGCTTATTTATTTTTGAGAGAGAGAGAGAGAGAGAGAGAGAGAGAGCAGGGGAGGGGCAGAGAGAGAGGGAGACACAGAATCCGAAGCAGGCTCCAGGCTCTGAGCTGTCAGCACAGAACCCATTGCAGGGCTTGGACTCACAAACCACGAGATCATGACCTGACCTGAAGCCAGCTGCTCAACCCACTGAGCCACCCAGGTACCCCAATAAATTTGTGTTTTTAAAGTTTCTGGTAATTTGTTACAGTGGCGGTAGAAAATCAATACACTAGACCACAGGAGCGACCAAGGTACCAAAATGGCTAGCTGCTGTTTCTAAATGAGGAACTGATGTCATAACCAATCAACCACTTTGATACAAGCCCTAAAGCCTGCTCAAATTCATGCATCAAAATACACTTAGTACGCTTCAGTGGTATCAGAGACAATTTTCATAACTGCTATTGAATAAGTTCCCTTTGGCAATATAGTCAACAAGGACAAACATAGGACTCCTGCAATTCTTCAATTAGTTATCAATCCAGTAAAGGAGCATATTTCTAAAAGTAAATTATGAGTCTCTTTCTGGTCATAATTTACAGTGTCCTCAGAGGGCTGTTGCCATGTTACCCAAGTGTACAACTTACCAATTAGATCAGAACTGTCAGCAACCATAAATAAATTGAATTTGAAATAGTATATCACAAAGCAGGCATGAATGCATAGAAATGCACTTATGCTTTAAGAGCAATATCATTAGTTGATTAATATACAGAACATTATTTGTGTCATTTATCCTTAAGGCTGCCCATTAGCTTAATCTTTTATCTGAATAAGTCTTGTAAAACATGCTTATCCTAAAAAGAGGATACAGAAAAAAATAAGGCATTAGTTTGCATTATGCTGTTTCAATTTCCACCAGTGATAATGGTGGGTTGTAGAAGGATGAAAAGAAGGGAGAGGAAATCACAGGAGACGAGAGAGTAGAGGTGGAGGGGTGATGGAGAAGAATAGGGAAAAAAGAAGAGATATTTTGCTATAACAATACCACAGACTTGGTGACTTAAACAGTCAATAAAATATCTGCTTTTATTATTTTCTTCTAGACAGGAACATACAGTATCATAATTTCAGTGGGAAGAAATCTGTAAATAACATTAAACAAGATATTTTATTGACTGTTATGGGCTGTTTGCTTCCCTCAAAATTCATATGTTGAAACCTTACCCCCTCCCCCCCCGCCATGTGGTAGGATTTGGAGGTGGGATGTTGAGGAGATAATGAGGTTTAAACTCTGTCACGAGTATGGGACCCTCATGATTAGTGCCCTTAGAAGAGAGATCTCTCTCCACCCCCATGGGGGCCATGGGAGCACACAGCAAGGGTGTTGGCTGTCTGTAAACCAGGAAGCAGGATCAAAAACCAAATCTGCTGGTACCTTGATATTGAACATCCCAGGCCCCAGAACTAGGAGAAATGTCTGCTGTTTAAGGCACCAAGTCTGTGGTGTTTTGTTATAGCAGCCCAAGCAGATGAATACATTGACTACTGCTATGCAATATCAAGCTATTTGTCAATTAAAACAAAATTTGTAGGTCAAAAGTAAAGCACATGCTGTAGACACAAGGAAATACATATTTTTTTCTCAATTCTATTTTGTAATTCTAATATATTGTATAATTAAAAAATATCTATTTCACAATTTTCAGTATATCCCAGTAGACCAGGGTTTCTCAACTTTGGCGCTTTGGATCAGATCATTCTTTGTTGTCAGGAGTTGTCATGTGCTCTGCAAAATGTTTAGTAGCCTTTCTGGCCTCTACTCACTAAATACCCATAAGAAGTCCACATGTCAGTCACGACAATAAAAAACATGTTCAGGTATTGTCAAATGTCTCTTGGGGGTAAAACTGACCCCTGTTGAGAACCACAGTTCTAGAAATGAATGTGTAGGTACCTCCTGAAATAATTACATAATCTTCACATCTTTTTTATTCCTCTACATTGAGTTTAATTAAAAGATAGCAAGAGGGGCACCTGGGTGGCTCAGTCGGTTAAGCATCTGACTTCAGCTCAGGTCATGATCTCACAGCTTGTGAGTTTGAGACCCGCATCAGGCTCTGTGCTGACAGCTGAGAGACTGGAGCCTGATTTGAATTCTGTGTTTCCCTCTCTCTCTGCCCCTCCCCCACTCATGCTCTGTCTCTCTGTGTCTCACAAAAGTGAATAAATGTTAAAAAAAAAAAAAAGATAGCAAGAATAGTACTTTGTTTCAACAACAAAGGCAGTGAAGTTTTATGCGCACTGTAGAAAGGATGATAGGAATATGAGAAGGATAAACTCAATATAAAAAGTGTCGACCAACTCTGAGGAGTTTTCGTGGGAACAGAAAGACTATGGATTGCATGTTCCACACACTGCATTCTACAAATCCCAATAACCATGTGGAATCTTAAGTTTATCTTCTTTTCCCCTCCTGTAGATACTTTTTGTTTTGGGAAAAGTATGGGTGCTAAACCTACTTACCTCTGAGAGAAAGTACGACAATTAAATTAAATGTTGAGTTTTAGCCATTTGTGGTAATCCCTCTTGAGTCTGTAATCTCATTACAGTGGACCGTATTATTATACAGGAAAACAAAATAAATATATGCAAAAACCTAACAGTTCCTTACAATCTTATAAACTTTAACATCAATTTAAAAAAAAAAAAAAACTTTATTCATTCCAGGGGAATACTTTTGAGATTTTTTTAAAGTAAAAACATTCACTTAACCTGATTTCATGAGTAGCAAGAATGGGTCTCAGTGGTCAGTGAGATTCCTGTATCTATGCCCCATTTCTTCAGGAAGCAGAAGGCAGAATGGCCAGGATATCAATGTGGTGTGCACCATTGTATCTTCATGTTCCATTCAGCTTCAGTTACAAAGGGCTGTGTTCATTGCCTTTTCGTCTGGTAACAAAAAAGCCTAAAGCTGCAGTGGAATACTTTTAATGCTGGACCAGTGACCACCACAGAAGCTTTTACTCTATCTTGGAAGCATAATTTACTCCATAAGTCAGGGTGACTCACCATCCCAGCTTCCGTAGGACTTTCCTGGTTTTACCATCGAAAGTCCAACATCCCAAGAAACCCCTCAGCCCTGGGCAAACCTAAACAATGCATTATCCTACCTGAGTTTTGAGTCTTTGACAGAGGATTTATTGAAGGTAACTTGAAAAAAAAATCCAAGAGTTGGAAAGATAAGGTCAAGAATAGTCTCTAAATCTACTTTTAAGGAAAAAAAAAAACCCAACTCTTCTAACAACCAAGTAGCATTGGCATTTGGAATATGCATTTAACTAGCCTGTATGACTTCCAGGTATTTGCTGCTGTGTTTGTGAAGATGAGCATTTCCAAGGGCAAGAGAACAATCTGTCTCAGAGTGTTTCATTTAAGCAAGGACACGCTGCCAACTTGAAAGGAAATAAAGGCCACACTTTGTCTATGGGGGGATCCTGCAGTTATTCCCCTGCAAATTTAATTCAAACAGGTATTGAGATCTGAAACATGGAGATATCCACAAATTAGAGGATACTTGGTTTTTAAAAAGGAAAGAAAAGAAATCCAGGCCACAGAGAACTATCTCAAAGCTGCAATAGCGGTTCCTTTTCATGTTCATCACTGTATTCCTATGAATATGTTTTGAAAGTCTACACTGTGAATAAAATTATTTGAGGTCTTCATATGAAATATGCATATTATAAATTTTAAAACTTAAAATTGTCTTCAAGTCAATTTTATTTAAAAAATAGCATGTGTGTAAAACGTGCAAAATTAGTGCTATTCCAATACTTGACTTTAAAAATTATTAGTTATACAAATATGTCACCCAACTAGTTTATTGGTGATTCCCTTACAAAATGCAGTATTATTTGAATTTTATCACTCAAAAATATACCTCTTTAGAATATCACCATCTTAAAATAGAAAGATTTAAAGAAATCTCTATTGAAAAATATCTTATTTTTTCAAGCAATTTAAGATTCTATTTGACTTATAAGACTGATGACCTTCAGAATATTTATCATATGTTCATTGCAGGATTTGCTTATGGATTGTACTTGAGCCAATCCATTACATGAGAAAGATTTCTATGAGAAATCCTTTAATGTGACCTGTTACTTGGGTCCCAAATCAACTTATAAACAAAATCTCCAACAGGAGAATCTTAAACAAGAACTTGATTCTGTAATGGAGTAGAGACAGTTGTCATCACAGATCATGATACTACTTAAGGAAATTGGCCTAGAGTGTGTCTTTTAATCACTAGGTTCCAAGTAAGCTGTTTTATTACTATAATTATTATGGTTTAATAAATCCATTGTCAAAAGCTATGACCAAAGTGAATAGAAATATTGAAGCACAAAAAGTTTATGAAAATTTGAGTCATGATTGAAGCTC
Organism: Leopardus geoffroyi; assembly: GCF_018350155.1. Lineage (NCBI taxonomy): Eukaryota > Metazoa > Chordata > Mammalia > Carnivora > Felidae > Leopardus > Leopardus geoffroyi. Next base: position 95,194,813 of record NC_059331.1, on the reverse strand, counting down.
AACTACTGTTTTTCAAATTCTAGGGACCACTGGCATCTGCCAACAGTTCAAACTACAGATATAAATCTTAGGAGTCACCAAAAAAACACCCTTTTTTTGCCACATCCCTTGTAAGACCTCATTTCAAATGTAAAGGCCATAAAATAAAAGCCTTGGATTTAAGGTAGTGTTTCAATTTCTTTTTTAGTAATGTAAGTGGAGAATTCTTACATGTAGTCCACATCTTATTTTGGCTCCTAAAGATTAATCCTGCAAGACTTTGAAGTTACTATGTTCCATGAAGTATTCAATAACAACATAGCTAGTGTCCACCTCAAGACATATGTGATGACCACATTCTGATTCTTATCTCTCAAGCCCCAGTTACACAGAATGTTATAATCAGAAATGTATCAGAGATACCCAGTGCAATATCACTGGTTTCAATTAATTGCATGTGTGTTACATAAAATGTGGCTTATAGCCAATCAACAGATTAGTAAGTAATAAAGGCAAGAGTAGCCAGAGTTGAACACAAACACACACACACACACACATGCACACACACACACACTAAAAATATGGCATCTTTAAAAAAAAACAATTTTTTTTTTTAAAGACCAAAACATGGTATCATTGAAAGTGATCTGAAGCCACCCAAGTCCTCTAAGTTTGTGGTTTAGGCAATTTTTTTAATTGGCCACCAGCTCTTCACTGTGGTCTCCTTTCCTAGTTACATGCTGGACTTTAGGAATGATGGAACTATAGCAGAAGCCTTCATTGCTCAGGGAGACAAAAGAACCAGGACTGTAAACCCAGGCTGACAAGTGACAACCCCAGACTAACTGAAAAATCTGATCCAGCTGTTTTGCATATGTTTGACACTGGCTGGCTCTGAGATTAAAAATATGACTTTCTGCTCCCACAAAGTTTAAGTGAAAAATGGCTCTTTAAAAAAAGAGCATCAGAAGGCTTTCATAATCTGTATACATTTACTATAAAAGCTAAATCAAGCACACCGTGGGGGGAAAATTGACTTCAACTGATAACTGGTTAAAAAAAAAATAGGCAAACCAAACCATCTGAAAATAGGGTTTGTCATGGAAACAGCATGCTAATGGGACCATATTCCCGGTACCTATACGGTTTTCCAGGAAAGTCTTGTTTTGCCATGAGTACCTAAAGAAACAAAAAAATACACTGGCTTTCTATATGCTACACAATTTTAAATAAGTTGCTTCCTAAAAACAAAGCCTGGTGGTGACTTGAAAATTTTGTCTTTTAAGGCATTTAATTCCAGCATTATAAAACCTTTCTGCATCAAATTTATAGTTGCATCATTTTAAGGACATCCACACTAAGAATGCTTTGTATTTATTTCATGGATTGAGACTAATAATCTTAAATTTTTTTCCCCCAGAAGTCATCTGATTGAAATATCTAGAGAGGAGATATGTTTTAATTTGCCCTAAGAATTCCTTTTTTAAAATGTCTATACAACAAAACCTGCTCAGATATCTACTAGAGATTAACAAAACAAAGAAAAAAAGAACATAAAATTGCATCTTGCTACGTGAAATTGAATGCTGTATTTTCAATTAGATTTAATATTTTCATTTGCCTTAAAATAAATAATGATAATGACTTAAAAGACAATGAATTGCATTATAACCATGAAAATAACTCTATTGCATCAATGGTCTTCATTTTAGTTCCTTGTCATTTTATCACAAAATATTTTCATGGGAAAATTTAATATAAATATTTTTAGTCTATAAAAGAATAAGAGACTTGTTTTCCAAAGGTATTGGAGGTTTTTCATCTGATGTTTTCCATTTCTCATAACCTTATTTCCATATTGTAATATATATAAGTAAACTTTGCACCTCTATTTTATAAAAATTAGTGTGTGTATACTTATGTATATATAGATATAATATAGATTATATATATATATATATATATATATATGTACATATACACACACACCCACACACATATATATATAAATTCTGACTAAGAGTAGATCAACTAGATAATTTCTCTGGAAAAGGTTCCTTGAACAATATAAAAATGGGGTCTTCCAAAGCAAACAACAAAAACAACCTTATACACCCAACTACTGTTTAAAATGCTTATAAACACACAGTCAGTTAACCATTTATTGATTGCCTATCTATGGTTTTGGAATATCCAAGATTATGAAAAAGATAATACCTCAAAAAAAATCATGACCAAGGTGATGCCTGATGATTTAAATAAACTTCCATATGATAAAAAGTCATGTAAATTTACCCCTTGAAAGAAAAAAAAGACTTTAATATTAAAATTAGAGTTCTCTTTTTAATAATCCTCTCAGTAAAGAAATAATTTGGAAACTTCTATTTTATATTGTTACTATCATGAAAGCAGATGATGTCTAGGAACTTGGCAATGTCAGTTGCAACATTGCAAGTAGGATACATCTTTGGAAGGGCTCGTCTGAATGTTTAAGGATAGACTTTTTCATTGAATTCCTGAATTTATATACTTTGGGACTGGCTATGAGACACTATAAAATGTAAAGATAGTTCAGACAGTTCCAGTTCTGTTATTTTCAGGCACAAAAACCATATAATTTTGTACAAAACTTTGATTTTTTTATTTGTGAAATTAAAAATATGGTATTTTATATATATATATAAACTTCTATTCCTCTATAAATATAGATGATTTTGTGATAGTGAACAGAATAAATGCATACCAAATCCAAAGACCATTGTCATTTTAGGGTACGACAGACATAGATAAATTTAGGTCCTAAGTACTGGCATTTAGATAAACTCTTAAAATTTAAAACAATACAATCAGGAGGCTTGCTTTTCTCCTCTTTTCCACAGAGAACTAAAGTGAATATTATTAAATGGCTTTGAAAGATTTACATTTGACGCATTTCTGTAAATCCAAAAAGGAGCACACACTGTCCCTTTACCATGCATGCCCATGTTTTGTTTATTTCAGGATCTAACCCCACCAATTATTCCACCTCCTTTACCTCCTGGAATCCTACAAGGTTATTTTTAATGATGTGGATTGTTCCTCCCTCAGACTGTGTTGCTGAATAATCATAATAATATGTTGAAAGTATACAACTTTTACATTTTAAACTTTTTTATATATGTCTAATTATTATTTAAAAATAATAAAAAGCACTTCATTTTGAGAAAGTCCATTACACTGAAATCTCCTTCAAGTGTTCCTATTCAGCTTACGTTCTGCTATCCAGTTAAGGAAAGCAAAGATCAACTCCTTAACAAAGCTTTGCAGGTGACCTAATGTTTCCATTTTACAGAAAGGTAAAATCTAAATGCGGGCTGTCTCAGTCCTAGAGGCAATTTGCCAGGCATCAGTATGCAATTAGAATTAACATTTTATAAACCCCATCTTCAGTCTCTCCTGACCCACACAAAGCTCCAAGCCTCTTCCCAAATCTCAGCAACCACATCTTTCCATGATGCTGGCCAAACCCATACCAGGTTTTAGACACTAGAGAATGAAATGAGCTCATCCACCAAAAATTAGACTTGAAAAAGTTTGGCACTGGTTATCCCACTCACCCTCTAACCAACTTAGGTAGGAGGGAATGCCTGGGCTTTGGAGGCCAGTGTGGAAGGAGGCTGGGACTGCCGCAGCCCACATCTGTGGACCTCCTTGAAGCTAGGAGTTAAGGTTCTCTACAGTGAAAAATTCAGTTTCAATAAAGGGGCAAGGCCTTCACAATCTGCGCCCCCCCCCTCCCCACCTCACAAGGGCACACTCGGGATGGGCAGGGGTCTACCCCCGGATCTGGAAGCTCTGTGGAGTTCTATATCTAAAGAGCCCCGACCCCAAGCAATGAAGGAAAGGAAGGAGCAGAAAGCGGAGGCGGTAAGTGACCTGGGCCGCGCAGCCCCACAGGCAGCCCCACACGCACCCCGACTGCCGCAAGGAGGGGCGTGCCAGAACAAGCAAGAGCACCGTGAGCTCCGGTTTTACCTCTGCAGTACTTTGAAAAGGCAAAGGAAAGCCTCAAATGGGTAAACCGCCCTAAATAATTAAAACTTAAACAAAACAAAACAACAAAAAAGGAAAAGGCAGAAAAAGGAAAACGCGTGACCGGTCATCATTTAAATACAAATATACTTACAAAAATCTTACACAGGCTATTTACAATCATAAAAGCATACAGTCCTGGTACCAGAGAGTGAGAACCAGAGTGGTCTGTCCGTCCCCCCTGTGGCAGTTGGGCCCTCCAGTCCGCTTGCCCCAAGGGACCAAAGCTTTTGCAGGAGCTGTGTTGTTGAAAGGAGCCTGCGAAAAGTGAATGGCTAGTGAGAAAGCCTCGAGTAGCCAGGCTTGGCAAGAGTTCCATGGGGCCAGCTTTATGGGAGTGGCTGGGACGAAGCCGACGGCTGGGAATGGGCTGAACCCCCAGGTCTCAGACGGTGGTCTCCCCCTGTTTGCTGTTGGTGAGCCTGGTATAGAACTTCCTCCAGGAGTTGAGGGTCTTGCCGGACCAGATCCAGAAGCCTGACGTGATGCCCACGATCAGCGTCATAAGGTACTTGATCATGAAGACTGTGAAGTCTGGGCTCATGGGCGGGTGCGGCGGGGCGCCTCCACCCGCCTGGAGGTGGGGGCAGGGGATGGCGTAGCTCTTGCAGCTCTGGGCCACCCAGCTGCGCTCCCACTGGTCCCGGAAGGCCTGCTCATAGAAGTAGCAGGCGATGACAATAGTGGCTGGCACCGTGTAAAGCACGCTGAAAACGCCGATGCGCACCATGAGCTTCTCCAGCTTCTCGGTCTTGGTGCCGTCGTGCTTCATGATGGTGCGAATGCGGAAGAGGGACACGAAGCCGGCCAACAAAAAAGACGTGCCGATGAACAGATACACGAAGAGTGGCGCCAGCACGAAGCCGCGCAGCGCGTCCACATTGTTGAGCCCTACGAAGCACACCCCGCTCAGCACATCGCCGTCCACCTGGCCCAGCGCCAGGATGGTGATGGTCTTGATGGCCGGAACGGCCCAGGCGGCCAGGTGAAAATATTGCGAGTTAGCCTCGATGGCTTCGTGACCCCACTTCATGCCCGCTGCCAGGAACCAGGTGAGCGACAGGATCACCCACCAGATGGAGCTGGCCATGCTGAAGAAGTAAAGCATCATGAAGAGGATGGTGCAGCCCTCCTTCTTGGTGCCCTGCGCCACTGTGCGTGCCCCGTCCTCGGAGAACTTGTCGTTACACACCACTCGGTCCTCCAGCAGGAAGCCGGCGATGTAGGCCACGGCCACTGCCGTGTAGCAGCCGGACAGGAAGATGATGGGCCGCTCCGGGTAGCTGAAGCGCCGCATGTCCACCAGGTACGTTAGCACCGTGAAAAGCGTGGAGGCGCAGCACAGCACCGACCAGATGCCGATCCAGGTGCGCGAGAAGCGCAGCTCCTCGGGCCCAAAGTACATAAGCCCGTACACCTTGGTCGGCTCACAGGGCGCACCGCAGTCCTTCTCCCCCAGGAAGTGGTAGTTGAGGTAGGAGGGCACCTTGAGGGCGCGCGGGCAAGAGAACTTGCCACGCTCCGACGCGCCGGAGCCCCCCGGGAAGCCGCCGCCACGGTGCCCCCCGCCGCCGTGCTGAGGGTTGCTGGTCCAGAACTCCGGGAGCAACGAGGGCGTCGGGGTGCCCTTGTCCGACGTATTTTGGCCCACGCACAGCTCGCCGGCGCCGTGCACCGGGAACTTCTCACACTTGAGCGTGTCAGGCCACTGGAAGCCGAACTTGTTCATGAGCGCCTCGCAGCCCTGGCGCGCACGCTCGCACAGGGAGCGGCAGGGCGGCAGAGCCTGCTCCAGCACCGTGCACACTGGCGCGTACATAGAGCACAAGAAGAACTTGAGTTCCGCCGAGCACTGCACCTTCACCAAGGGGTAGAACTGGTGCACCTCGAGGCCCGCATCCTCTTGGTTCGTGTGGCCCAAAAGGTTGGGCATGATGGTCTGGTTGTACGCGATGTCTGTGCACAGCGGGATGGAGATGGGCTGGCAGTAGCCGTGGTCCGGGATAGAGATGCCCCGCTCGCCGTTGTACTGTTGCCCGCCCTGCTGCTGCTGAGGCGGCGGCGGTGGGGGCTGCTGCCCCGGCCCGGGCCCCTGGCCCACTGCCTGCGCCCGGACCCCCAGCAGCAGCGGAACCTCCAGCAGCCAAAGCAGTAGCAGGAGCCGGCGCGCCAAGCGCCCGGAGTCAGCTGGGGGGCGGCGGCGGTGGCTCTCCGCATCTCCGCTCCCTTCCACCACCGGTCCAGCTGGGAGCGCCCCGGCATAAAGTTCCCAGCTCGCGCCGCCGACGGCGGCGGCGGCCCAGGACTTCTTAGGCGCCTCCTCTTCAGCCATACTTTCTCGGCTCCTTTCTTGGCGCCGCCCGGCTGAGGCTGGCAGTGGCGCGGCCGGCGGCGGCTCCCCCTGCGTCCGGGGAGATCTCCTCCGCGCCGGTGCCCTCCGTCCAGCCCGAGCTGCGCTCAGCCCGCTCTCCCGGCTCCCGCTCCAAGTCCCGCAGCCGCCGCCGCCGCGGAAACTTGCGATTCATGAAGCGTGGGCGGCGGGTAGAGCCCGGGTGGCTCCGGCGCGCCGGGGTCGCGTCCCGCCTTCCTGGCCCTCGGCTCGCTGGCTCCCGGCTGGCGGCGCCGCGCTAGTGGCCACGGCCCCGTAGAGCGCGCAACTCTCGGCAGCCCAGCAGCCTCGGCTCCCCCCAGCGCCTCCGCCTCCTTCTCCGCCGCCGCCGCCTGACCATTTGTGTCAATCCCTCAACTCGCTCGTTCTCCACTCCCTCGCGCGCCCTCGGACCGGTTTCCAGGCGCCCCGCAGTCTGTCTTTCACCAGGAGGGAGGAGCCTTGAAACCGACGCGGAACTGGAGACTCAGGGACCGTCGCCCAATCGCGGCACTGGCTTCCCCGCGCAAAGAGCACCCGCCGCCTGCTTCCCTGAGCGAAAGTCGGCGGCTGGCGGGAGGAGGAGGGGGCGGGAGGAGGAGGAAGTAGTAGTGGTGGCAGAGGCACCGCTCCGGCACAAAGAGTGGGTTTGCTATGAAGCGGGACAGGCTTGGTTGCTTTTGCTTTTGCGGAAGAAAGGGCGAGCACTAGTAGGAGAATGGTACCATATGCTGCTGGGGATAATGAATAGGAGTCGGCGGACCTCGGGACTCAGCTTTTCTTTTATCCATTTTCATGTTTAAAAATCCTGCTCTTAACTCTGGTTACAAACAGCAAACCGAGCACCGCGATCAGGACAGATGCCTTTGACTTCAGGAGCGCAGGGCTTCCTTTGAGTTTATGTCTATCGAGGTTTGGTTTCAAATATTACTCTAATAAGTCCAAGAGCTCTCAGGCTGGGCTTGGCGGGCTTTGGACACGCCATTTCCCCCAAGGAGAAGTTCACGGGATTGCTGTCAAATGAAGAACAAGAACAAAACACAAACACAAACTTTGACGGAATTGAAAAAGTAAAGCCAGGTGCGCCATCCGCTACTATTATCTTTCTTGTAGTCCCCTTTTCTCCTCTGTGATCGAGTCAGAAACAGAAGCAAAGGGAGAGAACCATTAAATATTTAGAGAGAAAAACTTGAGAATGCGACGACCTCTCTTCGGGAGCGTCCTCTCTGCCCAAGCCTCCAGAAGTGCCTCGGACCCGGAGGAGCAACGCCAGCGACCAACCTGAGCTGTGGGGGAGCTATTGGAGCCTTCCAGGGCCGGAACGTCCATGGCACAGGGGCAACTCCTGGGAGTGTCAAACTGGGCCGGTTAGGAGCCAGGCTGGGCTGCAGCGTGGTCTTCCACCGGTGTGCGGACCTGGGGATGCCAGTTTAGCAAACAGCGAAGTCAGAAAGCAAAAGAGCTAACTGCACGTTCCCTTCCTAATTACAAATAACACAATTCATCTCAGCCTCCTTACATTCTTGTTGTTTCTGCGTAAGGTTTTTTAAAACGATGTTTTAACAACATGACTCAGTTTTATCAGTAAAGTGCCATTGTATTGTTAATTCTATCTAGGATTTGTTGACCTATGATTAGATTTTCAGGATACTTTTCTACAATTTTTTTTTCTATCTTTTGCTTATCCATCCATTTGTTTAATACATACTTAGGAAGCACCTCTTAGGTTATAAGCGATATTAGGTAGTCGACTGCAAAAAGATGTACAAGACATGGCCCAGCCTTACAGGAAGTCATAGTACAGTAGGGCATAGAAAGGTAGATCAGTTATCTTGTCGCCCATCCCAAAGCTGAATGAGCACAGTGGAAGCAGCCAGCCAGTGGAAATGGGTGAGAAGTGTTCTGATAGAGAGGTGGGTGGAAGGTGCAAAAGACAGAGGCTCTATAGTGCTTAAAGTGCCAAATGGAGTGGGGGTGAGGAGTGAGGGTGCCTGAGATATCTCAAGGAAGGCAGGAGAAAGTTTTAGTCCATACTAAAAAGTTTGGGCTGAATAATCTACAGACAACAGGAAGCTATTGAGGGTCACTTTCTCCCACATATACAGCAGGGTGGCTTCGAAGGACTGTGAAAGATGGAACCCGGACCACGTTGTCATTGGGAAGCTTGAACATTAGTCTAGACATAAAGATCACTACTTAAGATGGGTGTTGCTTGTACCATATACTAACAGGGCACTGAAGATCATCACTATGCATGTTGGTGTCTCTAAAGGATGTGCAGCTGTATCTTTACCTGATAAACCAAAATGACATCTATTTGTCTTAGGTACATATGTTATTGTTCTTTAAATATTCATGCATATAGCAAATTCATAAAATATATATTTCTTTTAAAGTATTTCTGGATTCCTAGTACCCGTTTTTTTTTTTTTTAATGCAACAGGTACTAAATGTACAACAGGTTCCATTTGTGAGTGTGTGTATGTGTGTTGACAATAATTCATGTAAGATTTTGATATTGAAAAGGAGGTGCTCTCTGAGGTCCTTTGAGCCCTCACAGTCCGTAATTGTTCATTTTACCTTCCAGCATTCCAGCCCACAGTCTCCCAGGGACACTTTTTCTCTAGCCTTCTGCCCTGATGCTCATTCTTCTGCTGATAGTATCCCATGCTTAGAAACTTTACCAAGACAACTTCCTTCTACCATTCCTCTCTTATAAAGACTTATCTGTCGGTGTTCCGTTCTCTCAAGGTCATCATTGGTGAAGCATCACATGCATTAAGCATCACATGCATTAAGCACCCACCAACACCACTGCTCCAAACCCTCTTCTCCCCCCAACAAATAGGGCATAGGGATTAAGGCAGAGTGCTCGGTTCTGTTCCTCAGAGTAGGTGACACTCTCTTGCTTCAAAAGTTGTTGTATTGAAATTCTTGAGCTTAGTGTACCCTCCACTGGACAGTGAAGTTTACTAGGGAGGAGGCTCAGACATGCTATCAGAGTTAAAAAAAAAAAAAAAAAAAAAGTCATTCTTGCTGGATCATGGCACTGGAAGGAACCAGACATCATCTAGGAACTAGTGAATTTTCTCCTCTTACAATGAAGAATATTAAACCCAGAAAAGTTAAAGAATGAACTTCAGGTAAAATGGCCTTGTTTGGTTTGAATTTCATTAGATGCTTATTTTAACCCTTTTTATGTTCTTTTGAGTAGTTATAATGCTTTTAATTAAAAAAAAAAAAGTCAGTTTTCTGTAGTTTTCTCTCAGACTGTGTAAAAAAAGGTCTTGTAAAATAAAAAAAAAAAAAAAATCATTTCCTGAGAGTTGTCTTCCAAAGTAAAAAAACCTAGATCTTCTATTTATTTTATAGCAATCCAGTATTTCATTTATTAAACATATCTGATATAGAGGAAGCTATTAAAATCAAGAACAGTTCAGAGTTGTTGTAACCCGTTACAATTAGTGTTTGGAAAGTCTTTTGGGGAGGTGACGCAGGCTGTGGATAACATAATGTTAGAAGAGAAATATGAGCAGCATATTTTTACCTTAATCTAAAATATAGTATTTTCTCAGGATGTGGAAATGTTTGAGATCCATAGATAAAAATGACTAAATAAGTATGAACTATTATGAACTTTGCAATAAAAATATTTCAATTAGGCAAAAACTATAAACATAACCCAGTTTCTCCTTGAAATTGGTTCTTCAAGCTTCAGACTCAGTCAAGTTTTCTTATATCAAAGATCTTGTTTTATCAGTCCTTTCCCAAATCTTCTGAAGTTTCTCCAGACTACTTATGTCAGGTTGAATGTGGATAATTCCCAGGGCTAGAGATCCAGTTCCAATTACATACAGTTGAGTGCACATGGACACGCAAGCAGTTAGGTGACGTCTCCACAGGCAACCTGGCAGACATTGAAATTTTAGGTGAGTTGTTTTGTTGTTGGCTTGTGGGTGACAGGTTTGAATTATCTTTGTTGAATAACAGAGATTATAATACGGGCTAAGACTATATTTTTTGAGCAGCTATTGTAGGTATTTGGCATTTTTTTCCTTAATGTACCCTATGTATGCTACATTTTGTCACGTAAATTTTACCACTCTTTGAGGCAAGGTACTAATTATTATTTTCTTTTAATAGATGAAGAATCAAATGCTCAAAGTAGTTAAGCAACTTGTCCAAGGCTCTATAGCCAGTTAGTACCAGGGTAGGCCTTGTGTCAGACCAAAGTCAATGGACTTCCATTGAATAAACATGTCTATCCTAAAAATTATAGAAGAAAATGTGGTTTCTGAGATGTGCAGATTGGTGATTCCTCAGTATTTAACATAGTTTTCTATACCAGGATAATAGGGGTAACACCTCTGGGACTCAGAATATAAATATTTTTCTTGACCCTCATGCTCTGTAGAATGAAGTTTAAGAAACGCTGGGTTAGGGGCGCCTGGGTGACTCAGTAGGTTAAGTGTCTGACTCGCCTCAGGTTATGATCTCACGGTTTGTGGGTTCGAGCCCCACATCAGGCTCTGAGCTGTCAGCATAGAACCTGGAGCCTGCTTCAGATTCTGTGTCGTCCTCTTTCTCTGCACCCCCCCCCCCCCGCTTGCACTCTCTCTCTCTTTCAAAAATAAATAAACATTTAAAAATTAAAAAAAAAAAAAAAGAAATGCTGGGTTAGACCTAATATACTTTGAAACTATAAGATTGGATTTTCACCTCTGTATCATTTTTGTACTTTTGTATGTCAGGAGTTCAGTCTTCTCTTTGAATTCCTAGTGAAGGGATATTGATTGGTTAGGGAGCTGATAGTGATAGAGAAACCCCAGACTATGCTATTGCCTTCTACCTGGGAGGCATCACCTAGGAGTCTATCATACTGTCTTTGCAGACACTGTAGGTTAGAGACACTGTCTAAGCTTTCACCCTAAATCTCTACCTTATTCCTTCTTGAATTTCCAACCCAGGAATTTCTGCATAAGCTAATTCTTATCTTCCCAAACCTCTGTATTCTTTTGCAACCATTCTAAAACTGTCTTTTCTTTTTTCCTTTTTCCCTTCATTCTTAAACAAATATGCTCTTGACATTGGTGAGATAGTTTTTGGATTCATTTATACACAGAGCCTCAATTTATAAACTCTCTTTGAAAGGTCCATCTTTAAAATAAAGATGCTTTTCCTAAAACAACTTATCAAAAGAGACAGTCAGTTTGATTATCTTGACTTTTATCTTACTTCTAGCTGATTCATAGTAAGACCCTAAACTGACTTATCTTAGTAAGGGTTATCAGGGTAAGTAGGGTCTTACTTATCATAGTAAGACCCTAAACTGACAAATCAGCTATGATTTGTTAGAATGTACATTTTAACCATGGCAAGACTCAAAATTTTAATATAGAAGGGTGTAGATATAAATACAAATTATGGATTCTTTGTACACAAATCTCACAAAACACATCTAAAAAAATAGAAGTGTAAAAGGAAAGAGAAATCATCATTGAATTATCATCAGCAAAGTTGGATAATAATTACCCCCATTTGTCCTGTAATTCGAAGATTAAAGTAAAAAAGTATAAAAAGTATAAAAGTATAAAAACTAAATGTATTACTTAAATACCAGTTTCTCCAAAAGACCAGATGGAAAGAGCTGTCTCATGACTCTGCTTTAATTATTCTGTTGTCATTATGCAATTGGAAATAGTGTATACTATCTGGGAAAACTTTTGCAAAACATATAGGCATTTGTGTTGGATTTAAAATGTAGTCCTCTGTGAGGCTCTGGGCAAGAAATATAGATGATCCCTTGTAAATTAAAACCTTATGTTTCATGAGCTAAAAGAGGCCCCTCTGATTGGCTAAGATGTGGGGAGCAGACTTTGGAATCATTTTGGTGCAGAAAGAAGTTTTTAAGAGAACAAGTAAATCTTGTGCCTCTGTGAGCAAGCCTTTCTGCTCTCATTTCTGGGCAGCTTGACATTTTTTTTGTGTATGGGGGAAATAATGTTGTGCATCTTTTAAAAACATAGCATAATCAAATTATTTTTTATTTGTTTTTTTGTTGTTGTTGTTGTTGTTGTTGTTTCTTGCCTTAACCTGAATCTTATGACTGAAAGTATCATGGAAGTCAATCCATGGTTTCTAAAGTATTAGTACAAATTCTTCTTAAAATACCATCTTTGGGACTATGATTAAGAACAAATGGAACATGCAACCAGGCATTTCATTTCAGATCTGACAACATTTCTTTGGCCATCATAAAGAAAGGCACTGGGCTATTTGTACTTCATTAGACATCTAAGACTAAAAAGATCCTAATATTTGAAAAAAGTAAAAGAGAAAGAAAAACATTTTTTCCCATGAAAGTTATCATCATATCATAATACCTGACTTAATCTTCATGACAATGCTACTGCAGATAGCAAGATCCTCAGTTAAGACACAGAAATAGAAGCTTAAGACATTGACTTGCTCACACAGCCTATCAGTAGGGGAACCAGAATTCAAATGTAGTTACCACCTGCATTACCATGGTAGCACGCCAAGGGAAACAAGATAAATTCCATAACTTTTGTAACCTAATTAAAGAAAATTCATTAGGGAACACAAAATTCTGCCAAGAACCTAACTCTAAGACAATTATTAGGGATGTTTTAGTATAAAGGATATCAAATACCATAGGGCAATGTCAGATGGCCATTTCTCATATCCGCCCATTATAAAAACCAAGATATAATGGTGTATCTTAGGTGGGGAAAGGTGTTTCCGTAAGGAGACAAAAAAAAAAAAAGAAAGAAAAAGAAAAAATAAACCAAAAGTGTAGCTTTCCTGTGATCTGATTTTATGGGGTACACCCTTAGGGGATGTACTCGCCATTCTTACATTTTTCTGCAACAGAAGAAAGTCCTGGACTTTGGAGTATTCTTCAGTGCTGGGTGAAAGGGACTTCTTTTATCTCAGGGAGTTTTCTTACTTTCCTGAGCCTCAGTTTCCTCTTTTATAAAATTAGGGTGATGATCTAAATGGTTATAGTATATCTTGCTGGCTTTAATATTTTGTATTTCTGATCACAACAAAGAAGTATGCATATTTACATTTAAAAGTCAGAATATTAATCAATAGGCAAGTGCATTTGATAAAACTGCCTCAGCATATTGATTTTAGGAATCTCTGCATTATTGATCTGATAGGTTGGAATGCAATCGGGGTCTATTTAAACCAAGGGTTTTTCTTTTCAGCTTTCATTTCCCCTCAGCTCTCTCTAGAACAGAAGTAAGAGAAGTCTCTGTTACATGGGCTAGTGTGCTTCCCCTCAGGGCCTTGTAGTCTGTGGAGTTTATATGGCATTCTGTTTGCTGCCAGCCCTTCAGATTAACACAGGGATCTTAGCTTAGAAAGAAGAGAGTAAACTTTGCCATCATTAAAAATTGATATATATTTAGAAAGCATGCACACAGATCAAGATTGGATCTGATGATTTTGATACAGTTTATTTTCCCTTTTACCCCATGACTATCTCTAAATCCATTATTTTCTAAATGTGCCATATACCTATTGCTATATAATAAACCACCCCAAATTTAGTGGCATAAAATGATAGCCATTCTATTATGCTCATGATTCATGGACTCAAGAATTTGGACAGGGACAGTGGGAATGACTCATCTATACACCACAAAATCAGGGGACTCAGCAGGGAGGATTCCAACAGCTAGGGGGTGACTCAGGCAGTTGAGGGCCAGAACAGTTGGGGCTGGAGGATTCACTTCCAAAATGACTGGCCCGTAAGCAGGGATGGCTGGCCTCTGATGTTACTGATGTTACTCTGATGTTACTTCTCCATGGAAGCCTAGGGGTAGTCAGACTTGGTACATGGCAGTTCAGTGTTCCAGCAAATGAGGCAGAAACTGCATGTTCTTTCATGACTTAGGATTGGAAGCCACATAGTGTCATTTCCAACATATTCTACTGGTCAAAGCAGTCACAAGCTTGATCAGATTCAAATGGAAGGGACATGGATACTGCTTCAAGGGGAGCAGTGTTAAAGGATTTGTAGCAATTTCTAAAACCTACCATGTGAAAGACATCTGAATCTATACAATAATTTTATTTTATATTCCAGGCTTAAATATAGCTGTAATAAGAACATCTACTGAGTATTTACTATGTGCTACTTAGTTCTCCTGTTCATTCTGTGAGGGATGTCCTATTATTATCTTCATTTCACAGAAGAGGGAAATGAGGCTTAGAGAGAATTAGGAACTAGCCATACCCTAATGAACAGGTAGGTGAAGGTAGATTTGAACCATGGCTGCTTGGTTATAGAGTATAGGAGCTTAACCACTGGGCTATATAATTTCTACTTGGCTAACTGCAGTAAAGCTTTTTAAGAACTCTTAGACAAAAAATTTAAAGCTATAGGCCCTCACCAAAACTGAAAAAAATGTTTTGGATAAAATTGCTATTAAAATAGATTTTGTGGTCTCGGACTCACAGCAATTGAACAAAATGTCTCACCTCTATATAGACACCTGTATGTTGGCAGAGTAGCTCCCGACAGGATTGGACAAGTTTGAACTGGTAGAGCTAGAATCTTCCCCAAGAAGAATGGGGTGAGTCATGAAGCTTGAGGGTTACTGTATTGTGACTGCCAGGAAATCAGGCTTTCGTCTTTGACTCTCAGTTTGATATCATTGCAAAGTTCAAAGATGGTTTTGCACGGTATCGCAAATTAGGAATTAGGCTGTTATCAAGATATAATCTAATGCAAAGTTGCATTAGGGCAATTATAAAGTAGATAGTTTAAGCACAGAAGTAAAAAGCTCTCATTTTTTTAACTCAATTTTCACACATCAGACCAAGTTATCTGGCAGGTTCGCATTCTAAAAAAAATAATAATTACAAAGAGACACACCTTTGTGATGGATTAAAAACCTGTGTTCTGCAGGAATTCTTACTAGAATACCCCAGCATGCAGCTAAGATAGTGTTACCCTTGTGACACCAGCCTGGAACTGCTAAGAGCTTGAGGATCAGGAGGCAGCCCTAGAACTCTGTGTGGATTTAGAACTATTATGGATACTGAAACTTCAACTCTGCCAGACCTGTTTCCAGGGAATTGTTGTAGACAGGAAATGAGATCTCCCCTGGACCCTCTTTTCCATCCACCTCCAGCTGCTCTCCCTGCTGCAAAGGGCCGTCAGAGATGCTCTGTGCTCACATACTGACCAGCAGAGACTCTCCCAGCCTCATTCCTGCTGCGAAGCTGCCCTCTTACCAGTCTGTTTATGATGGTCCACACAGCCCTGCAGGGTCCACTGCTTCATAGAGCTACCATCCTCCTCTCCTGTACTGCCTAAATTTAGAAAGATTTTTCCACCTATAGTAAGAAAGCTCCTTCAGCTAATCTTGGCATCCAAAGGTAAACAGGGTCTTTGTACTTTACTCTTTCTGCCATCAGATAATACAGGATATTTTCCAAAGGGTGAGCTATGTGACTACCTGAGTAGACAATAGCATTCAAAGCATTTCTCACCAACATGGAATCTAAACCCACAATGGATTCCTCAAGCCTCCTGCTCAACCACAGTGAAGTCTCTTCCCAAAGAGCCTCATCAGTTTGGTACTTTTATTTCTTTTCTTTTTTGTAATTAAAAAAAATTGTTTTTGTTTTAGTTTAGAGAGAAAGAAAGAGAGAGCATGTGAATGGGGTAGAGGGCAGAGGGAGAGAGAGAGAATCTTAAGCAGACTCCACACTCAGCATGGTGCCTAACTCAGGGCTCCATCGTACAACCCTGGGATCATGACCTGAGCCATATTCAAGAGTCAGATGCTCAACTGACTGAGCCACCTAGATGCCCCTATTTTCTTTTCTTTTCTTTTCTTTTCTTTTCTTTTCTTTTCTTTTCTTTTCTTTTCTTTTTTTTCAACGTTTATTTATTTTTGGGACAGAGAGAGACAGAGGATGAATGGGGGAGGTAGATGCCCCTATTTTCATTCAATAAATATTTACGGAGCATTTTCCATGTGCCAAGCCCTCTGCTTGGTGTTCAAGATATAAGACCAAACAAGGCAGACATCTTTCCTGTCTTCCCAGAGCTTTCAATCTAGCACCGAAAATGACACAGAACAAATACACCACTCATGATACATGCATGCATGAGTCCATTCCAGTTGGTATAAATTATGTTAAGTCTTTGGTTGGGAGTTATAGACAACTCTGGATAGCTTCATCGAAGAAAGGGATACATGGAAAGGTCATAGATGTGTCTAACAGGATACAAGGAGGAGATAATTAAGTGCAAGAATCAAATTAGCTCTTTGCTAGGAGTTTATGGATTTTCCTTCCGATGTGCTTCATTAATGTGATTTAGTTATCAAAAGTCCAAGTCTTTCAGTTCAAAAGAGAACGTGTTTCATCCATCTTGAGTGTAGTGTCTGCCACTGGACTAATTGATCAGAGCTAGGGAAGCTGGTCTTCATGTACAGACATGGTTGTTGGGGGTTACCCCTGAATAATGGGTTAAGACCCCAGAAGAGGTGAGGTAGCTCTGCAAAATTATTTATACAGCATAAGTAGGAATTTTCCCAAGAACATCTGACCTAATTTTGGGTAAATGTCACTATGGATGAGGAATATAAACCCATCAACTAAAGGATGAAGAGGAGTTAGCTAAGCCAAAAGGGAAAGTGTGGGGAGGAGACAGAGTAAACAGGAATGGTGCAAAAACTCATAAGAAGGAGCAAGACATATTTGAGGACCCATGAAAAGGCTGAATTATAGCCAACAGTATATCTGAACTCTGGTGGACTAGTGGTCTTATACTGAGCCCCACATCTCTTTCATTAGCCCTCCCAGGAAGCCAGTGAAACTCCTGGTGGCCAATAAGGGCATTCCCTGGGTAGGGCATCCAGAGAAGGCTCACCTCTACCATTAGTAATAGACACGTAATAGTTGTTAACACCTCTGATTTATGGCTGCTTTTGCCTTACAGAAATACTCTTCTTATTCACAGAAATGTATTGGCTTTTATTTTTGAAAAAAAAATATTGATTAAGATTCACCTTACTTACTTTCTCTAGATTTTATAGATATGTCACCTGATCTATGTTTCTATAGAACAGACCCATATAAATGCTAGCTAAATTTTAAATAGTTTTTAAAGCAGCTCTTGAATTTTAATAGTATGTGAAATTCCTGTTCATTAATCTAAGGCCAAAAATTGAGCTATTTTGTTCTTTTGGAGAAATAGTTACTATTAGGACTTACATAAGATGATCTGACCCAGATTTGTTAACACTTTAAGGAATAATTTCTAATAGCTGTTGTGATAGCTGTGGTGATTTGAGCTGAGTAAATGTGGAGGTCTGCAATAGGTTAGAGATAGCCACAAATTCCTTGCCATTCTTTGAATTAAGTGATGGAGACTATTTCCCCTCCCCTTGAATCTGAGTTGGTCTTGAGATTGGCTTTGATCAGGAGTACAACAAAGAGGAAGCGATACTGTGCTAATTGCAAGCGTAAGCCTTCAAACACAAGCAGCTTCTGATTTTGTGTTCTTGGAAGCCAGCTGCAATGTGGTCAAGATTACTGAATGATGAGAGGGAACCCAGAAAGGTCCTAGAGCTGAGGTACTATCTTGTTCATTCCAGAGCCTGCCATACTCCCAATGGGCTACAGCCCCTGAGTGATCTTAGTTACACCCTGTGAGCAGAACTGCCCAACTGAGCCCAGTCAATCCACGGAATTGTAAGACATATTGTGTTTTTCTTATTTTAAGCTATTCAGCTTTGGGGTGATTTGTTACACAGCATAGCCACTAAAGAGATCCCATGTGGATTTCTTTTCTATTTCTTTAGGAGGCAATGGATTTTGTGTTGTTTTTGTTTCTTTGTTTGGAGGTCTTTTTAAAGTTTATTTATTTATTTTGAGAGAAAGAGAGAAAAAGAGAGCAAGGGAGGGGCAGAGAGAGAGGGAAAGAATCCCAATCCTGCGCTGAGAGCATGGAGCCTGATGCAGGGCTCATTCTCACAAACCGTGAGATTGTGACCTGAGCTGAAATCAAGAGTTGAATGCTCAGTGGACTGAGCCACTCAGGAGCCTCTGTATTGGGGTCTTTTTAAAAGCATTTTTTTGTTTTACTAATTTTTTTATTGTTTTACTAAAAATCAATAATAAAAAATCATATAGCAAAAAAATATATCTTCCTCACACTCCTTTCTCTTAGTCTCCCTGTTTCACTCCCAGAGGCAAGCACTTTGGAAGTTCCTTAGGTATTTAAATATAAGCATGAACATGTATTGTCTTTTTTTTTGCATTTCTGTTTTTACATGCAGATGGTAAGTTATCATACACATGGTTTTATGCTTTCTTCTCATCACTTACCAATGTATTTTAGAGGTAGATCCATAGTTAACACACATAAAGCTACCTCAGTCTTCTTAATGGCTACATAAAATTCTCTCACATGATGCACCATGATTTGTTTAACTAGTCCTATATTCATGAGTGTTTGCTTCTAATCATTTATTATGAGCAAAGCTGCAAAAATACTCTGGATCTATATCATTTTGCACATATGGAAATATAAGAATATGTTCCTAGAAAGGAAATTATTGGGCCAAAGATTACACATATTTTAATTTTTATAGCTCTTACCAAATTGTTCTCCATATAAGTAGTACCAAATTATACTCTCACCAGCAAAAGGTGAGAATGCCTGTATTCCCACACATTGCCTAACAGATCTAGACCAAATACCTTTATTGTTTGTTATAGTTTTTCAGTTGACTCTCTAAGATGTTCTGATAACCATGATTTTACCTCCTCCCCTTTGCTATTTTATATTTTATTTCTTTCTCTTATCTAATTGTGTTGGCAAGTACTTTTAGGATAATAGTAAATAATACTTGTGTTATCAAGCATAATTGTCCTATTCTTGATCTAATGAGCATACTTCTACTGTTTTCCCACTAAGGATTAAGTTGACATTTGAGATGAGAGACATTTATTTCGTCATGTTAAGGAAACACTATCCATCCATTCCTAATATTGAGAGCTGTTTTTAGAAAATATGTTCAGTTTTATCAAATTTCAATGTGGCTTGAAATTTCAATGGTTATGTAGAATAACCATATGAGTTTTATCTCTTTCAATCTATAAATATGTTGAATTATATTAATAAATTTCCTAATACTGAGATATCCTTCTATTCTTAGAGTGAGCCTCATACACTTGGTCATGACATATTAGTCTTTTCATATTTTTTCTGTTTCCTGTTTGCTAAAATTTTTATTTAGGGCATTGAATTTTTTATTTATAAATAAAATTGATCTGTTTTTTCAAGGAAACTTGACAAAATATTCCATCAGACACAAGAATAGTAACAACGTGATGGATAAATCACCAAATGAGAAATTCTAGAGAGTAGATAAAACACTGAGGACTAAATTTCGGAGAATATCTATGTTTTAGGGCAGGAGGAAGAATGTGAGTAAATGGAACGAACTGCAAAGAGACAAAAGTCAGACCTTAATGTCCTAGAAGCCAGCAAAGAGAGTGTGCCATGAAGAATGGGAAGGTGTAGAGGAAACAAAAAGGCTTAAATCTTTTGGCGGATAAAGGGAAATGTGCCCGTGAGGCATACAGTGGGGTGGGAGTGTCGGGGGAGATGTTTGTGACTGATGGAGTGTGGTTCTCAAGGAGAGGGACTTGAGGAGAGAAATCCAGAAAATCCAGAAGTAAGGACAACCAAAGAAGCTCAAATCAAGCAATTGAATTCTAATCAAGTACAGGTAAAGATCTTATGCAGAGGAGGAGAGAGCCAATGCTTGCAATAATGACCTATTTGGTGGAACATCAATTATAAATAATAGTAATAAATAGGAAGACTAAGTATAAAAGATAAGAAATCACAAATGGTAATTCACTGCAATTGTCCCAGCATCAAGAAGAGAAAAATAGTCAATTTCCTACAGAAGGCATTTATTTTTTTTTTAGTTTATTTATTTATTTTGAGAAAGAGAGAGTGCATGTGCATGTGAGCTGGGGAGGGGCAGAGAGAGACGGTGGCTGGGGGTGGAGAGAGAGAGAGAGAGAGGGAGAGAGAGAGAGAGAGAGAGAGAGAGAGAATCCCAAGCAGGCTGTGTGCTGTCAGCATAGAGCCTGACATGGGGCTCAGTGTCATGAATCATGAGATCATGATCTGAGCTGAAATCAAGAGTTGGACACTTAACTGACTGAGCCACCCAGGCACCCCTATAGAAGACATATAATAGAGAAAGTAAAAGTTGGCAATTTGACCTCCAGGGTCCAACGTCTAGCCCTTATATTACTCATCTGAGTGAACTGCCTTTTCATTCCTTCTTTAGTGGAACTAATTCTCCAGCACACAGTGTCTATAACCAGGGGACAAAGAACACATTCCTGAAACAAGCGAGATGGATCTTCTTTGAATCTAAAGGTTCCCTTCACTCAGGCAGTGGGCAGCATCTGGGCACAGGTCCCAGGTGTGGTAGGAGTGGCCACATAGGAGCCCTTCTTTTGATGATGCTGGAAAGTCTATTTCATGTTCCCTCAAACAGGAGAAGGGAGCTGAACATGAAGTCACTGTTTTCTAGTGTCCTGTCTGTAATCCTAAGGAGGAACTGTTCTGATTTTTATTGGTTTAAATGCCTAAGTTTAGTAATGATATCACCAGAAGGTATTAAGCTTCATATGAGATGAGATCATTTATAGGGCTTATTAATATGACACTGGACATATTTGCTACTGTGGTTCATTAGCTGGGTGACTGTGGACAAGTTTATTGAATGACCCTGAGCCTCAGTTTCTCATCTGTAAAATGGCACTTATAAAAATCGTTTCCCTGATTATCTCACTGGGCTGTTGTGTAAGGATCAAATAAGATAATGAATATATAGAGCACAGTGAAAACACTCTCCAAACATAAGGTGTATTGCATAAGTCGCCTGTGAAAACTAGCTTTGCTTACTGTAAAAACTCATCTCAATTCTGGGACAAACTGGTGGGAGAATTTCACTGCCTTCTTTTTCCAAGAAGAAATGAAATGAAAAAAGAAAAATGAATGAAAAAAGGATTTCCTTTCTTCTATACTTTTGGAAGATGACTTCAAAGACTCTGAATGGAATGGAATGATGATTGATATGGATTGAAAGTCTCTTTTCCAGTCACTCTGCTAGGATATCTAATATTCTATATCTAATATTTGGCTGGTCATCCATTTAGAATATAAACACACTTGGAGTGGGGACAGAATCATTGACTACATGGGAAGATTATGCCCAGAATAGGATTAAAAGGATAACCACTGACAGGAAAACAAAGCAAAACAAAAACAAACAAAACCAAAAACAAAATCCTTTGACTGGCATGGGAGAGAGACATATTTTCAAAAAAAAAAAAAAAAAAAAAAAAAAAACCCAAACTATTAAAAAGCTTGCAGCTACAGAATGTTTGGTTTAAAGGCATGAACTCAAGAACCAGATTGAGTGGACTTGAATCCTAGCTCTGCCACTTACCAGCTGTGGGACATTTAGGCAAAGTTGTCTAGCTTCCCTACTTTCCTTCCTTGTACACTAAGGAACATAATGGTACTTAGAAATTTATAAGACATTTGGAACAATGCCTGGTACATAAAGATATGTGTAAGTTATCTGGCAGGTGGTATTTAGTATGTCAGACTCTGGCATTAGACCTCTATGTTTGTTTACTAGTTAGAAAAGGCACATGTCATTGAGTCCACCCGGAATGCAAAGTTTAAAGAGCCTATGAGTTTACAGACCTAAATGTAAATATTTTTAGAGACATTCCCTGCATTTGGTGTGAAACCCAGACACAAACACATCACAGACACTTTTCTTTAGACAACATCAAACCGGGTTTGAGATCTGTGATCTCAGATCTGCTCTCAGACTGGGCAATGCATTTAACCTCTTCACGCCTCAGCTCCTCTCTCTGTAGTAATGCAATGAAAACATGCTTGCTTCACAAGGGTGTCATGAAGTTGAAAATGAGATAACATTTATAAAACTCTTAGTGCTTGCTGGGAGAGGCGCCACCCAAACGTGCAGATTGTAATTATTAACAACATCTCATAACCTAATGGAGACTGGCTTGAATGCTATTATCTTATTAAACAGCCAAATCCAATCTCAGAAATGACAATGCTGGGGGGTTGGTCAGTTAGGAACATAGCACCAGACAGCTTCTTGCATGAAAGCTGTTGAGAAGGCGCCACCAGACTTTACTGTGTTAAAACTTGCTAGTAGCATGACCCGGATTCCCCCTGGGGCAGGAATCTCTAAGAGAGCTTAAGCATTTCACAAATATGGCTCTCTCGGGGTTGCCCTCTGTGATTCCTGATCATTATCAAGTCCATAGGAATCTGGAGCGAGGAGACTTGGAGCGTGAGTTTCCTGCCTGAAATTCATTAGCCACATGGGCTCACAAAGCTTTTTAGAGTAGCTTAAAATTTTGTGGAACCAATAATGTTAATCTTCTCCTGACTGTTCCAGGTTTACATGAGATAGACATTAGGTGACAAATGCTCAATGAGTAAATTAATAGACTGAGAGAAGCAGAAAATCTTCCTATGAAATTCTACTAATCCAGGGGGGCAGAATATTCTAAAATGAAAGACACATACAATTGGTGATAAGCAAGGTGATTTTAGATGGGACATAGATGCATATTATATGCACACACACACATAGATGTGTACATATATATACACACAAAGTATACATATACCTACATATGTGTATATATGTGTGTGTATGTGTATAAAGCCAAATATTAGGACATGAAACCTGTGCATTCATAGATATTATTGCTTAGGACAAAGGTAAAGTGGGTAGTTGAAAAAGATTATTGGTAGTTGGTAGTTAGGAAAAATATATTTGTCTTAAAAATTAGGCAATTAGAATTAACAGAAAATAATGTAGTTTTTATAGCAAAAATTGCAACTACAGTTAAGGAAATACCATCTTAGAAGAAAGATAAGAGAGCCTCTGTTCCTTGGTTTCAAATTTCTGAGTATGGGATTTAGATCCCAGGGCAGAATTTAGAGAACAGTGATTTCTTACATCTGGATTGATCGCCCCTGTTTGTAAAGCCCCTTTTCATGCTGTTGCTTATTTTCAGGTCAGGCATAATTATTTTTGTTTAATAGATCAGGAAACGGACTAAGTGTCCTTGAAAAGTTGTGCAAGAGCAAGCTGGCAAGTGAATAAAAATCTGCATATGTTGTAATACTGTTTAGGGAAAAGAATCATATGCTAACTAGTTTTTACAAAGTGGAGAACTGTTTACTAAAACCAGCGGTCATTCATTTAACTCCTTGGAAACCTGCATTGCTAATGGTGGTTCTGTTTATCCAGGGCCTTTCATCTACCATTTGCTGGACACAGTGCTGGGAACTGAGAGCTCAGAGGGGATCACCTGGCCTGTTATTTCAGGAGCTTAAATCTGGCCACAGGTTACACACTGCCAGCTCACTTTTACTTGAATAGTAGGGTGTTATATTTTTAAAAAATGTATTGTTAGTATTTAAGAACCTGGGAATTTCACATAAAAATCTGGTGTCTGGCTTAGCTTAAAACCATGTGAGGATCTCCCAAAACCACATCCTGGGTTCCTGGTTAGTTGGCCTTTGGTGAGGCCCATGTACCCTCCAGACTGACACAGTCCTTAGCTGGAATCACATCTCTTTCTCGCATTCACCTTGGAGACCCCAGGTGTGGAAAGCGATGCAGACAAGTCATCAAGTGTTACAAATCCGCCCTCTCCAAGGAATGATAGAATGAGCAAGGTGGACATTAGCCTAAAATGTAAAAAACACAAATCGGTAGAAATCAACCATGTTTTCATAGAACCTAAGGTGAAATATTAAAATACATAATACATCATGTTGCCTGCAAAATATTCTTAAATGCTAAGGCTGTTTACAAAATTCTTCCACATAATTTACTATTTCCACCACGACTTTGAGAAAGAGACTAGGCAGGAATTATTATCTACATTTTATTGGTTAGAAAATTGAATGTCTGAAATTGAAAGAGGTGTCCTAGAAACAGAGCCTGAGACAGGGATTTGAGTGCAGGCAATTTCTTGAGCAGGAAAACCTTACCAAGGGAAGGAGTGAAGCAGGACGAAGAAGGTGAAGGGCATGGGCTCAGGGAGAGGCTACTCTGGCCTGGGCCATGGTCGGAGGGTGCCCTGGAGCATTAACCACACTACAGAATTGCTCCCTCCTGGGCTCAGGGTGTCAGCCTTTGGTACACTTATCAATCAGCCATTAGCTGTGGCCTCCCCCTACCAACTTCTAGGGTGAGGTGGCTCCTCTTATATTAGTCCACGACAACTTTTCCCCATGTGGGGTCTTATGTAAGTCTTTAGCAGCCAACAGTCAGAGGAGTGGGGGTGGGGGAGGGGTAGGGATTCAGCAGTCTAATAAAGGGGATGTGGGAGGGGGCACCATAACAGCAGCTTTGAAAATACTGAACATGTGGCTATTCACAGTGAGATTCAACTACTAACACTCTTAGGCAGTGTAGATACACACACGCACACACACACACACACACACACATGCACACATACATGCACACACACGTCATACACAATATGTCTCAGGAGGTGGCAATTTCCAAAACCAGAAAGTTCTCAGTCTGCATTTTGAGAAACTGAAAAGTGGTTCTACCTTTATAAAATCCAGTTTCACAGCATATTCTGTGTAAACTATGGAAATTGAAAATTAAAGTCTAAGATTTTATAAATCAGTAGATAATATCAAGTATATCTGTAGAATATACATAATATCATGCACATTGATATACATATACATATTTACACATATATAAAATATATATGTATGGATATATAGTATATGTATGGATATAAATATAGATATGTGGTGTGATTGTTAATGTTTGTTTGGAAAAAGTATCTTGCCACAGAAAATGGAAAGCATTGTGTTCAAAGCGTTTAGAAAATAAATTCTCCTTCGACAGAGCCTAGTCCCTTGGGATTTGTCATAAGAAGGAAGAAAGAATTTCCAAGAAGTACCAAGTTGTCCTTCTGGCATTTTCCTACTTTGTTCTGAAACAATTTGAGCTCAGAAGCACATTTCATCAACTATAGAAGTTATAGGCTTTGCTAAGTGTGAATAGAAGAGAAAAAATGAGATGCGTCGTTTTATTTTTAACCTTAAAATGAATTTTAGATAGAAATGTAATAGAATTCTCCTTATTAAAGGATGCTAATTATGTGTACATCCTTCACAATTGATGGGACATTGTCAATATTAGCAATTGTGGCAGACCAGGGAGAGAATAAACAGGCAAAAGTCCAAGGTAAAATACAGTTTATTTTATTTCTTCCCTGATTTTTTTTCTTTCCATAACACCTTCCAGATGCCATCCCAAAGCTATTATCATAACTGAATATTTTACATAATGGAAAGCCCAGGCACCTCAGATCTCCTTTTGCATGACAAATGCTTAATTAGAAAAATAATAGGATGGAAATGAAATTGGTATTTACTATGACTGGAACAGAGAAGTGTCCTGGAGAAGAAGAAAATTCAGTTTTAATTCACCAAAGGCAAAAAAGGAAAAAAAAAAAAGCAAGCAAGCAAGAAAATTTTACATGATGAATAGTGGAAACAAATCAGAGGCCAATGTGTTGCTTGTGCCTATAACTGGGATAGAAACTCTCTCTCACACACGTACATACACATACACACACATACACACACGCACACACGCACACAAACACACACACACAAAGAATGTGATACTAAAGTTAAGTTGAAGAAGTCCTTTTTAATCGCTTGTGAAAAGTCAGGCCCTCTGAATGCTGCATTTCCAGCAGATTAGATAAAGTGTACACCAAATTAGTGTATCTTCCAATTCTGCGCTGCATTAACAACCTAATTATAACTGTGAAATAATTCAGTGTGGAACCATATGCTAAAATATGGTAATTGCTCTGGCATGTTTTTGAAGAACTAGTTGTATTTTCCTGCGTCTCTTTGAGTTGCTGTTGCTTATTTGTTGCCTTTGGCCAGTGATCAGAGGCCACAGGCTCTTCCTTGCCCCAGCATATGAAAACTACATAAATTCCCCCCTTGCATTTATTTGCAGATTCTCATTTCTTTAACAGGAATACATTTTGTCACACAAAAGTAGGCATGGTTCCACACAGGTTGGACGCCTGAATCCTTTGTCCATCTCAGTCCTGCTCTTCTAAAGCAATCTAAAATGTGCATGGGGGTGGTGATGGGTATTGAAGAGGGCATCTTTTGGGATAAGCACTGGGTGTTGTATGGAAACCAATGTGACAATAAATTTCATATATTTAAAAAAAATAAAAAAATGTGCATGGGGTGTACAGTTTGTCAGAATTCTTTTTGGGGAACATGTACAAAAAGTAGGAAGACTTGAATTATTCGCTAAAATGCTGGGCCATAGAATATTATGTGCATTTCAGTCCATTGGAGTTGATGTCATTAAGGTTATTCCACAGTTGTTTGTTCTCATTTTGTGTTTTCTTGTCTTTTTTTTTAATTAAGACTTCATATTTTTTGAGAAGTTTTAGGTTTAGTTCAGAGATTTTCCATACACCTCTTGCCCCACACATGCGTAGTTTCCTGTTATCAACATCACTCATCTGAGTGGTACATTTTTAAACAAGGATGAACCTGCACTGATACACTATAAGCACTCAAATTCCAATTTACATTATAGGTCACTCTGTGTGTTAGACAAATACATAGTGACAGAGATCCATCATTATAATATCATACAGCATATTTTCGCTGCCCTAAAAATCCTCTGCAAGCTGCCTATTCATCCTCTTCACCTGTCTGGCAACGCCTGATATTTTTACTGTCTCCATTGTTTTGTCTTTTCCAGAATGTTGTATAGTTGGAATCATATACTATGTAGACTTCTCAGGTTGAATTATTTTACCTAGTAATATACATTTAAAGTTCCTCCATATTTTTTTTCAGGGCTTGATAGCTCATTTCATTTTAGTGCTAAAGAATATTCCAGTCTGGGTGTGCCACAGTTTATTTATCCATTTACCTACTGAAAGACATCTTGGTTGCTTCCAAGTTCTGGGATTTATGAGTAAAGCTGCTATAAATAACCATGTGCAAGTTATGTTTACTTTAAAAATTTTTTACTTCTCATAGACCAAGGATAAATGAAGACCACCACATGAGATAGGCTATTCAGATTATTGGCTATGAATTTTGTTGCCTTCAAAATGCTACATAGCAAGTCCTCAACATGGGAATGTCTCAGTAATTTCTTTGTGTGTGTGCCCAATTTCACCTGTCACCATCCCACCAGACTTTGGCCCAATTTTTTATTGGGAAAAGTATGAAGATAGGGCCTATCTCTGCCTATCTATAAATAAATATGAAATTACACAGAATAAACCTCTTGAGTCCCACTTTTCTCTTCTAGCTAAGTTGTCTGAGGTATATACTGTTTGGCATTTGTCACTTAGTATTCTTAGTGTCAAATCCAAGACCGAGGAGATGATTCTATGTATCAATCAATGAGCATCTTCACTGTGACAACCATATGACTCATATTTCTTGCTTGGTCAGAATATCTGTCCAGCTTCATGTATTACCTTTGAATGAGGGCAGTGACAGGACTGCAATGGTTGGGCCATGGGTTTGTTATATAGGTGAGAAGTCAGAAACTATTCCAATCCATTCATTGTGCCATTCAATATTCTTTTGCTAAGTGCCTACTGCTACACTAGGCTCTGGGAGTTGAAAACAAAATGAAATTTAGTGTAGGGTGTGGGAGGGCAAGGTAACGCCAGACAGATTTGCAGATATGACATCAAAAGGAGCCCTGGAGGCTGAGCTGTAGGTGCAATGAGGGAAGGAGGCACCTGGGGCATGAAGCTTCATGGGAAAAGCAGTGGGAGATCCCTTCCTTTCTGTTCCTATCACCGATACCCAAATTCTGGCCAATATCCCTTCTTACCAGGACTGCTGATTGACTAATATTTCCCTGTCCCCAATTCTATGCCTGCAAAGCCATCCTTCTTGCTATTGCCAGAATGGTTTTTCCAAGATGCAAATCAAGCAGCTTGCCTTCACTTTGAGGACCATGGCCACACTCATCAGCAAGGTCTCCCCATAAGCTGGCTGTGCCTGCCTCTCTCCATGCTTTACCCCACACTTATGTTCTGGCAAAAGTAAACACTTGGGTGCCTATCACACTGGACCACTTGGGATTCTTCCCTCCATTCAGCCGGTGCTTAAGATTCTGGACTTAGCTGCCACACAGCTCTGGGTCTGACTGTGGGGTCTGCTGCTTCCAAGCTCTACAACTGTGAGAAATTTTGACACATGAGCTTCAGTCTGTGAAGTGGGGATGGTAATAGAATCTGCTTCACAGCAGTTGTGGGAATTAAATAATGAATGTATAACACATGTTAAGTTCCTAATCTGTAATAGCTGTTCAACATATTTACCTATTCCTACTATTTTTTTAATTTAAGACTTAGGTTAGGCTTAATCTTTTCAGGAACTTTTCCTTGTTCTGCCTCCAATTTCACAGGCTTCTCTTCAGTGTTCCTCATTACCCTGGGTATCGCTCCTATTGTAGCGGACTCTAAATATTGTCCTGCATCCAAATTATTGTTTCAGACTGTGAACGTCATGGGGGCAGAGACTGTGTCTTTCTGGTCATTCCTGGACCCAGTGTCTGGCATCATGCCTAGCAGTAAGCAGTGTTCTGTCTGTGTTTGTACATTGAGTGGACACAGCCCTGAGAAGGCAGCTGAGGCAGGAAGGGGCAGGCATATGCTTTGCGTTGCAGAGGGGGCTTCTGTAGCCACAGCCAGGAATGCAGGCCAGTCAGGAGATGGAGTCACAGAGGGTCAGGCATCCTAGTATTTGCCCACAAGATAAAGATGGCAGAATCCATCAAGTGTCTGGACAACAATCTCAGAACCCAGTGGTAGGATGGGGAGCCCAAAGCTTCCTGAGGCCCGTCTCTCTCTGCTCCTTTTGCGGCGGAGGCCCTATAGGTTCATCCTGACTAGAGGTGGTGTGGGGGTGGGCAGGAAGCAGGGCAATTTTGTCACAACAGACACTGAAAAAGGAAATCCTGGAAAATCAGCAACACCTTCTCTGCTCAATTAACATTTTCTTTTTATAATTAGAAATATTGTGGAAAGAAAGGATGTCTTCCTTTTTGGAAAGTTCCATATTGGTGACCCACAGAGAAAGAGTCATTTCAGTTACGTATCCTGCACTATGGCTTTGCTGTTCCAAATTTTGACTTGAAGAAAGAAAAAGATTCTGAAATGGTCATGAACCTTTGCAGGTGTTCTGGCTTAGCCTTAACCTCACAGAATAGGGCGGCGGGTTGAAAAAGAATGTAACCTCAGCAGAGATGAGCCTCCCTTCTGCTTATGGGTCACAAAATTTATGTCCATTTTTTATGGGCAGTCCTGGCTTGGGTGTCCTTTTCCATATGACCAACAGGAAACAAACAGAAAGTCAGACAGACAGAGAGGCAGGAAGTTCTGAGAGCTGCTTCATGGTTATTGTTACTAGGGAAACCAATCCTTTAGTATTCATGTGTTCAGCAGACGGCTGCTCTGAATCTCCGAGGCTGAGGCGATATCACAGAATGGCACAAGGGAGAAGAAGGGATGAAAACAGCCAAACAGATAAATATGGAAACTGTTTAAGAATATGTTGGTAATTTAGCCATCATCTGTGCTTTCTAGTGGCTTTAAAAATGAGATCATTGCCAGCATCAAATGCTTTAAAGAGTGATCAGGAGTACGTCTTCCCTCTGCATTTATATAATCATATTCACATAGTATCCACATACTTGGAAGAAAAGGGGACAAAGATCCTTGAGATCTGGTTCCATTTTGAGAAAAATCATCATTGTGTGAAAAGGGTCCCTGAAATTTAGCTCTATCTGTTATCCGCATTCCAAAATGCTTTTCCTTAAGTATCCAAAGATGGAGGTGGTAAATGTATTGTTAATGACCTCCAATTTTCTCTAGCAGAATATGGGAGCATTTGCCATGGTTGCTGAGCATCACTCCCCAACTGTAAGAAAAGTCAGTCCCATGGAAGTCCCAGTGCCAAAAGGACACCCATAATCCTGCTGACTGACCTGTGGGTGGCAAACGTCTTAAGAATATGAAGGAGTGAAGTCAGGGAACATGGAACCCTGCATTGCTTATCAGACTGAGGTAGAAGATACTAGAGAGAGAATATACTCCTTACCTTCACTGAGCCCCGATCATCAAAATGATGCTCAGTGAGTCTTGCATTTGAGATTGTGGCCAACTAGCAACTCTTCTAATGAGAATCCAGGGAAGAGGATAGCTGAGAACTCCTTCTCTCATAGAAAAATAATATAAACTCGAAACACTTCTTAAGTGAAAAACAATGCCATGCCCCTTCACCTTTTGTCTCCATGGTCTAGGGGAAACATCTGGGGGATTCTATGGACATCTCTTGTTTGGAGATACAAGTATCCACTGAATTAGATCATCATTAATATCCCACTATAAGGTCATGTCACTGGCATCCTTTCCCATACCCAATTAGCATTAATTGAACATATCTGCATTCAAAGCCCTCCGTTGGATGTGGTCAGAGATGTGAAAATGACTATGACACAGCCTCATAATTCAAAGAACCCACAATCTAATTGATGGAAAACAGTGAAAAATGTAAATCTGAGCAGTTGACAACTTTCCTTAACATTCTTAAAAATTCATCATATGACCTGAATTTCCCTGGCCCCTGTCCAACTCTCCTCTGTTTCTGTGGCCCCAGCCCACTCCCCTCCTGACACTGGCTTCTGCAGCTTTCCAGCTCCTGTATACTCTGAAAGTTCAGATCTCAATTCTAAAGTCACTTCCTCTGGGAAGCTTTTCCTCATTCCCCAGCTCAGCCCCCTGTTGTTTCATCTCATTCTACTCTCTTTTTGCTCTACTGTGCTAACTGCAGTAGGACCACCTATTTATGTGGCTGTTTGATACTGGCTGTCCTTCCCATTAGACTCCACATTTCATGGAAGCCAAGGCCGAGGCAGCTTTTGCTCATCACTGAGTCCTCATGCCCATCATAGAGCCTAGTACAGAGTTGGCTCTTCGCAAATATTTTTCTTTCTTTCTTTCTTTCTTTCTTTCTTTCTTTCTTTCTTTCTTTCTTTCTTTTTCTTTCTTTTGAGAGAACATATGAGCAGGGGTGGAACAGAGGGAGAGAGAGAACCTCAAGCAGGCTTCATGCCATGACCTGAGCCAAAATCAAGAGTCAGATGTTCAACTGACTGAGTCACCCAGGTGCTCTGACAAATATTTCTTAAACAAATATATGTTTATAATGAAATCAGTTAGAAGGTAATAGAAACAAGACCTTGAAGCAGAGGGATTTTAAACACTGTGGCTGGGGGTGGTTATTTCTTTTCCAAATGTATGCTATGTACCATGTGCCCTGCACACAGAATGCTTGTGAAATGAATGAATGAGTGAATGAATGAATGAAGTAGAAAAAAAATCTCTCATTTTTCTCTTTGTTTATATGATTATACTTTACATAAAGTTATGTTCAAAAGGCTTTCTTCTTTTTTGGTGCTATAATGTTGTGAAAAATTGTTTAAAAAGAAACAGTAACTAGTCAAAAATCCAGGATCTATCTGGGCAACACTTCTTTGCCATTTCCACCAAAAACAGATTCTGGATTATAAACCTCTGTAGCAAAACACTGGACAACTTCAATTTTGTAAGAGAGAACTCCTGGCTGCTTGGCTGACCCAAGAAGCTTCTCTCATAGGTCCTTACAGCTGTACCTACAGTTCGTTTTTTTTTTTTCTTTTTTGATTAATTGAGTCATTCATTGATTTATTCAACACACATTTATTGAGTATCCACTGTATACTAGTTACTGGGCTATGGTATCCACTAGACACCAGGGAAAAAGACATTCAAAACTTCTGGCAGTTAAGTTGGGAAACTAGATCTATAAATAGATGATCCCACCCTAAAGGCAGACTTGGGAAACAATGCCTTGAGTACTCAGTACTTCCCCAGTTGTAGCACTGGTCAGACTCATTATCCTACTTCTAATGGCTGTGAGCTCCACAAAAGCAAGCCTGCTTTTAGCTTATCCATCTTTGCACCTCCAGCAACTAGCACTATCCCTGGCACCTAGTGGGCTTTCAGTAAACACTTATCTATTGACTAACTGTAGCTAACATTTCTTATATGAGCCAAACCCTGTGTTCGGCATGTTAACGTGCATCGCCTCATTTAATTCTCATACCACCATTCTGATGTAGTTGTTATTATTATCTCCATTTTACACATGAGGAAACTGAGGCATAGAGAAGCTGAGAAGCTTGACAAGGACAGGCAGCAAGCAAAGTGACAGAGCCAACTTTCTATCAAGGTCTGTCTGATGTATAATCACCATGTGTTCCTGCTTTTCTAGTGGGTTGAGCCATAGGATATTGCTAACATTTGCTCCTTTGGGCCACAGAAATAGCAAATGTATAAGTAGATAAGTAATATATAAATACTTATAACCTAATATAAGTAGATGAAATAAAGTAAATGAAAGGTTATAAATGGGGTGCTGGGGAAGCAGAGCAGAGACAGGTCAGGGATGGCTTCCTGGGGCAGCTTTGCAGAACGGCTAGGGATTAACCATCATTTTACGTGGAAGGAGGGGAGCAGCATGGGCACTTACATACTCCCTAACTCAACATGTTTGTTTTGGGCCCACCGTGGGCCAGACCCTGTGCTCATGCAGAGAGCAAGCAGAGCTTGGAGTCATGCAGCAAGGACAATCATAATGAAATGGGGGTATTAAAATGCTCTAGTACAATGCCCTAGAATACACAGGAAAAGCCTAGATGTGAGAACAGGTCAGTGCTTCAGGTAGGAGCAAAAGATACTGGGCAGAGGAACAAGAGGAGAGGAAGTGGGTCCCACCAGAAAGGGCCCTGATGCCTGGCATGGACTGGACACAGAATGCAGGAGAAACCAATGGAGAGTGTGCAGCAGAAGAGGGCTTCCAAAGATTCCCTCAACTACATCACGGAGGAGGATTTGGAAGGGGATGAATGGGCAGCAGGAAGAGCGCTTGAAGCTGTTTTGGGTGTAAATTGAGAGCTTGGGTCTCACAGGGACAGTGGAAACACTGATGCTCAAGGCCAATGAAATTTACAGTAAACCCCGAGAATTATCAGTTTCTCTAGATATCCTGTGAAACACAGATGTTCTGATTTATTTTGCTTAAATCTCTAGAAAGCCTCAACTATCTTTCTACACAAAGAATCTATATACCAGGTATCTCTTTGTGCTAGCTTCCCTCCTTGAAACCATTTAGATGTGTTTCAGTTTGGGTTCTCTGGATGTTAGAAGTTGTTTGTTTTAACATTTATGTTCATGGAGGAAGAGGTTTTGATCAAAGATTATGGAACTCCATCTCTTCTAAATCTATATCTGTTTCTCAGTTCCACATGTCTCCTTGAATAGAGTCAAGAACTTCTATTCTGGCTCTTAATGTTTGCAGTATGATTTTTTTTTAATGTTTACTTATTTATGTTGAGAGAGAGAGCAAGCAAGGGAGAGGGAGAGAGAGAATCCTAAGCAGGCTCCAAGCTGTCAGTGCAGAGCCTGATGCGGGACTTGATCTATGAACTGTGAGATGGTGACCTCAGTTGAAATCGAGAGTTGGATGCTCAGCTGACTAGGCCACCCAGGGGCCCCTGCAGTATGATTCTTGAATTTGCTGCCTCAGATTTCCTCTGTTCTATCTCTTATGACAGACATGGGCCAATTTTGCTCCCCATTGGCATTCAAACAGATGTAAACATCCCAGATACAAGGGAAAATATCATGGAGCCTGTTCAGCATTATGACATAGCTCTGTAACCCCCCCCCCCCCAATATGTCCACTATAGTGAAAGCTATTAATAATTTATAGAGGATATGCAGATTTAGATTTTAAAAATCAACCACAGAAAGTATTTTTATATAGAACAGGCTGACTTCTACATATATCTTTAAAAAAGTATGTTATAATGTACTTGGCAAAGGTCAATCAAACTTGACCAAGTTTGTCATAAACAGATAAAATGAGACATTAAAACATTAAGACAATTCAGCAAAAGGCCATATTCTGGTTAAGTGTATGATCATACATTCAAATATGTTCTTTGAGATTCTCTGTTCAAAAGTAGAGCTTGACCGTTGGGCTTTCCCTGTTTAAAATTAAGGCAGTCTGTTAGCCTGGCTACTCTGTCTGGTCATGAACAAACTTTTTGGATAGAGGTGACTGGCTGTCAACCTCATCTGCCATTCTTGGAGGCTGAGCAGAAAGTTAGTTATAGGGTTGCTAATTGGTAACTTTTATCCCAGCATTAGCTTTCTATTGCTGCTATAATTCCCATGATCTTAGCCAACAAAATTCCCCCTAAAACAATGAAGCTTCTTTATTTCCTGAAGGTAAATCTAAAAAAGCACCCTTGTGGGAAACAGTCACCTCTAATGTCCCATTTACCACAGATGGCTGCAGCGATTCGAATCCTCTAAAAGAGCAACAATGAAGATTGATGTTGCCATCTGTCTCTGGTAGATTTAAATGTTTATGTCCCCCATAGCTGTAGGGTTTTGGCAGCAATGTTGTTGATATCCAAGAAGGAAAGATGTAATTAAAGTTAAGAGACTAAGAGCTAGAAGTTGATTTGATTTGATATAATATTTTGTCATTGTAGCCTGCTGTTTCTCTTTCTCTATCTTTTTTGTTCTGCCCCACTTGCTGACTTTTTCCCCCATTCATCTGATCTACACCAAATCAGTGACCTGTGAGGTTTACCTTAGCTGAGTCTCTATCAAAACTTTTCAAATTCCCAGCAACGCTGGTAACAGTGGGGAAAAGGAAGTGAACAATGTGGCGTGGAGGCAGTTCCGTGAATGACAGAATCTTAGCATTCAAAACAATAACAAGGACACCATTAAAAAAACTTTGAATGAAAATTCCCCTCACAGCTCCCTCCAAAGCTTTGTGGATTTCAATCATTTCTTCTTTGGTTCCCAGTACAGTAATCTTTGGATTACTCAAAGATCTTTCACATTTTCTGCACAATTTATTTTAATATAAATTATTCACTGAATAAAAAATGTATACAAAATCTCTACGTTTTTTCCTCTGGAGTAACTCACTGTCCCTAAGGATGTGAACAATGGGATTTGTGTTTGAGAAAGTTGTTAAAAATAAGTCTTAAGCTTTAGGAATGGTTCACATGTGACTCAGTTATTTTTAAAAATAAATAAATAAAGCCTGGGGAGAGTAGGGGGCAGAGGGAGAATGGTTTCAGAAGGAAAAGAACAAGCAATCCATTTTAATGAATTGCAAGACAGTCTAAATATAGAAAAGAAGACTCCAGTCATCTCTGAAGCTTGAACATAACTCCTTTGCACCCCCCCCAACCCATATATATACTTTCATTTGTCAGCCTGTAAAGAAAAATCTCTGCACTCCTAGAATTTCTCTCTGCTTTGAAAATTGATTGTACACTATCTTAGCTAGGGCTACAAAACTTGCATTCCACACAGCCAAAACCTTAGAAAAGAGATTTTGTTGCCTTAAATGAAGTGGGTTCAAAAACTAGATTTTCTGTCCTGAAAGGTGTTATTTTAGTCCCCCATGAGGCATTTAAAGCTAGACAATTGCTTATTTAATCCTTTGGCACAACAGGGTTTTAAAAAATTAGTATGAAAAAGCTACTTACTCAGGCTAAGTCAAATCCAAGCATTAGCGAGTCTTAGAGGCTAGAGATGGAGAGAGTGCTGCTTGTTGGCTACTTGAGGAGGGTTCTTTTTCCTCTGGGACAGTGGCTGCTTGGCTTTTGGAAGCAGGAAGCTAAAAAGGGATGACAACAAAACTCTGTATAACACATGGTTTCCTGTGAGGCAAGTGGGGCTCCAGGCAGTTATCACCTCCAGATTCAAAAGCAATAGGGTAGGGCCAAGGTTTCCCAAGTGCTGATGGGGGACAGCATTCAGCTGCAGATAATTTTAAAAACAGAGACCTAACTCCAAGAATTCCAGGAAAATCACAGTCTTGGATTTTCTCCCAGTCTACCAAACTCATCCTGATCAGCAAGCAAATACACACTAAGACAGTGCCTGTATGTTGTTTAACCCCAGAGGTGTGGTGGTTTTAACACAAGTCTGGAAATGATTTGAAACATCTCTCCTAAAGAGATGGCATCTAATTCTCCTTTCTTTAAATATTGGGCTGGCCTTCTAATTAAGAGTAGGTAGCAGGAGTGATTCTATGTGGCTTTTAAGGTCATTCGTCAAAAGTGATACAGCGTCTGCCTGGCTGTCTCTCCAAGAGACTTGGAGCATGGATACCACCATGCCAGAGAAATTGCAGAGAGGGACAATAGAGACCCAGTAGGCTCAGTCCCGGCCATGCAAGTATTCCCAGTCCATGGGCCAGATATGTGAGCAAAGCAGCCTTTGAGTTGGCCCCAAATCCAGTAATATCTGAGATCTTGAGTCAGAACCATCCAAACAGACCCAGAATGCTGGATCCACAGAAACGATGAAAGAGAAAACAGGTGAATGCTATTTTTAGGTGACTAATTCTGAAGGTGATTTGTTTTACAACAATAGATTAGTGGAAATGTCTTGGTACTTAGAAGCAAGGCATTGCCGTAGTGGAAGTTAAAACATGTGGCCCTGGTTTGGGACCTGGGTGGGGGCTGGAGGGTGGAGATTAGAGGAGCTTTGGAGAGGCTGTGGGTGAAGGACTGAAGGAAAGTGAGGAAAGT
Organism: Leopardus geoffroyi; assembly: GCF_018350155.1. NCBI lineage: Eukaryota > Metazoa > Chordata > Mammalia > Carnivora > Felidae > Leopardus > Leopardus geoffroyi. The sequence continues at coordinate 95,157,520 of NC_059331.1, read as the reverse complement.
ATTGGCAGCTGGAGGAGAGAAGACTCTGGTCCTCAGGTGTAGGCAGTTTACACCAGTGGTAACATGGAAAATAGAAAATGTACCTAATGGATTCATGACCCAGTAAGGTTTCCAGATACAGTATTGAAGGTGCCTCCTGATCCTTCTATGAGAGGAGAGAGATGAAGTACAAAAAAAAAAAAAGCAAAACACTAAAAAACAAAAACAATGTTAAATAAAAGAGCCAAGACTGTAGGAGTTCAAAAAAATAAAACTATTTCTCAGTTCCATCCTCTCCAGATGGCAAATGAGGCTAAAATCAAAATTTGTAATTACCTCCTAACGATGAAGGTAGCACTGTGGCTTTAGAACCCTTTGTTTAGACCTCACACAGATTGAAAGCAGTACTATTCTTTCAAATAGCCAAGAGTCCCTCTAAAAGGGCATGCCTTTTAGATGTCTCCATTAACAGAAATGTTTCTAAAAATCTTAAGGGCACAGTTCCACGGTAGCCTTAGAGGGAGTCTAAGGTAGAAAAAAGCTTATATCAGTGAGATTTGTAGTTGTGTTTTTTTGTCTAATGAAGTGAATCTCAACAAGGCTGAGGGGAAGCATTTTAATTTTTTTTTTTTTTTTTAGAGAGAGAGACAGAGACAGAATGAGAGTGGGTTAGGGGCAGAGAGAGAGGGAGACACAGAATCTGAAGTAGGCTCCAGGCTCCGAGCTGTCAGCACAGAGTCCGATGCGGGGTTCGAACTCCTGAGCTGGGAGACCACGACCTGAGCCCAGGTGGGCGGCTCAACCAGCTGAGCCACCCAGGTGCCCCCAGGGGAAAAAACGTTTTAAAAAGACTTGTGCTAATGAAAACATTGCCAGCTCAGGCTAAAAGGGACAAGAGGTAGTATACAATGAAAAGAGGCTTTTGGGTTCCTAAAATTCTCTGGGAAAGAAGCAGACTGAGAAAACTGCTCAGTTGTAAAGATGGGGTACATTTTCTAGAACATCAAGAATAATTCAGAGGGAGGAACAACACTCAACTGTAATCAAGGAACTTGGTTGGGGCACCTGGGTGGCTCACGGTCTGACTCTTGGTTTTGGCTCAGATCCTGATCTCGAGGTTCATGAGATGGAGTCTGTGTCAGGCTCTGAGCTGACAGCAAGGGGCCTTGCTTGGGATTCTTTCTCTCTCTCTCTCTCTGCCTCTCCTGAGTGCACGCATACATTCTTTCTCCCTTGCCGGATTTCAGAATTGCTATAGACTGATTACCTGATTGACACAGACTTCTGAATGTCTATAGTGGTTAATCCATGCCTCTTACCAAAGTATGCTGGGTGGGGGAGCAATACCTTTTCACTTTAGTCCACAGATGTTCAGATCAAGAACAGGATTCAGGAGGTTGTAACTCAAGATCTGCACCTACAGAGCAGCACCTGAACGTGATTTGGATGATGGGTGACCAGACCTTGAATCTGGGATGGATGCCTTCCGGATGAGAAATTTAGGGGTCTCAGGAGGGGTTGAGAGTATTTACATGTGGGATCAATATAAATAACTTTTGGCTAGAAGGCAGGTTGTTATAATTTTAAAATGTGTCCACAATTTTTTTGCCATTTTTTCCATTGGATGGTGGAATCTAATTCTCCTCCCTGCAAATATAGGCTGGCCTTACTGACTCGCTTCAACAAATAGAATACTAGGTCACAAAAAGCAATGGGGCTTCCACCTAGTTCTCTTGGTGCATATTGTTAGGAGCCCTGAGCCACCATATAAAATGTCCAGCTAACCTGAGCCCCATGCTTAAGAGACCTTGTGGAGAAACCACATTAAGTTAGTGATGCTCTGTTCTAGCTGTTTCAGCTCCTAGCTCTGGCATCAGATATGTGAGTGATGAGACTTTAAAGATGATTCCAGCTAAGCCACCATCTGACTGCAGACTCATGAGAAATCACAAGTCAGAACCACTCAGCCAAACTGCTCCTGAACTCCTGCCATAGAAATTGTGAGAGATGATAAATGGCTGTCATTTGAAGACACAGAATTTTAGGGCGATTTGCTATACAGCAATAGACAACTGGAACAAGGAGGGTACCAGTCACATTTCATTCTCTGAATGGGAACCCCTGGAGTTCTTCAGTAAGACTCTATCATAGGAGTCTGTGCAGACTCAGTAGTAAGTGTTGGCCAGCATCTCCGGGCTTTGTCCATATTACTTGGTCCTCACTTTTTCTCTCCTACTCTCTGGTTTTCTACTTCCATTTGATACTATGCCTTAACTTCATCTGATAATGAAGCTTCAAGGTTAGTCCTTAAGAATCTGGTGCCCTGGCTTGGCTAATCTCTTTTGAGTATTCTAGTCTAGTTTACCCTGGGAGTTCCCCTTAATGCCACCCTGATATCAACAAGACAGCACATGGAGGCCCCTTCTCAGCACATCCCACATTCTTTCTGCATTGCGGGGAAGGTGGGGCACCACACATCCAAGTTCCATTTTCACCATGTGCAAACAGCTGCCTGTCTACTCCTCAGTATGGAACAAGGCTTTCCTCTAGGTTTTCCAGCTGAACCCTGTACGCAACCGAGCCACTAATGATAGGACCTCAGTCACCAGCCAATGACTTCCATGCAAAGGCAGAAACATTTTAGCCAAGATGCACCTGTACTCTTGGGGTCTGTTTACTGGCTCACAGAATGAGATTAACAAAAATAGCATGATTCTGATAATAAACTTATAAATAAATTTGGTCATGAAGTGACACGGGATGAACAGTAATGGGGATCCTTAAATGACATTTACAGAGTACCATGTTTGGTTTTTAATGTTGGTAAAAACTGAAAGCATACAACCTCACCTGGATGTTAATGACCAACAGCAGAAAGAAAAATATTACTTTCTTCAGCCTACTGTGAATTCTCTGGTACGCATGGCAGACAATTGGTGCAGAGACTGAAGGGTAATTTAGCCCCCTCCCCCAGGGTGTGGCTCTCCTCCGCAATCAGGAAGACGAGCAGATCAGAACACATGTTGTAACTCTGGTGTCCATGTGAGAGGTACATGGATTCCGTATGCTCTCACTACTTTACAAAACATGGGAAAGACATGGGAATTTCAGTTTTAGCTTTGTGAAGATATAGGAAATAACTTGCCAATAGGCTCCCCTCAAATTGAGTGTCTTTCAAATGATTTGCAATTTGAATAGAATCTTCAGGTGGAGAGGGCGGGGGAGAAATCAGAGACAAACAGACCAGATAGAGTGTTATGCACCTAAACTTTCCTCCAGAGCGGTTCACTGTCATGGCTGAACATTGGAATCACTTGAGGAGATTTTAATTTGTTTTTACAGTTTATTTATTTGAGGGAGAGAGAAAGGGGGTGGGGGGAGAACGATAAGAGAAGGGCAGGGAGAGGGAGAGAGAAAGAGAATCCCAAGCAGGCTCTGTATGCTGTGCTGAGCCCAACGTGGGACTGGATCTCATGATTGTGAGATCATGACCTACGCAGAAATCAAGAGATGGATGCCTAACTGACTGAGCCATCCAGGTGCCTTTTTAATTTTTTTTAATTTTTAAAAATATTTATTTAATTTTCAAACAGAGAGAGAGAGAGAGAGCACGTGAGCGTGGGAGGGGCAGAGAGAGGAGAGAGAGGATCTGAAGTGGGCTCCATGCTGACAGTGTGGAGCCTGATGTGGGGCTCGAACTCATGAACTGCAAGATCATGACCTGAGCTGAAGTTGGATGCTTAACTGACTGAGCCACCCAGGTACCCCAAGTTAAAAAAAATTTTTTTTTTAATTTTAGAGAGAGGAGAGAAAGAGCACAAGTAGGGAGAAGGGCAGAGGAAGAGACAGAATCCAAGCAATCTCCATGCTCAGCGAGCACAGAGCCCACCACTCTAGGATCACAACCTGAGCCAAAATCGAGAGTCAGGTGCTCTACCAACTGAGCCACCCAGGTGCCCCTGAGGAGATTTAAAAAGTACACACACCTAGACTGTCACCTCAGAGACTATGATTCAGTAGGAATGTTTAGAAAGTTCTCCAGGTGTAGGAACCCCTGCTTCTGTGAGCTCCTGAAGACAACCTGAAATCTTTCCTCTTTGGCTTCTATTTCTTCCACAGAGCTAGGTTCGTGTAGAGTCACACATAGTATACATGCAGTATGTTCATGTGGTGTGCAGGATTCTAAAAACTTTCTTAGGAAGGTAAACAATATTCCATTCCACTCTTGTTTTATCTTTATTATCCTTTAAAAACTGATTTATTAAAAAAATTGTTAAGCACTGGGCCTTGGTCACCATTGTCAGTCTTGAAGGCAAAGAGATTGAAAAAAGACTTGTATTGTTACTATTTTCAATGTGATGTGGGGACTTGGAAGAAGGGGGAATTGTTTTGAGAGGAGTACTGGAATGTTTTTCAAGAGAGTTTTTGAACAGGGTCTTAAAAGGATTGATAGGAATTTGGCTGCTAGAAAAACAGGAAAAGGCATTCTCATTAGAGGGAACAGTATGTGCAGAAGAACAAGGCCATGGGAAGGTCTGGAACGTCCAGGGATCACTGGGAAGGTGGGCACGGTACAGATGGAGGATGTGTGTGTGGAGAGGTGGGAAGTGAGCCTGCAGAGAAAGGGGAAAACATAAAAAAAAAAAAAAAAAAAAAAAAGACCTGATTTGTAGAGTTTGCCCGTTTCTGTAGTGTATATACTCCCATCTGATTTCAGGTTATCAGTGATTTAAGTACTGACTCAAAAAATTCCTACATATAAAACAGTCGGTTTTTGTGAACTGGTACCAGCTGTTTCCAGTACATGACTGACAGGAGGCCAGATCCTTTAATTCCAAGAGATAGGCTAAAACAAGTTTCTGCCCTTTTGTCACAATGGTTCTGCTTCACATTATGAGGCCCGTTTCTATGGGTTTGGAGTAGAGTGGGTCAATGAAATAAATGCACAAAAGACTTGAAAACCCTGGAACTAATTCTCAGGCTCTTATCACCATCAGCATTACCCTTAAACGCAGGCAAGAGGGGCTTCTGTTCTTTTTTTTTTTTCCCCCTGTTCTGGTTCCCATCTTTAAAGGGTCTGGCTCTGATGTTCTGCAGGCATAGCACTCCCATCCCCCACCCGAGAATGAAGACTCCACGGTACAATGCCCAACAGGAACTTACCTCCCCCAACTCCTACTCCATGCACTCCAGACATCTGGGACTCTGGAATTCTCTCCGTATATGGAGGTCTACTCCCAAACCTCCTTCCCTGAGGATTAGCACCTGATCCCCAAGGCCTGGCCAAGGAAGAACTGCTTGCCAAGGTAGGGCAGAGTACGGATGTGGGGCTGGCTAGGGGGTGTCCATACACGTGCATGTGTAGCCCCTCCCTCTGGATGCACACTCCTAGAGCTGTAGGAGTGGGAAGTGTAAAGCACAGAGAAGGCTTAGGCCAGGTTGTCCTCATGCTGACACGGTTTGGTGAAGAACTTCAAGGAATTCTAAGTGCAACCCTGACTTTCTAGGTTAGTATGAACACATATTTGTCAGGGTAAGAGAATAGAATATATTTGACAATTTGTTAGTTGGATTTATATTTTTAAAGATTTAGAGATAAGGTATGTGGGCCTCCATTTTGACTCTATCCTGGGCCCAGCATATGCCAGGAATGGGTTCCCTGTTACCTCCCTGTTACCACGGCTATATATATATATACATTTTTCCCCCCACGGCTATATTTTAAGTCAAGGTAAGCAAGCTAGAGACCCCAGGCAAATTCTTGCCCACTGTATGTTTTTATAGACGCTGTGAGCTAAAAATGGGTTTTGCATTTACAAATAGTGTTTAAAAATCAAAAGAAAAATGTTTCATGATTTGTGAAAATCATATGCAATTCAAACTTCAGTGCCCACGAATTGTTTGGCACACAGCCAAACTCATTCATATGTGTGTATTGTGCACGGCTGCTTTCATGCTATGACAGCAGACCAAGAAGTTGTGACAGAGACTGTAGGGCCTGGAAAGCTGAATATATTTACTGTGTGGTTCTTGGAGTAAATGTTTGCCTACTCTACCCTTAGAGTAGCCACAGACAGGAGGAAAGAAGAGTGCAGCAGTCCTTACGTGGCTCTGCTCAACAGAGTCACCTGTTGGGTTTCCCAAACAGACCAATGCCAGGGCCCCACTCTCAATATTTTTAGGATAAATTGGTCTAGGGTTCAGGTGTTTTTGAGACATCCCCATGATTCTAATGAGAGCCAGGGCTGTGAGCCACTGGGCTAAGAGAATGGGTGCATGAGGATCTGAGTTCCCCAAATGTAAGGCAGAATAAGGTTGCGAGAATTGTGCCTGCTTTCCCCAAGGACCCGAGCAGACTACAGCCTTTCTCTGAGGACACAAGTTCCCCAGTTACCTGATTAGGCTGAAGGTGGAGGGAGGGAGAAGGGTCATTGTTTCGCACTGCGCTATGACATATAAAGTTAAGTTTCATTTCTACTTCTCGAAATCCTTAGGCTGTAGCTCAAACACACATCCCTGGGTTAGCCCAGGACTGTGTGCCTCTGTCAGGCAGGCCCACCTTGGACTGTGGTGGCACACACCTTTGCAGGGGCCCCTGCTGGGTCACTTCTCAGGATACACTCCAGTAGGGAACCTTTACCCCATCTTTGCAGCGTGCCCTCCATAATTATTGGTGGTCTCGCAGGGAAGGAGAAAAAAGACAACTCTATCAGAATCCCATTCTCCACCAGCACACTCAGAACCATTGGCAGAGGCTGGCTCTGGGGCTGCAAGGCTGCTCCGAGCTATTATTGTGCCTGGCTCTCTCTCAGCAGGACTTGACGCAGACAATATAGTACACCGAGAGCATGGGGGATGAACAGTAAATACGAGGCCTTGGATTTTTTTTTAATCTTGTCAGTTTTCCCCTGATTTGTGTCCTTTATCCTAGCCCCCTCTGCTGTATAAGCTTCTCAAAGCTAATGCCCATAACGCCACCACCCACTGGTAGCAGCAGGCTGCTGGGCCGCTGTGGGGTTCTCATTGCGGAGATTTACAATGCCCACCATTATTCAGCAACTGTACGTGTTAACCTAGTGGCAAAGGGTTGCTCCAACACCTTCCCCTCTGGTTTCTCTTTACTCTGGGGGCCAACGGCAACTCTAGGAGTGCCGCCCTCCTGACTCGTAACTGCTTGCCTCAGCCAGCACACATCACATCCTCCAACCTGGCAGGGCTAGAATAGCTCTGCAGAAAAAGAAGAGAACTTTGGGCAATTGTGGAGCTGAGAGAAGACTGTCATCTCGACTGCCACATTTAAAAAGTTAAAAATATTTCTCAAAGCCATTCCTTTGGCCTCTTGTAGATACTAGCCCTCTCCCTCCTTCTTTCTTTTATTAAGAGCTCATAGGACTAAATCACATGGTGAAGCTCTAAAATGTGAGCCCACTGCTGAGGCTTGTGGCAATGACCTCAACAGTGGGCATGTGTGCTCCCGTCACTGTTGGAAGCAGGACGGTGGCATACATTTTACTGCCTTGAAACAACTTCCAGAAACAAGTTATTCTTTTGACGCTTCTGTAATTCTAATCAGCTTCCAGGGTGATTTATATGGCTCCCATTTAAGGGAGAAATTCACCTATTATCTCTACCTTGGCTACCACGAAGTCTGCCTTTACACAGTCTCTTGTCTCAGAATCCACTGGTGGTGCCAGGACCATGTGCAAATGCACATGTCCTTGGCATCAGTGACTTGCTGCTTCAGGGGAAACAGCAGGGGCAGGGGGTGCTGAAGATGTGGTGGCCCCATGACCTTTTCTGGAATGGAACATGCATCAGCTGAGGACACTTACTTTTGGTTTTGTGAGAATGTTAAGCTTGTGAAGGGCTTACAAACTGAAATCACAGAAGTGGTAGGAGAGGAGCAAGAGAAGGAAAACCTGAAGCGGCTGCTGCTGGTGAGTGAGGGTCTCTTTCCAGGAGAAAGCCAGGGGCCCTGAGGCATCCTAACATAAAACTTGAACCTCGGTTTTTGTCTTGAAGGGTAAACATTTTAAAATCACCAAATACCATATCTATAAATTGATGACCGTACCTGGCACAAACACTGTTAGCAGTTTATGAAACCATTAGGGGTTTGTCTGTGGTTTTGAACCTGACAGATCCGACAAGGAGGAGGAGGTGAGGACAGCAATGTGACTGGCTTCCTGAGGTGGCATTGTCAATCAAAGTGGAGGCCCTAAAGCCCTGCCCATTCAGGTGCAGGCACCCACTGGATGGTGTTCAGGGAAGTGTGCTCAGCCCAGGGAAAGATGCTTTGGTAGAATGTGGGCATGTTATGACTTTGATTTGTATTCGGAGGAGGGTAGCCTACTCACCTCATCTTAGAATATGTACAAAATAATTGAGAAAGAGGCAATCAAAGATAAATAGGATGGTCATTAAGCAAAACCAGATACACAACACGTGTGGTGGATGTCATTCAGGAGCTGTGGAATTGCGAAGATCATGGAACTCACAGACTTATTTTACATAGCCTCCACCCTTTTACCCAAGTTTGACATAGCATGTCAAAAAAAGGGAGGGTTTGGGGTGCCTGGCTGGCTCAGTGGGTGGAGCATGCAACTCTTGACCTCAGGGTTGCAGGTGTGAGCCCCACATTGGGTGTAAAAATTACTTAAAAAATAAAAATCTTAAAAAAAAAGCAGGTGGGGGGGGCGGGTAGGGTTTAACACACTCCTAGAACATTCCAGGTAACTCACTCCTTCCCACGTCCAAGAGCCTTATGGGTTTCTTCTCTCATTTCATTCTCAGAATGACTGTGTCTAGGAGTTTTTAAGACAATGTTTCTTTGACACAGTACTGTGGTGTTATTTGGCACCCACCAAGAACATGTAGCAAGAAAATGTACAGAGATTCTGCTATACTTTATTCCATATCATGTTACAAGAAAACAACAGTGACAGCTGACAAACCATTACATCTTTCATAATACAGACAAATTACACTTGGTAACAAATATGCAACATTATTCCATTCTCCTTACTATGTTTCATTTTGGAGTATAATAGTTTTCTGAATGATGCTAACACATTTCTTAGGTACCGACCTCCTGCTAGAAAGTACACATCTCAGTGTATCATACAAAAAAAAAAAAAGATAAAAGAAAAATTAAAAAAGTCCACTTCCAACTAGAGAATGTCAATTTTGTATGTGCCTCTAAAATATGCTGCTGTGGGAAGGGGAATGAAAATAGGAGATTGGTTATTTTACTTGAGACATTTTTTGGTTGTTTTTGGTGTATAAGAAATTTGCAAGGCAGTAACATATATGGTTTCCTCTGCCTATAAGCAAGTAAGAGAGATAAAAGTTATGTGCAATTATGCAGCATATTCCTACGGATGGGGGGTGGGTAGGCAATAATCTACCCCAGTATGTACAGCCTAAACATCCTCTTATGTAACAAAGATTACAAAACCAGTATTATTCACAGATGAGTCTCTCAAATAAACACATAAGCTAGGGTATTAATTATACTGGCTGTCATGTACACACTGAGGAGAGGATACCAAGAGGCTTTGCTCTCTCTGCAAACCTGGAGGCTACCCTGGAAACTTTTCTTATCACTCTTGGGAGGTAGAAATAGTTTCTCACCCTTATATCAGTGGATGGACAGCCACCCCTGTCTTATGCCCCTTGTTTTTTCTTTGAGCACTGCAAAACATTTTTGCATGTCCTATGTATCTTGCATTTTTAAGTCAACCAAACTGTTCCTTTAAGGAAATGAAGTCCCAATTTTTCTTTCAGATACTATGTGTGCATTGATGTTGCATTCATACCGTCACCATGCTAATGTGTTCCTACTATTCCAGCTGTACGAATTCAAGCTAATCCTTCATATAAAAATAATCTCACAAAACATTCCATTGCTTTCTCAATAGAATAATAAATCTGCTAATGAACATGTTCTGTAATGATTTTCATGGCTGCCCTCAGTGGGAGAAGGCAGGGGAGAGGAGGAGGGAGGACGGATTGCCAATAGGAGAGGAAAGGAGAGAGAGACAAAGCAAACTTTGGATTTCCTGTACTGATAACAAGGATGGAGAACTACAAACCTCCTAAATGAGACCTTCTGAGACATACATCTCTGTAAAAAACAGATATCCCCCCAATAACTGAGTATTATGCTTCAATTCCAGAGAGAAGCTGCTTATATTTCTCTGAATGATGCTAACATTCCTAATTGAAGTCTTTTTTAATATTAAATATTTTCAAATGTTCAAATTAGAAAGCTTATTAAATAGCAAGACTTAATCATCAGCTGCTCTTGATTTAAAGTTAGTAAAATACAAAAGTTATGCCTCTCCCCCAAATAAATAATTCAAAACAAGCCACAGACAAGGCCATTCTTATTGCATGTAACATTTTCTCCCCATATTTATCTTAAGGAATCCTAATTTCAGCATATGTTAAAATACAGCCAAAGACTTCCAATGGGTTGGAATGTCCGAAAGAAGAATGGGAAAGATTTCTAGGTAGCAACTAGTAAACATTCTAGTCTTGGGTAACTTTTGCTCTCTTTAAAATTAATTAGCCAACAATTCCTTGCTTTGCACCTATAAGTTTTCAATGAATGCCACTTCTGAATAGGCTGGATTGTGACCTTGGCATGTTACGTCCCACTCCAGGGAAGGTACCCTTTTAACACTTAGAAGTTCTGGGTCCAATTTCTTAGGAATGCTGGCTTTGACTGTCGAGAACCTTTCCCCTCACATGACTCTCAGAAGATGCCTTTGTCAAACTGGCTCATAACTCCTAGTCTCGATCCTAAAAAAGTGCGACACATTTCAAGTTCTCAGTCTCTCCTCCTTTCTGACCAATAGGAAAATGTAGAACGACATACATGGAAGTATTTCCATAGGAATTGGTGTTCTGAGGGGCTAGGTTTCATGCTTTATATGAAGTTTCCTAACTGCCCACTTGGCCTCAGTATTATTTGGGGTTATGCAGTGAGGCCGGCCCCACTGGGAGAAGGCCTACATCAGGCAGGTCTCCCTCCACATCAAAGCACAACGTGTGCCCAGTCCACTTTTCCCTCCTTGTCACGTACGTGCCTTCATCCTTCAAGGTCCCTCATCATCTTAACAAGGGAAGCTGGGCCTTTCTTTTTCCCTTGCCATCTTGAAAGCAAGACTCCCACATGGGTTCTGCAACCTGTGTTCAAACGGTTTTTCCAGGAGACTGTTTAAAGTTAAGGTCCCCAATGGTGTCTTCCAATCAGCTTGGAATGTTTTAAAAAATGTAATTTAAACGTGCTTTGGTGTAAGTGAGCAAATTTTTAACTCTGGATAACTTTGTAATTTGCTTTTTTAACTGTTAACTAGCCAATATGGCTTTCAGGGCTCATCTAGCAGAGACAATTCATTTGCACCCAGGTTTTAAGCATTCTGTTCCTCACTCTTTTCTCCTCCATTTAGAAAACACTCCTGAAGCATAACAGAGTGGATGGAAAATATAAGATGTTGACAAGACCCAGAAAACATGTAAAAGGTTACCTCCATTTCCAGAGGTTGAAAAGTAAGCAATTTATCCCTGTCTTTGTTCTGAATGCTTGGTATTAGTTTCTTTACTTCCAACCTACTTGGAAAACAGTCATGCTATGTGGCTTAAAATGCTAAGCAGATTCCAATATCCTATATACACGTGCAGTTATTTCCAAGAGAAAACCACATTTGCAAATGTCCTCAAAAGGTAAGCAACAAGTGGGGCCCCACAGCCAGGGACCAAGTTGTCAAGTCGGTCTGAGAACATGGGTTTGCTGTAGCTAAAAATTTCCTTCCTAGTGGTTGCAAAATGTGCACTGCTCTCAAAGAAAACACACATTGTTTTATGCCACTATGTGGCTTTCAAGTACAGACATTACTGAAGAAGTGTGAACACCAAATGTGTTGTCTTAATGTATTTAAGACATGGCTGGTGAAAGCATAAAAACCTTTACAGAGACGCTGCGCTGCAGAGGGAAATCAAACAAAATCAAACACAAAAGACTGAAAAGAATACATGCCATGTATCAGTAAGCAAAGCTTAATCTTCACATAGTTCTTGGAAATCACAAGGTATCCAAATGCGTGCAAGGTTTTAAATAAATTGCAGAGAAAACAGGGTCTTGCCAGCTTCAATTTTCTTGTAAGTGAAATCCACCACAGGGAGGGGAAGGAAAGTGATCCGTGATTCCCTTCGTATTATTGGCCACTTCATTAATGTTTTTTTTTTTTTCTTCCCAGAATGATGACAACTTAATCCTGGAAGGAGGAAAAGAGAAAATTGCTATATGTAAAAAAAAAAAAAACAAAAAAAAAAAACTTACATCATTCATTTTTTCTAAATTACATGAGACATCAAAATTGGCCAGGCCAAAGTGAGCCTATCCGTTTTCTCCACAGCCACCCCGAACACACATTTTGGAAGCAGAGTACTCTCCTTCACCAAAACAGCTCTTATAATATGATAAACAAATGTTCTGACTACACTTTTTCCCTTAAAATAACTTAACTCCATGAATATAAATGGTCTAACTTCTTCTTGGATTATTTAGAGAAAAAAGAAATTCAGCAAATTTCCTTCCCCAAATCATTAGTAGTGATACTGGTCTCAATTAAGTGCCTGTAGTATCATACAGACCATTAAAAGGACATATCCTCATGTTCATTTTTATGAACATGAAATAGAAAAATGGATCACATACATGCTTTAAAAAAATCCAGCTGTATATAATTCCTTGGTTGCCTATTATCAGACCTACTTTCAGCAGAATGAAAATCGGCCAGTATGACCTGAATTGCCAGTCTCTTCCCAACATCCTGCCTATGACTGTGTGTTTCCAATGGTGCCTGCTTAAGCTCGGTAACTACTTCCGTGTGAACAGTTCAAGAAGAAAGAAGGAATGTTCCCTCTGTTCCTCTTCACATTTCCCCTTGATCCTTAAACATTGTCATGAAGTCCTAGGATGGGAAAGAAATGTCTTGCCAGGAAGGATGAAAAGGAACACTCCCAGGATCATGTCACACAGCCCAGGGATTCCAGCTCCACTGAATTCCAGAACCAACTCATCATCTCCATTTAGAAGCTCAAGGTCACCGAGGCCTGGTCAGGCCTGCTTGTCCCCTTCTATAGTGCCACATGGTCATCCTCCCAAGCAGAGAAGGAACCTTGATCTTTTGTTGAGACCTCACTGCACAGCTGTCCTCCTGCTGCACACACATGCAGGCTGTCGTGCCAAGAACTTCACTGATGTGTGGTGCTACTCTGACCAAGAGAGCAGAAAGTTCCAGCCTCACAGTTAGGAACAGCACACTCCTGACTCTCTACTCATTTCCTCCACTTAGTATGGAAGGGTAACCTTCCATCTTTTCTTTTTCATTGAGGTGAAATTCATAGAACATAAAATTAACCATTTTAAAGCATATAATGTAGTGGCATTTTGGACACTCACAATATTATGCAAACATCACCTCTATCTAGTTCCAAAACATTTTTGCTACCCTCAAAGCAGTCCTCATATTCTTGAAGCAGTCACTCCCATTCTCCTCTTGCCCCAGCCCCTGGCAACCGTTAAACTGCTTTCAGTCTTTATGTATTCACCTGTTCTGGATATTTCATACAAACAGAATCCTACAATACGTGACCTGTTGTGTTGGACTTCTTCCACTTAGCACAATCCATCCATGTTGGAGCATGTATCAGTACTCCATTCTTTTTTATGGCCAATAATATTCCATTTTGTTCATCCATTCATGAGCTGATGTGTATATGGACTGTTCTTGCCTTTTTGCTATCATGAATAGTGCTGCTATGAACATTCACGGACAAGTATTTAAACACCTGTTGTCTATTCTTTTGGGTAAATACCCAGGGGTGGAATTGCTGTGTCATATGGAAATTTTATATTTAACTTTTTGAGAATTGGAAAACTATTTTCCACAGTGGCTGCATCATTTTTTATTCCTACCAGTGATACACTAAGGTTCCAATTTCTCTACAACACCCTTGCCAATATTTGTTATTTTCTGTTTTTGCCTTTTTTTTTTTTTTGGATTATAGACATCTTAGTGGGGTGAACTGGTACCTCATTATGGTTCTGATTTGCATTTACCTAATGATGAGTTAGGTTGAGCACCTTTTCATGTGCTTGATGAACATTTGTATATCTTCTTTGGAGAATATATATTCCAGGTCCTTTGCCCATTTTTAAATTAGGTTGTCTTTTTGTGTTGAGTTGTAGGACTCTTTATATATTTTGGATGTTAATCCCTTGATTTGCAAATATTTACTCCCATTTTGTGGATTATCTTTTTACTGTGTTGATAGTGTTCTTTCATGCACAAAAAATTTTAATTAGGATGAAGTCCAGTTTATCCATTTTTTTTCTTTTGTTGCTTGTGGTTTTGGTGTCATATCTAAAAATCCAATGTCAAATCTAAGGTTATGAATACTTCTGCTTTCTTCTAATAGTTTTAATTATTACATTTAGATCTTCAATCCATTTTGAGTTAAACTTTGTTTATGGTATTAGATAGAGATAACATTCCATTCTTAAGAGTTCCCTATCCTCAGTGACTGACACAAATGTAAACAAAAACCCTTACCTTAAGTTTCTGGGAGAGACCTGGGGGTGGAGTGAGAAGCCTGGTTGGATGGATATCACACATAGGCCCTTTGCTATCACTAAGTCAAAACTCCTCAGGTATTTTCTCAAATACTTGCTGCTTGTGGCTCACTTCGCCAGCCCTCACCCCTGCCAGGTTGCCCTGATATGCCTTTATCAAACCTTTTTTTTTTTTTTTTTAAATATTTATTTTTGAGAGATAGAGCATGAGCAGGGGAGGAGCAGAGAGAGAAGGAGACACAGAATCTGAAGCAGGCTCCAGGCTCTGAGCTGTCAGCATAGAGCCCCACACAAGGCTCAAACTCACAAACTGCGAGACTATGACCTGAGCCCAAGTCTGATGCTTAACCGACTGAGCCACCCAGGCTCCCCAAACCTCTCTCTCTCTCTCTTTTAAATGTTTATTTATATATTTTGAGAGAGAGAGAGAGAGAGAGCAGGGGGAGGAAGAGAGAGAGAGAAAGGATAGAGAGACAATCCCAAGGAGGTTCCGTGGTGTCAGCACTGAGTTCAATACGGGGCTCAATCTTAGAAACTGTGAGATCATAACCCAAGCTGAAATCAAGAGTTGGACGGTTAACTGACTGAGCCACCCAGGCACCCTGATCAAACCTTTTCTTAAATAAGTCACCACCCTAGCAAAAATAACTAAATGAGAACAACAACTGCGTTTGTCCCATCCCACCTTGTTCTTCCAGGGAAATGAAGTAAATCCATCTTTTGTTCTACCTGTTGCTCCCACATAATCATGCATTCTGACTTGTGCACTGACATCTTTCCTGAGGCCCATGACATCAAAGACAGAGAACACTTGTCCCCACAGCATTTCAAACACACCTGTCCACAGGCATCTTCAGGTGGTACCCAACCCTGCTACCAAACTTGACATTTTTATTAAGCAGATGAAAAAAATGCTCTTTGTCTTCCATGTTGCTTCGACAGAGATTTCATCTCTTCCAGGAAGCCTGCCCACCTTGGACAAATGGGAGAGTGGTGGGTTTGTCTTAACATGAGCTTACCTAGGCATGGAGTTCCTACAACCACACACAAATGATATATAGTTGACCCTTGAACAATGCAGGGATTGGAGCACTGGCTCCATGCACAGCTGAAAATCTGCGTAGAACTTTTGACTCCCCCCAAAAGTAACTACTAACTGCCTACTGTTGATTGGAAGATATACTGGTAACATGAACAGTTGATTAACACATATTTTGTATATGCATTATGCACCGTATTCCCACAATATGGTAAGCTAGAGAAGAGGAAATGTTATCAGGAAAACCGTAAGGAAGAGAAAATACATTTACAGTAGTGTTCTACATTTATCAAAAAAATCAGCAAGGAAATAGACTTGAGTAGTTCAAACTCGTGTTGTTCAAGGGCCAACTGCTGCCAATGGCTGGCTTTCCTCCATTCTACCACTTTCATCAACTGAATGCAGACCTGGTTCCCAGGCTGACCTCCTAAACGAGTGACTTAATTTAGTCCCTCCAGGGTGGGGACATTTCCTGTGAGGGAGCAAGTAAGGAGGCAGGTGGCATCATTATGTTTCTGATTAAGCTTGGTTTTGTTAACTAATGTGTCCCTACAGTAGAGCCAAGATACCCTGCTCAGATATTCAGTAAACCACTGCTGAATGAATAGGAAAGGAGAGGGTAGAATCTGAAAATTTGGGAGTGGAATATATTTTTAGGTGTAGAGTTCCTTCATGGCACATTGACTGAGGGCAAACGCTGTGCCTGTACTCTTACTGAAAGAGCACAGTGCTGGGTACAGAGACATCGGCAGATACACCACTGGCCAAGAAAGGTGGGTCTTGTGGGACAAACTTTTTTTTTTAACCTCATGACATTCTGTTTGAATGATCTGATTTTCAGTATATCTGATCTGACATAATAATAAACTATGTAGTCACCATGAGCCAGGGCATGTTACTATCCTGTTTGGTTGATACGCAACTTTTTTTTTTTGGCCGTTGCTGGTGTTTGTCTTTGCCTTTGTCCTGATTCTTTGAGTGTAATTTCTAGAAGAATAGCATGTGCCTAACCCAGGGCATAAGCAGAATTGGATATTAAAGGATAATGCATAATAGTAATTGGATAATAAATGGTGAACATGGTGATTATGGATAAGTCCATTACTTATGTTTGGGCTCAGACATTTAATGAAAAGAGCCAGTAATAAAAAACAAGGGCAGTGCCAATGAGAGCTAGCCTCTTTTCCATCTCTGTGAAATGACTCTGTAGACCAAATTGTGCCAAGTACCCTGCCTGACACTGTTCATCAGCGGCATGGGACAGCCTTTCTCCCTCCTTGGGCAGCATCAGCATCAGTTTCAATTTTCAAGGACTATATATAAGGTGCATCAATTTACTGCTAGAAAAATTCTTCAAGATCTAAATGTAATCATACATTTGACATGTGGGGAGGTAGGTGGAAGGAGTGATGGTAAACGACATTCACAGAGAAGCAAAATATAATAGCAACATAAATCCTTCCCTTACATTTAATTGATTATTAAAATAGACCACATATGCAACACAAATGAACAGTGACTATGACTTACAAGCTCAACTAAGTGTGCATCAACATATAAGTCTATATATCATCAGATTAATGGGTGCCATTTTTACCTTGCTTTCTGCTTCTGCAATGTTCTTTCTCTAGAAATGAATGTTTTAAACAAGAAATTGGATTTTATTGATAAAATCCCTATTCAGAAATATCTACATAGAGCTTCTCAGCTATAAATATTAATTAATTGGATCGCTGGTACCCATAATGCAACTTTGTTCTGACCCATGTGCCCTATGAACTAGATATTTTTTGGATTCAATTTTCTTAAAACCAACTGTCAGCATCATGTGATGGAGGAGATGAAAAATGAAAATGAGCAGTCCCGCTGTGCAGGTGGGTGACCTGTGGGAGAGAGTCTGCCTGGTAGGATTTTTACACGAACCATCAGACACAGACCAATTGATTAGATCATCTCATACCCGCCACCAACTAGGCTCAAGAGACTAATTAGAGAGAGTACTGCCTGCGCAGGCACCCCATTGACACCTAATTTGCTCAGCCAAAGCCTTTGGGGAAAATGTATTATCTCTGCAGCTGCACTTCATGCATTTCTGATTTGAGGCATAAGCAAGGAGTGCTTCATCACTCTTTTGAGCAAACTGAATGTAGAAGCCCTTAAGTGCTAAATGCAAGCAAACAGACCCAAATTAAAAACGGGCCAGGCTCTTTCTAATTCCCTCTGTGCTCCCCATTAAATCTCTGTGTGTACATACACACACACCCCTCCACACACACATGCAGTTTACACGCCGGCGGGACCATACAGCTGAAGACCCCAGCTCAGGGTGCTTCTATGTGATCAGATGGCCTTTCTTCCACTAGCCTATTTACCCACTCTAAGGTTTTGTGTTTGTTTTATTGTCTTTTTTTGTCCCCCCTGCTGCATTACCTCTCTGCGAAGTATTTTTCTTTTTTTCTACAGGAAGACTCTGGCCCATTTTTTTCTCCTCTAAGCCTCACTGGAGAGAAGCGATTATTTTGATTCCAAATTAAAACAACTGTAGGTTTTCCTTTCATCGCCTAAATTGTGAACAGGATATTCACCAGGATGTATGTGAAACTGTAGGGTAATCTGCTCATTTCTGTTTGAGAGACTCTTTGTTAAGATGCTAACAGAGAGGGAAGAATTATTAAAATTTGACAGAAGGAAAGCTGCCTCACAATGGCAAAGATGGTATAGAATTATGAAATAATTATCTTCAAGAAAAAACAATATATGTCATTTGACCAAGTTTAGCTTTTATCTGTTTATCTGAAATAAAACCAATTCCAATCTTCTTTTCAAATGTAGAAACCAAACCACTGGTACAGGAGTCATTTAAAGATAGATAGGTAATTAATTACATGCTTTAAAAAAAGGAATAAAAATTAAAAATTCAGACAATGTGGAAAAATTAGGTTAGCTTTGTGCCAAATCTAGTTACTAATTTTATGCCTTTCTATTCACATGTTAGAAAAATTATTTTACCCACATGTTCTGGTAAATTACAATTCTGCTTTGTAATTTTTACACTTATCTTATTCTTAAGAACTCAATAAAGATATTTTAGCTAGCTACTTTTCTTTTTTAACTTTATTTATTTATTTTGAGAGAGTGTGTGCGCAAGCAGGGGAGGATGCAGAGAGAGAATCCCAAGCATGGAGCCCCCATGCGGGGCTTGATCCCGTGAAATCTGAGATCATGACCTGAGCCAAAATTAAGAGTTGGACACTTAATCTGACTGAGTCACCTGCCCCTTAGTTGTCTACTTTTATACCAGCATTCAAAACTGGCCTAAATTGTCAAATGATAGTCAAAGGATTATAGTGGCCATCTTAGTGAATATCTTTCTGAAGGTAAATGGAAAGTGGTTATAGGGGAGATGTCTGAACATAGTTAGAAGAGCAGGGCCTTAACTAACACATATAACTGTCTATAGAATTTATTCTGATATTATGGAAAACATAGTCCAGAAAGCTCCCCCTCCTCAAGTACCACATTAAAAAGATTTCATGCGGAAAATATCCAGGAAAGTAAAAACCTACCAGGCTGTGCTGCCTTGAGTTTAATTTTGCTTAAAATACTAAGAAAAACAATGAAATTAATCTTTTGTACTTAATTCATCTTCAAGCAGCATTCACTACTTATAGAAAATTAACTCCAGAAATAAGCCTGCTTAACCCAAGGCAAGCATGGATCTCTCTGAAGTAAGTATGTGCATATATATATATATATATATACATATATATACACACACACACACACATACATACATATATATGTATATGTATATATATATATGGCACATATATTCATTTTTATATATGGAACACATATACTCAAGTTTTATACTGTAGATTCTATATAAATGTTAGACTCAAAATGGTTAAGTTTTAATCTTTATACTGATTTCAGAAAATCTGGGGACAGCTTAATTTCTTCGTTGTTTTGAGTGACTTTAATTATGTCATGATTTGGCTAGAAATATAGTTTTCTTGCAGAAAATTTGAAATCAGTGTTTTCCAGTTCTCTGACATTGCACTGAAGCTCCTTGGGAACTTCCTGAAGGAAGTAGAAAATCAGTCAAACCTACTTCTCTAACTTATTTCTGACTTATGATAATCATGTTTCTTCCCCATCCCTCCACCCCCCAAAAGAGAACACATCTTTGAGACCAGCAAGAGAATATTAATTAAAATGAATGCAGAGATAGACAGGCTTTGTTTTAAGCTTAACAGAAGGTCCATCATTCAAAATAGCTCAAATCCTTTAAGTTGAAAGCCGTTTAGTAACATCCATATGGATGCACAAGGCACTAATTGCAGTGACTTTGCACATTTTAAGCTTCATGCCAAAGCGGAGATTTTAATTAAAAAATTTTAGGCAAAGCTAGAAGTCTCACATTTTAAACAGAGCATTTCTCACACAAGGAAACTTAACATATCATTTTAATAATCATCACTATCAATAAACATTTATTGAAATCCCCATTAAAAACCAGGCACTGTATGATGTATAATTAGTGGTAACTGAAAAGAATGCTGGTGTGACTGTTTATTAAATCAGATTTATGTAAATGTAAAAGACTAGTCATATTTTAGACCCATGTGGATGGCAATTCTAGGAGCATGTCCTGTCTCAATGAAGGTCCAGAGAAGTGCAGGGAGACAAGGAAAGTACTGATCTGGATCTTCTAAGAGCATCCAAGACACAAACCGTCTTTTACGAAATCTTTTATAAAATCGTATCTATATAATCATGTGTCCACATATACAAATACATAACTGTGAGGTTTGAAATAGCTCATTGAAATAATTTTAATGACAAAATTAAGAATAGAAGACCCTTTACCAAATGGGACTTGTTCTTTCCAAGGATTTCACATTTGAAGCTTTATTTGCTCAGCATACCTTTATAACTGACTGGCTGCCAAGTGGGATAAGTTAATTAAACAGGGTTCAGACTCTTTCACCTTCCTTATATATTACAGTCCTACTAAACTATATTTAAATAAAACAAATACAAAGCTATATAGACAAGCAGTGTGCAAATTTTTTACAACTTAAAACAAACACACACAAATATAAAACTACTTCTAAGTATGTAGCAGTCAGAGAAACACGAGGATTCATGTCAGACTTTCATTAAAAGACCTGAGAGGAGATCTGAGACTTCATTTTGGGTGGAACTTTTTCTTTCAAATGAAAACCTGCCTAGTACTATTATCCAAAGTGTTGAAGAAGAAGAAGTTTTCATGCTAAGGGTTTTGAATTCAATATAATATGATCACCTACAATGTCATTCTGTCTAGTGAACCACTGTATTGCAGAAATCTGCAAAGCTAAAACATAAATTCCTGTGGTCGAAGTTAGATTACAAAGGATGGATAAAGAACGGTGTCAGCAGAAACCAGAAGTCAGATGGTTTCATGTGAGACATGTAGATTTACTGTTGAAGTTTTGAGCCACCAAGTCACGGCAGCCACATGCCAGACACATAAAAACAGTTGCACGTGAGTTGAAGAGGTGCATGGTACCGTACCTACCATCCACTTACCCACATGCTTCCGCTTGGCTTGGCTTGGCCACATGCTCTGGCTTGGAATTCACTGTTTATTGCACATATCTTCTTGATATTAGCACATTTTGCTCTGCCATCCAAAATTCCATCTTTAACCCTTCCATCAATCTTCTTTCACCTGTAAGCTATGCTAGTATTTTTATTACTGTTTTTACTGCTTTTGTGAGTCCTATGTGCTTTAGGCTGAATGTTTGTATGCTCCCCAAATTCCTATGTTGACCCCTAATCCCCAGTGTGATGGTATTTCCAGATGGAATCTTTGGGAGGTGATTAGATCGTGAGGGTGGAACTCACATGAATGGGATTAGTGCCCTTATTAAAGAGACCCTAGAGAGCTCTCTCACCCCTTCATCATGTGAAGACACAGGAAAGAAGTGAAAGAGGGTCCAGACATGAATCTGCTGGTGCCATGGACTTCCAGCCTCCTGAATGGTGGGAAATAAATTTCTGTTGTTTATAAAGCCCCCATTCTGTGGTATTCTGTTATAGCAGCCTTAATAGACTGAGACATTATGGTTACCAAATTGAAAAAAAATTCTTACTCTGTTTTTTTTCCATAAGTCATATAATTTTTACTGAGGTATTCTGCTGAACACAGGTAGGAAAATGGACATCATATTCTAGCCGAAACATCTATTCTTGTGGAGCACATTCTGATATTGTCACAGAACGACACATCGTAGACACTATCATAGCAACATTTTTTTCCTGAGAAGGGTCCAAACAAGGACGGGGGATGCGGATGTTGGACAGCCAGCTCACCGGACATCGACCTCTGCCCACGTATCAGCCTCACAATGTGAACAGTGCCAATGAACAACTTCCCGATGAAGACCAAGGACAAATCACTAAGTGCTGAGTCATGGAAACTAAGATGATCTACATGTAAAGTCATCTGATATGTATCTCCACAAAATTACAACTAAAGTATTTTGGTACTGGTTATACTGCTATAACTAGTTACTATATCTTTTTTTTTTAAGATTTTGTTTTTAAGTAATCTTCACCCCCAATGTGGGGCTTGAACTCACAGCTCCGAGATTAAGAGTTGCATGCTCTATCGACTGAGCCAGTCTGGCGCTCCATAAGTTGCTATATCTAATAGCCAAGATGAGCTCTGAGAGACAGAATTACGGAACACATGTCATGAGAAATAAATACTAGCATTTTGTGCTCAGGTAGCATCTTCTCTCAAAGTATATTTCCATTAATTCTCTCATTAAATGAAAGTGCCCTAAAAAATAGGACCACGACCATAAGAACAGATTTTATAAAATGGAGTTTTGTGTGTGTGTGTGTGTGTGTGTGTGTGTGTGTGTGTTTAAATTCTACTCCTTTAGTCACTGGTTCAATGTCCTCTGGCATAGCTGCAGCAGGAGGTTATGTTCCAGGTTTAAATACCCCTGCATTCACTAGAGGAGCCACAGCATTTCGAAGAATGAGGGGGTACCAACTGTGATGTGGTTTGCCAGGACTGAGGAGGGTTTCTAGGATGGAGGACTCTCAGTTTTAAAACTGGAGCAAATCACAATGAATTGGTCACCCTTACAGAAACAACAGGGTTGACAAGTTGCTACTTCCAACTTTATAAAAACAGAGCCAGCAAACTCTGCACTTTACTACACAAACTAAGACATGCTGACGCTCTGGTCTCAAAATGTGTGTCACAAAGTGTTACAAATGCTAAATACCGAGAGTGGCAAAAGATCTGCTGAAAAGAGGGTGGGATCTGGGCCTTCCTCCTCTCAGCCTCCAAGGGATTTTTCATCTCTCCTTGAGTGTTTTAGACTTTCCTCTGTAAGTTCTTTTTTTTTTTTTTTTTTTTTTTTTTTTTTTTACTGAAGCCATGGTAGGTCCAATTCTGCTCTAATGCGGTTGTTGAATTCAAACCCATCAGCTTGTTCTCTACCATAATTCTCAGTTGTACTTTCAATAAACTCATCTATTTAAATTCACACATGCCTGAGCAGGATGGCTTGGAGGAGGAGGCTAAGACTGCCATTCTCAAATGACAAGAAGTGCAAATACTGCCTGATACTCTGCTGCACAGGACACCCCTTCCCCACCCCCATATCAATCACCACCCACCAGAAAGATGCCTTAGGTACTCATTAAATAGTTTGCTCACTTGTGTCTTTATATTTGCATATGCATTTAAAAGGAAAAGGCAAAACAAATGTGCACTAACTCCTAGCTTCACTGCTCTGCTGTCCTTTGTAAGTCAAACATGATTTACTGTTTTTGATTAGCCCATGACCTCAGACAGACTTTCAAATTGCAGCATTTGGAGCTCTGAAATACTGTCATATCTTTTAAAGAGCAACCGCAATAAATTAGAAAACATCATCACTATGCTCTTTCCTTGATTCACTGTGGTTGTACATCGTGGACTAGGAGTTTCAGCTCATTAAAAATGTGAAGGCTGTAATGTCTGATGAGTAAGACACTCACATCAACACAACTGGTTTCCTCCTAGTATAAAACAATTAAAGTGCCAACAGCTCAGTGGTTTAGCGGCAGAGCAAAGAACAGCACTTGCAAGGCTGGGTCAATCTCTCCCTTCCAATGGTAACAGAGCTGGAGAATGCAGGGACAGTAGCTGGCACACGCAGGCTCATGGGATTAGGGGATGCTTCATGCTTTTTTAGTGGCCACTTGTGGTGGACTGAAACAAAAGCACCAATGGAATTAGGGGAATTGAGCTCTTACTGTGGGAGGCAATGCAACACTTTTTCAACTTGTCCTAAACCAGAATCCCACACACAGTGGTTAAGTCAGGAATGTGACATCCTCCCTTCCACACCTGTGAGCAGAGCACATCCAGAAAGATCTTATTTCCTCTTCACACAGATGCTAAAGAACAGAGTCATGCCTTGTCTGTTTGTTTTCCAGTCTGCTGGCATAAAATTGTACCTAAGCACCTATCACGTCTCATGATGCTCTATTAAGTCCTTTCAAAAGTTCTGACTTTGAACACTGGGGCCATTTGGAAAAAACAAAACAAAAACAAAAACAAACACTGATCTAGTGACTTTGTTGCTTTCAGGGGATAAAATCATTCCAGTTCCATTTTCAACGTAATAATTAAATAGATGTACATTGTAAGAAATAGAAAAATGTGGGGGAAAAACACACGCACCCTCATTAGCTTCACTAAGCTGTTTTGGTTATGTGTCTCTTGCAATTCTTCCATTTGGCGGCTCTGCATGAGATGTCATGCACAATGAGCAGGGCCTGAGATGCTAAAATGGAAAAGCTCTTTTGTTTTCTAATTACTGACCTCTAGAGTTTTAGTGCTAGAGTTTATATAATCAATTACATAGGGCCAGAGTTCTCATAATTAATTATTGAGTACCTTGGTGCAAGCAGGATGTAAAACCACTCATACTTGGATTAACATGGTAAAGTAAAATCTTGTCTTTCTCAGTACTTTCTTAAGAAAAATTATAATGTATTGATTTTAGGCATAAAGCAGAGAGAAATTACTAGGAATAATGGTGTGAAATGAAGCAAAGAAATATTTAGAGAGACTAGGAAACGATTAATGGCAACGAGAGCTTTCTGTTAGAAAAGTATGCATGCAATCACAGTCACTGTTTGGAGGGCTATCTTTCTAAGCACTACACATATATCACAGTAATCCGTCTTGATATAAAATCTCTTCACTTGAAATTTGAAAATATGTACATTTACTTCTAGGTACTAATGAATTGCCTCCAAATTATTTATTTATTTAATTTTTAGAAGTAGGCTCCACATCCAACATGGGGCTTGAACTCACAACTCTGAGATCGAGAGTCACATTCTCTACTGACTGAGCCAGCCAGGTTCCCCTAAGAATTGCCTCCAAATTGAATTAATAAATATCTAAGTTGTAAAATCAACTTAGATAAAATCTGTAAAATCATATTTTGTAAAATTTTGTAAAATCAAAATTCACTCCTTTTCACTCTTATTCTGTCTGTGGTGCCTTTTACAATTGTGTGTACTCTAAATATTATGATTATGTACTTATTACAATTTTATTAAAATTTTCAAACACAGTTGCATGCATTCTAAATATCATGATCACATATTTTTTCAAACCTACAGAAAAACAAAAGAATTATACAGTGAATATCCACATATCCACTATATAGATCCTGCATTTTGACATATTTGCCTTGTAATATATCTATTCATCTGCCTATGGTTCTATCCATCCATTAATCCATCCTATTATTTATCAGTACACTTCACCTCTAAATGTACATGTAATTAATTACACCCTTATATATATTTATGTTTTTAAGGTAAATCTTACAATAAAATGCAAAAAAACTTAACTGCATCATTTTATGAGTTTTTAACAAGATTACACAGGAAATGTCACATTGCTATGTAACAGAAAATATCAGGTTTTAAAAAAATTTTTTTAAATGTTTATTATTTTGAGAGAAAGAGAGATAGACACAGTGTGAGTGGAGGACGGGCAGGGAAAGAGGGAGACACAGAATCCAAAGCAGGCTTCTCTGAACCGTCAGCACAGAGCCTGACACGGGGCTCGAACTCATGACCTGTGAGATCATGACCTGAGCCCAAGTTGGACGCTCAACCGACGGGGCCACCCAGGTGTCCCAGAAAACATCAGTTTTAATTCAGAATCTGAGATTATGATGTTTCTCACCAACAAAAAAATGTCTTTAATGTACCTCTTCTTTCCTACTCTCACCAATTCCTCAGTGGGCAAAACACTGATAAATGCAACTGCCAATAGGAGAACAGGCACAGAGTACTTGGACTGTGATGATTCTTAAAACTTTGTGAGTCACTGCCAAACTGAAGAACCAGGTGAACACCAAGAATTCTCTCTAGAAAACGACATCTTTATAATTACAGTCAGGTTTTTTTCCATACAGTCTAAGTTGGCTCACCGACTTTGTGAATTCCATTAGTAGGTCCAGGGACCCCAGTCAAGGATCTCAGGATTAGACTGTCAGAATGTTGAACCATCAAGGAGCATTTCCACCATCTAGCCACAATTTTAGAGCATACTGCAGAGGAAATAGCTTCTGTGAAAGTTAAGTACTTGAAGGTAATTCCTTTTGGACAACTGGCACAGTCTAGGGAGACTTCTATTAAGGGGGAAAAGGCTTACATGATTTCCTACACTCTCCCTCGATGATCAAAATACAACCAACCAAAACAAAACAAAACAAAACAAAACAAAAATCTCATTCAGTCTATGGGTTGTGTTCCTTCAAGAAAGATGGAACCTGGACCATTCTATCTGATGAAGGCAACTGCTGCAAGAGAAGCATAAATGGGAGGTGTGGATCCCAGCATAGGGATCTAAATAGATGATCCTCAGAAACATGAGGAGCTGAATCAAAGATTCTTTCCCCCGACACAATCCTTCATTCTTCGCTTCTTTTCTTCTTTATTAAAGTCATTACCAGTGATGTACCAACATTAATGCAGGATAACAGACAAATAGAAATGAATTCCATTGTACCCATTCTTCACTTTATTTCATATGCCGTATTTATTTTATCATTGTGAAAATAAACATTATTGAGAGCTTCTCATAGCTTTGGCAATGACCCTGAACTCTTATTTTTCCTTTTAAGGTAAAAAATAGTATCAGCCAAGAATCTGCAATTGTTTCTAATATGGCCACCTACGTTTTCCCTCTCAGAGAGGCCTGCAGACAATGATCCTCTCTGAGGACTCACCTTAGCAGTTAGGATTTATTGTGCCTCTGGCCCCCCACCTGCAAAAGGCAGGCATTTTATTTATATTTTATGGTTGAGAACGCTGCAGCTGTTAGAGAAATATTTCATATTCTTATGTTCTGGACAAAGTTTTGTTTTTCTTACCAATCACAGTGTTTTTTCTTATCATCAGAAGACCAACCCATGGTCTCCTGTATCTGCTCTTTACAGACTGATCTGCCTTCTGTGGTCTTACTTTGGTTTTGTCATTTCAGAATTGTGGCATAACAGAACTTGGTCTGGAAGCTTGGCATACTAATGACTCTTGCTCACTTTCATCTTCTTGGTTACATTCTATCTACACTTGTACCCTATTCATCCTAGGCACATGAATTATTTGCTCCTTCTTTCCTAAGAGACAAGAAAGGTTTATGGTTTATGGTGTCTCTCTGGGACCTGGGGTGGTCTGCAGGTGTGGAAGAGCCTGCAGATCTTCAGGAACCCATTAAGGAGAGAAAAGGAAAGTGTGGAATCAGGGATGACTCTTCTCTCAGTTAGCACAAGATCACCATGGCAAGCACACCTAAATCTCCTTCTATCTTGCTCTTTCCCATTGATCTGCTTGCTGGTTTGGCTGCCCAGGGGAATTTGCACAGAATTGCTTTAGTTCTCTGATCCACATAATTTTACTTTTATTCAACTTAATTTTATACCATTTCTTTCCTTGAGTGATAATAAAGAAGGGAGTAAGAGCTTCAAATTCAAAGTATCCATACATTTTGACCACAGTTTTGTACCTGATCAGATGCAACAAGGCCATTCCTCATTTCTCCTTCTTGAAGCTTTGCATTTCTTTTTCCTTTGATCTCCCTCTCCTCAACGCACTCATACACACATGCACACCATTTGAATGACAACTGGTGGTATTCTTGAGGGAACATTCTGAAGAGAAATTCTAAACATATAGAAGGGATCCCAAGCATCTTGCAAACTCATAACACTTCTAAAATTAAGCCAAAGTAGAGGAAGTTTAAGGAAAAACTGGATTTGGCATAATGAAATCTAAACTTTTTTCATTTATATGAAAAGTATAAATAATAGGGAGATTCACTTCCTTTACTTTTAAGCAACAAGAAAACAGAATGTTCTTCAGAGGTTCTGAGGGAATGGAGGGATAGAAAACCTTGCTATGATTGTTCTAGTGGCTTGTGAAGCCTCAACAAAAGCCAAAAACAAGAACACAATGCCAACAGTGAGACCAGACACCAACCAGTGAGACCAGTTCCTACTACCAGGAGCTGAGCACAAAGGTGGAGTCCAGGGGCTATGAAGCCATCTGCATGGGGCAGACATACTACATGTGATGATGTACAGAGGACTGTGGAGGAGTTCACTCGGGCTGCAGTTTGCAACCCTCTTCAGACCCAGAAGCATGGGGCCTGATCTCAAGACACACGTGAGACCCAGCTGGTTTCACTTTGACACCATCTCTTCCCTCACTTTCTTTTCTTATTGAAATCCTTGACCTATGTTCCTTTCCATGCTTGACACTCACACAAGGCTCTCATTTTTGCCCCCAGACTTGTTTTCCTCCCTTGGGATTTTTTTTGAATATCTCTGGGATCTAAGGAAATAACAGGAATGACTTTTCATCCTTCCCTAGATATACTTTATGTTATCTCTAATGTTTGCTAACATTTCTGTGGCAGTCATTAGTGCACTATGTACTAAATTCCAGTTCTCTGTCTTCTGTACCTTCAGTGGAATGCCCTTCCTATCTTCTCTGGAAGTTAGGCATGGACACTCAACATGCTCTGACCAATGAACTATGCACATCCGCGTGGCTGCTTCATCTTGGGCCAGTAATCATCTTGTCACATTTCTTTCCCCTGCCAAGGTGACTGAGGAGGGACATATGGAGATGTAGCCTCTGTTAGCTTGTGTCTCTTACAGAGCCCCCGATGACTCATATTAGATATAAAATGTGAGTAAGAAATAAACATCTGTTATGGTAAGCCACAGCAAAACCTAGCCTATCCTGAAAGATACATGCCCATGATGTATAATTTGGATCATAAGTCCTTGGATAAAAACTGCAACTTATCAATTCTTTAAAACAATCCTAGTGAAGTGGTTGGTTTTGCCATCTTTATTCCAATGGGGAAAAGGAACGGTGGAGAATACACATAATTTACTTAAGGACTCACAACTAGTAAGTGGCAAAGTTGGAACCTGCACCCAGATTTTCTTACTCCAAATCCCATACTCTTTCCAATTCCACTGTGATGGCATTTAGCTCTTAAATTATATAGACAGGAGAGAAGATTCACTTCTGAAAAGTAATAGAACAGAATTTGAGAAGGTAATGAGAAAGATACTATAAGTCATATAAGAAAACCCATGATTTTATGCTAAATGAATAGTGTTGGATACATCTGTCAAGCTTTATAGTGTTTTATTTTTGCTTGTGTTTCTTCCTTCTGGCAAGAGAAAAATTTCCAGGTATCTGGTGAAAAAATTGGGATTCTCATATGAATACCATTCTTATTTGGGGAAATGGAACTTAAGATAATTGAAGCTTTGCTAAATATCCTTATGTTTAAGAGACAGTTGTTTAGAAAAAAAGGAAGAAGTAAGATATGTTTCATGCTGAACACTGTATATCCAAATGAATTATTTTCACAATGATATCTATTCAAGGCATTAGTGATGAACTGATATTATAAAGAGGAAATAGAGAGATAGGACATCAAAACAGAAATAATCATGAGTGTCAAATATGACTCAACCTCTTTAACTACAAACACATAAAACACATGTATGAAAAAATAAAATAAAATAACTGCATACTTTAAGGCACTTTGGTCATTACTAAATTAAAGATGAACCCTTTAAATTTAACATGCTCTTACTGACATCCTCTTGTTTACAGAAAGGAAAGTAGGCTTGAATCTCTTATCTCTAAAGTGATCAACAATTATACAACATAATGATATTCTGTTGTTCCATAGTTATACCTTATTTTGAGGTATGAGGCAATAAGGCAATGGAATTCTTGTCTTCATCCAATAACTATTTATTTATAACCATATTCTATAATGAGCACCAAGTCAAAGGATTTGGACTTGGTAATTTTTATTTAAAACTTTAACTAGAGATTCTGAAATTCTTATTCTAAACATGATAATGGTATGTTTCCTATGTCATTCCTATGATATTGCTTTCAGTTGCTTAGTTTGGGAAGAGATAAACAGTAGTCTCTACTACTTCTCAAGTCTATCAAGAGTTGATTAACACTTCCATTTTGTTACATTGTTCATCATCAGTAATCATAGGTATGAGTTTAAATACATAAAAGAAATTCAAGTGTGACTCTTTAAAATCTTCATTTCATTATGGGAAACAAAATTTCTTAAAAAAATTACAATCTCAGACAATAAATCTCAGAATTCAGGGATCACTCGATAGATGTTGGTTCACTTACTCTTTCTGGTGTGAAAATTATGACAATCTTTAACAAATGAAGGTGGTATTTCAAATAAAAAGGAGAAGAATTATAGGATTAATGGTGAAAGGAACATTACTCTGTTCATAAATATGTTTGGAAGAAGTTGCTAACTGTCTTAAGAGATTTCCACATACTCTTTGTGACAGTTGCCCTTACTAAAGTTTGGGTTTAGAACTAACACTGAAGTAGCTGTTATTGATTCTCATGCATCTTAACTGCAATATGAAAAAAGAGAGGGATGCCTTAATTGGGACATATGGCAAAGAGCTTACCGGAGGAGTACTTAACAGTATTTAACTATATTTTCAAATAAAAATGGAGCAAGTTATTACAAGGACAAAGAGTATTATTATTATGTTTAAAAGAATTAGAATTATGTTTAAAAGATTTAGAAAGTTTATTTATTTGCACTACCAAAGCAGATTTACTTATGTATTTATTTATTTATTATATGAAATTTATTGCCAAATTGGTTGCCCACCCCCCATCAACCCCTCAGTTTGTTCTCAGTATTTAAGAGTCGCTGATGGTTTGCCTCCTTCCCTCTCTGTAACTTTTTTTTCCCCTTCCCCTTACCCCTGGTCTTCTGTTGAGTTTCTCAGGATCCACATATGAGTGAAAATATATGGTATCTTTCTCTGCCTGACTTATTTCACTTAGCATAACACTCTCCAGTTCCATCCACGTTGCTTCAAATGGCCAGATTTCATTCTTTCTCATTGCCAAGTGGTATTCTATTGCATATATAAACCACATCTTCTTTATCCATTCATCAGTTGATGAACATTTAGGCTCTTTCCATAATTTGGCTATTGTTGAAAGTGCTGCTGTAAACATTGGGGTACAAGTGCCCCTATGCATCAGCACTCCTGTATCCCTTGGGTAAATTCCTAGCAGTGCTATTGCTGGGTAGATCTAGTTTTAATTTTTTGAGGAACCTCCACACTGTTTTCCAGATCAGCTGCACCAGTTTGCATTCCTACCAACAGTGCAAGAGGGTTCCCATTTCTCCACATCCTCTCCAGCATCTATAGTCTCCTGATTTGTTCATTTTAGCCACTCTGACTGGCGTGAGGTGGTATCAGTGGGGTTTTGATTTGTATTTCCCTGATGATAAGTGACTCTGAGCATCTTTTCATGCGCCTGTTGGCCATCTGGATGTCTTCTTTAGACAAGTGTCTATTCATGTCTTCTGCCCATTTCTTCACTGGATTGTTATTTTTTTTTTAATTATTTTTTTCTTCAACGTTTTTATTTATTTTTGGGACAGAGAGAGACAGAGCATGAACGGGGGAGGGGCAGAGAGAGAGGGAGACACAGAATCGGAAACAGGCTCCAGGCTCTGAGCCATCAGCCCAGAGCCCGACGCGGGGCTCGAACTCACGGACCGCGAGATCGTGACCTGGCTGAAGTCGGACGCTTAACCGACTGCGCCACCCAGGCGCCCCAGTGGATTGTTATTTTTTTGGGTGTGGAGTTCAGTGACTTCTTTATCGATTTTGGATACTAGCCCTTTATCCAAAATGTCATTTGCAAATATCTCTTCCCATTCCATCGGTTGCCTTTTAGTTTTGTTGGTTGTTCCCTTTGCAGTGCAGAAGATTTTTATCTTGATGAGGTCCCAATAGTTCATTTTTGCTTTTAATTCCCTTGCCTTTGGAGATGGGTCAAGTAAGAAATTGCTGAGACTGAGGTCAGAAATATTTTTTCCTGCTTTCTCCTCTAGGGTTTTGGTGGTTTCCTGTCTCACATTCAGGTCCTTCATCCATTTTGAGTTTATCTTTGTGAATGGTGTAAGAAAGTGGTCTAGTTTCATTCTTCTGCATGTTGCTGTCTAGTTCTCCCAGCACCATTTGTTAAAGAGACTGTCTTTTTTCCATTGGATATTTTTTCCTGCTTTGTCAAAGATTAGTTGGCCGTACATTTGTGGGTCCAATTTTGGAGTCCCTATTCCATTGGTCTATGTGTCTGTTTTTGTGCCAATACCATGCTGTCTTGATGATTACAGCTTTGTAGTAGAGGCTAAAGTCTGGGATTGTGATGTCTCCTGCTTTGGTCTTCTTCAAAATTACTTTGGCTATTCAGGGTCTTTTGTGGTTCCATACAAATTTTAGGATTGCTTGTT
Organism: Leopardus geoffroyi; assembly: GCF_018350155.1. Lineage (NCBI taxonomy): Eukaryota > Metazoa > Chordata > Mammalia > Carnivora > Felidae > Leopardus > Leopardus geoffroyi. Next base: position 95,124,931 of record NC_059331.1, on the reverse strand, counting down.
CTAGCTTTGAGAAGACTGCTGGTGCAATTTTGATTGGGATTGCATTGAATGTGTAGATAGCTTTGGGTAGTATTGACATTTTAACAATATTTATTCTTCTAATCCATGAGCATGGAATGTTTTTCCATTTCTTTGTATCAATTTCCTTCGTAAGTTTTCTATAGTTTTCAGCGTACAGATCTTTTACATCTTTGGTTAGGTTTATTCTTAGGTATTTTATGCTTCTTGGTGCAATTATGAATGGGATCAGTTTCTTTATTTGTCCTTCTGTTGCTTACTAGTGTATTAGAATGCAACTGATTTCTGTACATTAATTTTGTATCCTGCGACTTTGCTGAATTCATGTATCATTTTAGCTGACTTTTGGTGGATTTAAAGAGATGTGATGACATAGACATAATTATGTACTGTTTTTAATAACTACTGTTCTCTACCAATGTGTCATTTAATCCTGATCCCATTCTCATGCTTTAATTGAGCTAATATTTCACCTTTAACCTGCTTTTGAAAGTATTTCCTCCTGCAGCCTTATTGTACTTCTGTTTTTTCAGGAGTGTTAAATCTTCAGTAATATAAAATCTCATGTGCATATTTTTCCCTTAAAGGATATAACCAACTAACCTTCAAAGATAATATTTTAATTATCACAGATTCTATGGGTCCAGGACTCTTGATATCTAAATTCTGGCTCTTTCTCTGTCTCAGAATTTAAAGAAAACACACACACACAAAATCACCTTTGGATTTGTGTGATTGCTGAAAGAAAGACTATAGTCAAGTGTGTCCCTCTGGTGAGGAACATTAATCCATACAAATGTTTTTTTTTTTTTCCCAAAGAGAAGGATTGACTCAAAAGAAGTTTTTCAGACTTTACCATAAACTTGGAAGACAAAACTTTTATATACAGTGTACAATGAATGGACAATTAGCAGCTATCCAGCCTACCTGAGAGCCTTCTATTCCAGGGTAGAGGCTGCTCCTTCTTTCAAAGGAACCCTGTGAAAATGTGGAGGAACTGGAATCCTCATACATTGCTGGTGGGAATGTTAAATAATGCAGCCACTTTAATGTTCATAGCAACATTATTCATAATAGCCAAAAAGTGGAAACAACCCAAACGTCTGCCAACTGAAGAATGGAGAAATAAAATGTCGTTTAAGAATAGAATGGAGTATTACTTTGAAAACAAAAAAGAAAAGAAAGAAAGAGAATACTGATGCATGCTGCAACACAGGTGAACCCTGAAAACATTATGCTGAGTGAAAGAAACCAGTCACAAAAGACCACATATTGTATGATTCCATTGATGTGAAATGTCTAGAATTTCAAATCCACAGAAACAGCAAGTAGATTAGTGGCTGTCTGGGGTAATGGGGGTTGTAGGGATATGTGAATGTGGAGTGACAGCTAATGGCTACATGGTTTCTTTTTAGGGTGATGAAAATGTTCTGGAATTAAGATTGTGGTGATGTTTGCACAACTCTGTGAATATACTAAAAACCACTGAACTGCATACTTTAAATGGGTGAATTTTACGCTCTGTGAAATATATTTCAATGAAGTTGTAATACAGAATTCTGTGCCCTTTCCAGGTACAAAGTCTAAAACCATAACTTTGGAAGTAATTTGCTCATTTTATAATGATGAAGATGAGGATGATGATGACAACGATATATCAGTAGTTGTACAGAAGTAATATATAAGACTTTCCATTCTACTAATACTAACAGAAAGTGGTTATATTTAGTGAGTGAGATTATGAAGTATATTCTCTTTACATTATGTACTTTCATCATTTTTAAATTTGTATATTGAACATATGTTATTTCTGTAATGAGAAAAAAAGTTGAGTATCAGAGTTTTTAAGAAAAGTTTTAAACTAGGAGCTCTGGGGAAGGGGCTATTGCTGGGGAAGATGGCTAAAACTGAACTGGGATTTATAGGGTGGGTAGAATTGGATGGAGAAAGGCCAAGGGGAGGGTAACAGCTTTCTAAGTAGTTCTTTGATTTCTAACATCACTGCTTACTTTCTCTGGACTCTGAGGGTGGAGATGTGTCTGTCTTATTTATCACTGAATCCTCAAGATCTATAATGGTGTCTAGAATATAGGAAGTGCTCAATGAATGTTAACTGAATCCACTAACAAATATCTATTGCTAGAGTCCTTTTCTTAAAATACAGAGGACAATTGGGGTTACCACATGCAATATAGGTGTGACTTTATACAAATTAGAAAAAGATGTTCCCTTCTCCTAGCTCCTCTCTAGAACTTATGTCTTGGAAAGTCAGTCATGAATTCACCCATGACCTGCTTGAACCCTGCTTCTTGGCTAACCTCCTTTCTTATGGCCCCACCCCCAACTGCATATAGGATAAAATGAACGTGCCTGGAATAGGCAATCAAAACTCTTCTCAGTAACACCCCAACTTTTCTGCCTCATCATAACCCTTTCCAACACCTATTTTGTGCTTAAGCCACAGTAATCCAATGTTTCCATGTGTTGGTTCTCATTACCGCCTACATCCCAACAATTCGGTGTTTCTATGCCAAATACCTACCATTTAATAAAGATGAGCCCTCCACATTCTGACACTACTCTCAGTGACTGTCCAACACCTGCCCTTTTGTCCTCACATGTTCCCATTCTGACTCTCCTTCCATTTGACTCTTCACTCCTTCTTCATTTGAAGTTTTATTCCTGTTCATGGGATTTAGATCAGGTTTTGAGTGTGAGGTAGGCACACCAGTTTTTGACTTTGAGCTTTCTCCTTTCTTTGGTCTGGTCTTGGTCCCCTCTGGACAATTTCCTTGGCCCCTCTAGACAAACTGTCAGCTTGCCTCAGGTGGAATCTGCAGTCACTTCCCTCTCTCTAACTTACCCAGCACATTGTACAAACCATTATGAAACTGTGACCATATCATGTTATATTTTTCCCTGTCATATTTCCAACCTTTAGACTTTTGGAACTTCTAATGGAAGGAACTATATCTTAATATTAGGCACTTAGCATTATGCCTGGCATATATATAGCAGGTGTTTAATGAATTAGTGTGGAGAAAATGAATAAATGAAACATGGAGACAGAGAATGGTCTCAGGAAAGAAAGTGGGACTTTTGGGATCTAGGAAGATGGAGTCAGACTGTGAAGGATGTTGAAATCCAAACAGAAGAGGCTAGACTGGTGATAGAAAGAAATAAAGGGTCACTTTAGAACACTGAGAAGGGAAATGACATGATGCAAACAGCATTTTGGAAGACTTATTATGTGTCACCATCAGGGTGGAAGGGAACAAGGGGGAGCCTGTAGTCGTGGCAAGCACTCAATAAATGTTTGTTGTTTGGTTGGTGGCGCCCAGAGACACACTTCCAGAAATACAGGTGTGAGGTGAGAGAATGAAGAAAAGCAAAGAAATTCAAGAGACCATTCAAAGCAAAGACGTGAGGGTCTCACAGGCTTATAGGAAATGCAGAGCAAAGAAGAGTAGAGCCACTGCGAGCAGAGCAGAGCTGGACCACAGACCAGGAAAGAAAAGCTGGGAGGGTAAACCAGCTTGGAAAGGGGAGAGCCCAGCTTTGAGTATCTGCAGTTGTGGCGGCTGGTCTGTGTGCACACGTGTGTTTATGTGACTGTGTAGTAAGGCACGTCTGTGACACAAACCTCTTGCTGTTCCAGTAAGTCCTCCCTCCCACTGTGCACCACCCCCATACTGGGTTTCGTTTTCAGCCAAGAAAAACAAAATTACTCATAAAATTAATGGAAACAATCTGCCTTTTCCTTGCCATAGAGGGATTTTTTTTCTTAATTACTTTTTTTTATGCCTTTGAATCATATATCCTGTAGCTTGATTAAATCCCTTAGAAGTCAACTAAGCATTAGAGGTTTGCAGCGTGAACCTCAGAGCTGGTGTTTACTTGTCACGTATAAACAGATACGCTGTGGAAAGCTGCACTTCAGTGAGGGTAATGCATGCACGCTTTCCCTCTCTGGTGCAAAATTTATTCCTCAGTCTTTTCAGGGAAATAAGATCTGGCTAAAATGTCAGTAAAAACTGAGTCTCTGGATAATCTCTCAATGTAAAGTTAGATTTTCTAATGTGATCTCTTATATTTCTATAGGTCTTTCCTTGAAAAAAAAAGTGCATTCCATCTACATTTTTTCCTTTTGGTTCTCTCAAATTCTCCTTAAGGAGGCGTGACAGGTGGTACAATCCTTATCTGAAAGATATTTCCTGATAGAAACTGAGGACATTAAGGAACTTCCCAGCCCCAGTTTGTGGGGCTGAAGCCAGGTCTTAACTGTAAGACTAAGTTCTCTCTATTCCAACCTCCTACCTCCTAAGCCCCTGAATGCAAAAGTGACGAAATATTTTTCAGCAATTGGAAAAACTAAGGGAAATCTTGGAAAGAGGCTGCAGATAATAGGGCACTAGGGTCGTAAATATAGACCCTAACTTGGCTGCCATTAGGCACTTGCCAAGGCCCAAGTGCATGCCACATGAAAGCTTCATGACAGATGGTTCATGTCTGTCTCCAGTCCCTCCTGGATTCTCAGAAAAAATGGACTTGGTTGCCAGTGAACACTTGACTAATCAGGTTCTCCCATTTGTCTTCACAGTCTGTTCTTTTGTTCACAGCCCATAGCTTCATACCTAAAACCTCTGTCATCTCCAGGCCTGATGACAACAGCTTTATTATTAAAAGGATCTCCTCATTGTAGAAGTTACAAAGGAACAAAAAAGCAATGAAACTCATCCATAATTCTACTTGATCTAGAGAAAAACACTGTTAACGTTTTGCTTATATTTTTCTGTCTTATTTCCATGCATATAGAGTATATTTTAGTTATTGAAATGCAGTTGTATTATACATAGCTGCTTTGCAACTTGTTTCTGTCACTTAAAGGCATAGAATAAATAATAAATAAAGTAATAAGTACTACTTTAATGACTATTTAAAAGCTATAGCATGAACTGCATTATTATTTAAACTTTTCATCAAAATTAAGTAAACTCCTTGAAGGCAGGGGTGCTGTGGATTTATAATGCATTTTGCATTGCAAGCATCTAGCAAAGCACCTTTTATGATAACACCTATGATGTTTACTAGAGGGGGTCATCTGGTTGAATTAATCATATGGTTGTATTTTGGTATCTTAGCTGACAAGGAGAATCTGAAGACTGGATCCATTCCAAATGATCCTATTACATATTTAACTAAATGGTCATGAACTCTTGGTATTTGAGTACAATAAAAATAATTCAAGGGTATAAAGTTGTATATTTAATGACAACGTTGGACACTACTGATTTCTCAAATATATAATTCTAAATCCAAATCACACTGAACCCTTGCCCCAGTCTCTTTCATGCTAGGTCAGCAGCAAGGACAGGAATTAATAAAGTTGGGAAAGCACATAAGAAATCCAGTAAGTTCTGCATCCACTGGGCATCAGTGAGGTCCTTTGGCTTAGGCCCAGCTACAGAGATGTGCAGAATACCTATGTCCTAGATGGTCACTGATTAGCCTTTGGATAATACTTATTGTTCGGCATAACTGGGAGGAAAGTAAATTTGCCTAAACACTAAAATAACACTAAAATAAAATAACAGTAAACAACAACAACAACGAAATCAAAAACACTTTTAAGGGTCTAAGGAGTCAACATTCCATACATTTGTGTTGCATTTCTAGGATTGAAATCTGATCATTTTAATAGCCTTCATCCTTTTTTTTTGCTTGACCACTCCATAAATGCTTTTGTTAAACTACATATTCCTCTGCACATTTTAAAGTTGAAATAGTATATTTTTACCATAAATTTCTTTTTAAAAATGTTTATTTATTTTGAGGGAGGAGGGGACAGAGAGAGAGAGGGAGAGAGAGAATCCCAAGCAGGCTCTGCAATGTCAGTGCAGGGCCCAATGCAGGGCTCGATTCCACGAACTGTGAGATCATGACCTGAGCTGAAATCAAGAGTCCAATACCTAACTGACTGAGCCACCCAGGCGCCCCATCATAAATTTCAATGGTAGCAAAGGATGTAATGTTTGGCTTATTGAAAATATTGACATTTTAAGCTAAAGATTCTACATCATTCTTTAAAGTGGGTCCAGTGGAATATAACTATATTGGATCTACCATACTTCATTAAAAAGTACATGAATAAATTATTCTTTAACAGTTGGAAATTTTACATCACACATTTTCCTCATTATCTTGTACTTCCATTGCACTTTCCTAATAGAATTTTATCCTAATATAATTCATTCTTATTCTAGAATGTCTTTATCACTCTATCATACTCTATAGCATAAATATGTACAGGAATTTTAATTTAGTCAAAAATTTCCCAAGAAAACTGATCAAAGTGACACAATATAAAAACATTGAAAATAATTATTAAAAATAAAACTAAACGTTTATTGGAAATGCATCTCTTAGGCAGATGAGGGTGGCGTCCCTTTCCCTAAGTTAGTTGGTGTATCCCTAGAAGAATAGTATTTATTATTAGAATGAAGCAGCAGGTGTTCTCAAGAAAATGGATTTAGGACAGAATAGGAAATTAGGAAAAAGTCTTGTGTGTAGAGGGGCAGATTCATCCTACTTTGAGAAGCAGGAATGATCAATCAGGGCCAGATTATGTAGGGCTCCACATTCTCCAGCCAGTGGGACTGACTGGAGAAGGGAGTGACTGACCAGATTGGTGTTTTGGAAAGAAAACTCTCTTAGTTGTGAGGAAGATGGATGGTGGTGAGAAATAGGAGTAGGAGTAACTAGAGACAGAGAAACAATTACGGAAGCAGAGGAGGAAGAAAGAGGGCCTCAACTAAGGCTAGAAGACAAGGAGGAGTATAGAAAAGCAAATGGACTTTAAGACAATTTTTAGAAAGGACTGACAGACCTTGGTGGCTAACTCCATATCTGGTTAAGAGACAGGGCACGTTATGGAGGGTGCTGAGCTTTCCAGCACTGATGGTGACAGAATTGTCATTGATAGTGACAGAATTACTGGATGTAAAAGGGAATATAGAATCTTCCACTGAAGGGAGTTCTCACTGTCTCACTCATGTTTGTTTCTACACCACCTAACAGTGAATAAATGAAAAAGTTTGTCAGTGCATTTGTCCTCACTAACTCCAAGTTCAATAATAAGATGGTACCTCTAGGCAGGATTTAAAGTTTATTTTATGATAAAATTTGTAGGCTGTATGTAACTGACTCTTAATAATAAAACAACAACCTAAAATCTAGGCCACTTGTTGAAAATAATCGTATGCATTAAGAAAAAAACTAAAAATATTTTTAAGAGACAATATAAAATGAAGTTAGTAAAAGATTAAAATTAGGCAGTTTGGCTAAAATTAGACACAGCATCAAGGAAGTTAATTCCATGTGTCATTATGTATTTACATTTCAAAGGAGACTATAGTTTAAAGTGACATCAAAAAAAAAAGATTTTGGGGCGCATGGGTGGCTCAGTTAAGTGTCTGATTTCAGCTCAGGTCACGATCCCGTGGTTCATGGGTTTGAGCCCTGAGTCGGGCTCGGTGCTGACATCTCAGAGCCTGAAGCCTGTTTCGGATTCTGTCTCCCTCTCTTTCTGCCTCTCCTTCACTCACGCTCTGTCTGTCTCAAAAATAAATATTTTTAAAAAGATTAAAAAAATTATTCCATTTGCTCAAAAAAATCACCTTTTAGCTCATATAACACTAGTCATGGTAGCTACGGAGAGAAAGTTTGCTTCAGTTGGGAAACTACCTAAAAAAAAAAGAGTTCTGGAGATGGATGGTGGTAATGGTTTGTGAGTATATTTTATACCACTGAACTGTACACTTAAAAGTGGGCAAGTAGGTAAATTTTACATTATGTGTATTTTACCACAATAAAAAAAAAAGATGGGAAAAAATTGGATTGAAAACTGTGGAATTCAAAAACCAGTTTTTTAAAAAAAGTTACTTGGTTATAATATACTACCTGAAATCATTTTCCCTTTTTATTTGGTATATTCTTCATTATAAAAAATTAAATACAACCCCTTCCCAACTGTCCCTCAAATAAATATCTGTATTTCTCTCTCTCAAAAAAAATACAAACACAAGCAACTAAAATGATTTTTTAATTAACAAATCAATTTTCACTAAAGTGAAATGATCTAATTGTATCTTTCCACTTAAAAACTGTCTTCCTATGTGGACAGTATTAATATTGTGTTCTTTAAACTATTCTAAATGTTATTTTATATTAGAAAACCTGCAAATTTATAATGCATATGGTCTTTTACACACACACACACACACACACACACACAGAGTCATTTATTTGCATTGTCATCAGAACTAAAGGGCAAATTTTGGCACACTTATCCGAATCATTCACGAGACTGAACAATAAAACACTTAAGAGCAAATATTTTCTCTGTATATAAAACTAATACATAGGTACATAGTTGTAAAGCACCACAGGTTTGTGGGGAGAAATATACTAAAATAAGCATTTATCCTTATTTTTAGGCCTATGATGAAGTTTGACTCCAGTCTTTTCCATACCTGTGAACACACAGGGAACAACTTATCATAACATCACCATCTGACCTCTAAGGAACAGCGCATGTCACCACAGAGCAAAAGTGCTGGCGAAACATTTATCTAGATGAAAGACCTCAAGCAGTTAACCTGCTCAGCAGAGGCAATGCAACCAGGCAACAGGATAATGACCTCTATCCAAATGTGGAAGGTACATCAATTTAATACCCTGACAGCTTGACAAAAGATGATGGCAGCTCAGCAGGAAAACATTAGCCATGATAATGCAGGGTACTGTATGTGAAAAGAATAAATTATAAAGCACAATGCTATTTGGGCCGAGTAGGGATTTTTTTTTTTTTTAACCAACTTTATATTTAGGATGGTAGTCATGCCTAAAGCCTCCTTCCATTCTTTTCTACCTGAAGAATATCCTGATAAAGGGAAAAAGGCAGTGTGGATTAAATTGATAGCTTAAAAACAAATCAAATTTCCTAACTAACCCAGGAGGCTCTGCACATCATCTCTGGCAGGCTTGTTACTTTTCAGAGTGGAAAAATCCGGGTAATGGCAAACCGGCTTAATCCATTTGAAAAAGACAGGTAACTAACTCAAATGAGTGTGGACAAGACCAGGCTTCCTGTGTGTGTTATTTTATTTTACTTTTAAAGGGGAGAAGGTACTTGGCACACTTTGGGGGTGCTACTGATCTTCAGCTCTAAAATTTCCCCGCTGCAAATTCAGTTTTTAAAAAAGCAGTTTAATTCTAGAGTGGTAGCATGATCATGCTTGTATGTTTATTCAAGGACCTTTACTCTGTGACAGGGGTTCAGCCTGTGAGGTTTTCTCTACACATGGCAGGCAGCTGTCAGAACCAGTGTGAGGGGTGAAAGGGCAGCCCGGCTGCTCTGTTAAATCACGGGGTTCCATCAACATCTCAGAATTCCTGCCGAGTGGGAGCTGGGAGACCACAGATTAGAGTACACTGGAGTGTGTATATTAGGTCACTCAGTGTCTATCAAAGCGATATCACGCCGGTGAGCTGTACAATAGATTTTACTGTGTTCTGTTCAAAGAAAATGTAAGGAAAGTGGACATGTGTGTAGCAGACCACAGCTGAACACTGAATTCTTCTTGTCTTTAAATGGAAGGATTTATTATCCACAAGATGAACGAAGAAGAGGGGCACAATCAATAACTGTGGAAATCGTGCAAAGCTGGTGGTTTTATTCAGCTCTTGGAAATGACTGCTCAGCAGATGTGTGATGGAGCAGTCCAGGGGCTGTGATGGAGGCCCAGCCCAGTTGAGGTCTGGGTTATGACTGTGGCCTTGGAGTATGAACTTGCTTTACGATCTTGGATGGTCACTTCACCTCAGTTTCATAAAACTTCAGTGTCCTCATTTGTAAATTGGAAATAATAACAATACCTATGCTATCTACCTCCCAAAATGGGTAAACAAAAAATAGATTCGTAAATGAGAAAGGACTTTTCAAAAGTTGAAAGGAATATGGCATGATGGTATAATGTATGTATTTCAAAAATGAAATGTAACTTGTATTAATGGATATTTGGTCTACATATAAAAATGGAAAATACCTACTCCTTCAACACTTATTGCTTAATTCCTTTTTTAAATAATTTTTTTAACATTTATTTATTATTGAGAGATAGAGGGACACAGAGCGTGAGCAGGGGAGGGGCAGAGAGAGAGGGAGACACAGAGTCTGAAGAGGCTCCAGGCTCTGAGCTGTCAGCACAGAGCCTGACGTGGGGTTTCAACTCACCAATCACAAGATCATAATCTGAGCTGAAGTCGGACGCTTAACCAACTGAGCCACCCAGGCACCCTGCTTAATTCCTTTTTTAAAAAAAGCTTATTTATTTTGAGAAAGAGAGAGTGCAAGTGGGGGAGAGGCGTAGAGAGAGGGAGAATCTCAAGCAGTCTCCCTGCTGTCAGCACAGAGCCCAACGTGGGGCTCAGACTCAAGAAACTGTGAGATCATGACCTGAGCTGAAATCAAGAGTCGAATGCTTAGCTGACTGAGCCACCCAGGCGCCCCTCTTAATTCCTTTCTAACAGAGAAAACTTATATGTTCCTCAAGAAATCATGTCTTTAACAAGATAACGGATATAAGGTGAATGGCACCATGCCTGATAGGTAAAGTGAAATTTTAAAGAGCTTAAACATTTTGTTTAATATTTTATTTCTCAATTAGGACTTCTGCAAAGGCCTCCTCTACTGTAATAAGCAACCACGTGAGTTTATATTAATAACAACAGCTAACACAAACAAAATGGTTACTATGTACTAGGTACTGTTCTAACCACTTTATGAAAGTTAATTTACTTAATTCACATAAGCATGTATAAAGTGGCCCCAATTATCAGCTTGGAGGCTCGATCACCTGATCTTACAAAAAATATTAAGTTCTGCACTATGATCTCCTTTTGGGCCAAGTACATTTTCTAATCTTGTAAAGTGTGAAAAGCCAACAACCTTCTACAAAATGGCTTTGTTTCTTACCTATGAAATAGATACTATTTTTTCCACATTTTTTTAGAGATGAGAATAGTATACCCCAAGAAGTTAAAGTGCTTTGCAAAGCAACCCACTAGCTGACCCAGGATTCACACACTGTGCTGCCTCTCTTTGCATCAGAGGAGCCCAAAGCCCCTGTTACCTGGGGGGGGGGGGGGAGGGGGCAATGTCATCATGGCCACTTGGTCAGTTTAGAACCCAAAACTGAGACATCAGATTGAGACCTAATTAGTTACCTAGGAAATAGCCCAAAAGGAAACATGGCATTGAGAGTGGGTTCATAGCCTTTTCTACATTATAGCAATTGGTTGGGTAGTGAGTTGCTTTAGTGTGAATTCAGCAATGGTCACCGTGTCACAAATGCACCTCCCAGACAAGGAAGTTGAAAAGATCCTTATGGCCTTATGTCTACATTCACCTAGGTGAAATGTACTTCTAACATTTGCCATTCTGAATGCAGAAAAGATACCATATAATGAGGCAAATGTGGGGATCTCTGTCTTTTCTTTTTTCAATTAGAAAATTTTTTTCACCATTATTTGGAAACAAATCCTTGAAAATCTTTAAAAGACAGTAAAGAAATTCTTAGATTGAATTCCATTTTGTCTGTTTGTTACTGGATGACAAAAGGGTGTGAAATACAAACAGGCATCTATAGAGCTGCATGGAATAGCTTTGTAGCTTTCCCTTCAATAAATTCAGAGATTGTCTTTGTATCCAGTGACCTTTTAGGGGGAATTTAAAATAAAAAAAATCAAAAGACACAGTACAATTTGTCTATACCAAAGACCCAATTATAATTCTCAGCCTCATCTTTTATGGTTACCTCTCAAAATTGAGCTTCAGTGAGCAAGAACTGAGAACTATTCCTCTTTTCTGAATTATATTCTCAAGTGAAATAAGGATCTGGGTGCTTCCTTTCCAGCCCTTGTGGATGAATGCCCTCATTGGTGATTGATTCTTTAATGAGCTTCACCAGCAGGTCCAGGAGCACAGACGCTGCCCAGCTCTCTAAATTTTAATAAGTAATCACTTCAGATGCAGATTGGGCTGTGTTGTTGGAACAGGTTGGAGAAACCAGTGAGTATGAACGACATAAACTGAAATTGAGATGCATTTACAAACACATTCCCATGTTCTCAGAGACCTTATAAACCAAAAGGGAAAATGCCAAATGACTTGGATGGTAAAACCAGCCCCAACCATCAGCTTCTAGGCTGGATCAGCATCTGGTTAAAAAATATAAGGCTCTGTGTTATGATCCTATTATTGGTTAAATTTATTTTTTTTTAATGTTTATTTATTTTTGAGAGAGACAGAGCACAAGCAGGGGAGGGCCGGAGACAGAAAGGGAGGTACAGAATCTGAAGGAGGCTCCAGGCTCTGAGCTGTAGGCACTGAGCCTGACGCAGGGCTTGATTGAACCCAAGAACCGTGAGATCGTGACCTGAGCCAAAGTCGGACGCTTAACCAACTGAGCCACCAGGCGCCCCAGGGTTAAATTCATTTTCTAATCTTGCAAAATGTAAATGGAAAGGCATCCAACCGCCTTCTACAAAACAATTTCATCTCATAGATTTTGTCATCAGGAGGGCAGCTAAAGCCTGCTGCATTGCTTTAAAAAAATTAATTAACAGGCACTTCAAGTTCAGCCACTTTGCAAGGCCATCCTATTTATTCATAAATTTTATTAATTCTGAAGTCAGTTGCTCCTCAATGGTGTATTTATGTTCAACTAGGTCAGGTCCACTGGGATGATATTTGGTCTTTCACAGCAGACACACAGGGCCTGTATGGGCAGCAGGCTCAAGCTACCAAACACACTTCCTTTCCTAAGGTATGACTACATGAATTTGTTAGACTTTTGTGAAAAAATTCTGTATGGAAACCCAGATATGTATTTCACGAGACTCTACGTGAGACCTTCTACACACAAGGCTGTCACTGACATGTTGCCTCCTGATTAGGGAAACAGGCATTTGGCAAACAGTTCATTTGTGATGGTTTGTGGGGCTCAGTAGAGTTAACAGTGAAGGGTACCGACAAGGAAACAGTGAAAACCGCTCTTTGCGTTACATTAGTTTGCTCAAAAAGTATGCACTTGTTGGCCAAACCTACAAACCACACATTTTCAAGCATGTTGTAACAGAATATAATTTAGTAAATACTTAGGTGAGATAAAAAAGAAAAAAATCATGCTTATATTCCTCAATAATGCCATGACTAACTGACTAACTTTGAGTATGATGATGCTATAGAGAGACCTTTAAAAATCAAAACAATGCATAGGCAACAGACATTTAAAATGTTCAAATGCACGTTAAGAGTCTCGTTTCTCCTTTCAGTAAAAGGGGTGCGTGGCTTACTTTGAGAACTATTCAAGCCATTCCCAGTCGATGGGTAAACATTTATAAGCCTTTGGGATCTCCACTTTCTTGGTCTTCCTGCTCTCTGATTTTACTTAGAGGAATATGTGAACGTTATTCCCTCTTGAAGCTGTTATTAGCCAGAACTCACTGATAATGATTTAGCACAGAATATTAGAGTTGAAAGGGGCTTCCAGAGACCAAAACTCTATCCTTATTTTAGAGAAAGGGAGCCAGAGGCTTCACAGAGATTAGGTGACATGCTCAAAGTCGCAGCTAGTAGGTGATGAGATTAGAGTTAGTCCAAAACCCATGTCTTTGGGCTCCTAATATGATACTCACTCACCCTATCACCCTCAATGTGATGAAAGACAGATAAATGACACCAATTCCTTACAGTTTCTAAGTCAGCACATGATTATTAGAAACTGTTGACTCTGTGAGTTCTCTGAGGTTAGAAGAAATGCAATGCATCCTAAATGTCACAGGCCTGGAAGTAATCAAAAGGAAGCTGAATGTTAGTTGCTACTCTGCATAATGCTTGCAACATATCTGTGGTCGGTTGCAATATATTATTAGAGCTTGGGTTTTGTTGTGACTGTATGAACCAAGCCACACAGGGAATGCTGAAGAGTGATCACAAAAATACCTTTGTTTCCCTACTGTCCCTCAAGCAGCAGGGATCAAATAACTGTTTCTCAGCTGTCTGTCGTTTAAACAAAAATATCTTCTTCACTCTACATGTATCTGTGGCAACTTGGTGTTGCTTCCTCTTCTCTGTTCTGTTCTATTTTTTAGACCCCAACCTTGGATCACCAGGGGATACTGGGACTAGAAAAGACCTGACATGATGTTTTACAAATTTATCTCAGATTCCTTCAGTGCGTCACAGTTTGTGTTCAATAACGGCAGGCAGCGTAGAGCAGGCAGGCAGAGAGTGGCCTGCAACTGGATTTTGGGCTTGCAGAAGCCTCGACCGCCAAGCTTGATGATCGAAGGGCTTTTCACTCCAAGTACGGCAGTTTCCATCCATATTTTGGGCCAGCTGCTTACGCCAACATTGCAATAATGTGTTTTATTCATCTGCAGCATAGTCAAGCCTTTCTACAGTTGTCTAGGAAATCACAGATGAGACTTGGAGGGGCCATATTGAGTCCATGCTACTTCCTAAGTGCACACAAATCCCCCAGTTCTTCTCCCCTGACTCTGGCCTGGCCACTTACTAACCCGGCATGTTTCTTTTCTTCTCTCTCTTTAAAAAAAAAATTTTTTTTTTATTTTAGAGAGAGAGCGAGAGCATGTGCGTAAGGGGAGAGAGGCAGAGAAAGAGAGAGAAAATCTTAAGTAGGCTCCACGTTCAGCGTAGAGCCTGATCCCACAACCCTGGGATGGTGACCTGAGCAGAAATCGAGTCAGAGGTTCAACCAACTGAGCCACCCAGGTGCCCCTAGCTGGGCATGTTTCTTAATCTAACTTTGCCCGAGTGGCCTCATGCGTAAAATGAATATAGACAATAATAGTAGTTCTCCTTTAGGGTTGTTCTGGGGATTTAATAAGTAATTAAAGTGCATGACTTACACAGGGTCTGGCATCTAAACATTATATAAATATTAGTTATAATTATTATTTCTACTCCACAAAGTTAAGACTTCCTTATAGTTTTGGATCTCAGTTGGCTGTGATTACTTTTACATCTGTAAAGGAAATGCTTGTTAAACTAACGAACATCATACAGCTATACCATAATTGATTCAACCATTCACCTGTTATTGGACATTTAGTGTGTTTCCAATGTTCTGCTATGTAGATAATGTTGTATACTAGCTGCACTTCTAGGAATCTATGCTTACAGCTTCCCTATGAGGTAGATGTGCTTAATACTGCCATCTCCCAAATAAGGGAACTGAGACTTAGACAATATAAATACAATATGATCACACAACTAGTTAAGTGTTACATGTAAGACTCAAGCCCATGTTTTTGGATTTCAAAACCTTAATGAACTCCTTATGCATGTTCTTATCCAAAATGGTTATAATAGCAACTAGTTTGTGCACCTAAAGTTGCAAGCCTCATTTATCTAAATTTTTTCTTATATTGACCATCTCATTCCTCAATAATTCAGAATAACTGCAGTGTTATTTTCCTTTTCAGCCTAAACTCCTCGACTTTATTTATTTATTTATTTGAAGTTTATTCATTTTGAGAGAGAGAGAGAGAGAGAGCGAGCGAGCGAGCATGGGGGAGGGGCAGAGAGAGAGACAGAGAGAGAGAGAGAGAGAGAGAGAGAGAGAGAGAGAGAGACTCCCAAGCAGGCTATGCACTGTAAGCACAGAACCCGATGTGGGGGTTGAATCCACAAACTGTAAGATCATGACTGAATCAAAACCAAGAGTCAGATACTCAATTGGCTGAGATACCCAGGCACCCCTAAACTCCTCAATTTTGAACACTCAACTTATTATTAGGAATGCTTATGTTGCAAAACCACCAGCAGCTTCACAAAACCTTGTTCTGGCTTCTAAAGGACCTGAACACTTCCTTGCACCAATTTATTCCAGACTCTCTGGACCAGCAAGACATGGGGTGGACATGAAGAGCAATTTCAGGGACTCAAAAGAGACAATATAATTACATTCCAGCAAGGAGATAAGGAGAATCTTCTTTGCTACTTGCACTGGCCACAGGCTTATACAGCAGACTTAATACAACCTGACCAGCTACCTTGTTAGGGGGAAGTTCCTACCATTGCTATGGGAGCAGTGTGAACAAATCCCATGGATGATACTTTTAGGAACATGCAGATACATCTAGTTTTTTTGAAAACGGAGATATTAATTGGGGAACAATTATGTAAGTATGCTAAAGACATAATTTGTATAATTGTATGCACAACGTTTCCCAGAGAAAGGAGTCTGGAATGGCTTTGACAATGCTATACATCCCAACTGAGACTGTCCACTCGGACTACATGTCTCTTCTCCTAAGAGGACTTATAACCATAATAATGGGTAAAATTTATAGATCACTTACTATGTGCCTGACAATATTCTAAGTACTTTATATGTCTTAACTCCATTTCACTCCCATGACAACCCTATGTGGTAGATAGTTATTATTACTATTATTTTCTCCATTTTATACATGAGGAACCAGAGGTGTGAAGAGGGTAAATAACTTATCCAGGTTACACAGTCAGTAAGTCTAAGGCTGGGATTTGAACCTGGCAGTCTGACCCTGGGGCCTTTGCTCTTTGTCACTACCCTAGGCCAATGGGTGCTCTTGGTCCCTGGCTCCCTTGTCCCCTGCCCTTCCAACCCAGTTCACAGTAACTTGCTCTCATTCACCCTTCCAGTCTGCTCCTCAACTGGTGCCTTCACAGGGCCACACTCTAGAGCTTGGACTCCCTGGGCTCCTGCCTCCCACCTCTCCCTTCCTCTCCAAAAGTCTTTCTACCCCTCCCATGAGGCTGTCCCTCACATGGAAAAGAATGTAAAGGTATCACTGAACTAACAACAAAACCACTTCCCTTTAACATAAGGCTTGAATGATTTGCTAGGATTGCATGGAGAAGAAACATTTAGTAAAAAAAAAAAAATGAAAAGGTACTTATTAAATCAAATACATCATTTTAGAGAAAATGGTGCTTAAAGAGAACGCTGTACCTAGTGCAATTTCTTGTACACACACAAGGCAAGAAATAAATATGTATGGAGTAACTGAATGAATGAAGTCAACTTGGGACTCTGGGATTTGAACAGAAGTTTTTGAAAACTTAAACTTGGATGTTTTTGTTGGATTGCTTTAAGAAGATGCTCTGGTGCCCGAAAGACCATTTTGTCAGAATATATATAATCTAATGTTTCCATATGTTATAAAGTCCTCCATTGAGGGTTTTCCAGCAAGTCTGTCCAGGCTAAGGCCACTTGCCTGCCAAAGAAGGCAGTGACTGTGCTCTTTTATGTGCCTCTCTTTCACGAGTTTTAAAAAAAATAACAAACATTTCAGACACCACGAGAAGAATTAATCTTTCTTAAGTATCAAGCTTGGAGAAGGCAGAATAGCTAATTTGCTTCTCAACTTCTTCAGTGGAGATTTTCTGACTTCAGTGCTACATGAAAAATGTAGTTATAGTTCATGTTGGCATGCCATTTTTGAACTGTTAATAGAAATTATTGACACAAAAATTAAAAAAAATAAGACCAATATTTTATTTCTTATGTTCTAGCTATGCGCTGAAAGCTAAGAAGACTTACCAGTATCTATAGCTTTGTTGTTTTATTATTCAGCTTAACTATTTATTTTCCAATCATAGGTTGGATTTTAAAAGCCATCTTAAGCTCATTTTGTGTGTGTGTGTGTGTGTGTGTGTGTGTGTGTGTGTGTGTGTGTCTGCCTGCCTCAAGGTGTTTTGAAACAGTAAAGGCCAGGATTTATTGATAAGAGAGTATAATTAAAATAATAAAGAGACTGACTCAGCTGTCAAAGTTTGATTTTGGTACCTTTGCTCCACAGCTGTTTTAGTTAGTCCCTCACAAAAAAATAGCTTGAGCTGTTATCTTGAATGAAAATACAAACTTATTTCTCATTCTGCTCTGGTGTTGTAGAAAAATGCACTGCTTTGAGCAACAAACCTTGCATTTCAAGAATCTCACCACTAAGGCTTTTCTCAGGATATACTGTAAATTATACGGCAAATGTCTTGATTTCTAAAAGAAGTAAATTCAGATTTTCAGCATTATGTTCTACTCTAAGAAACCTGCCCTCTCACCATCTGCCTGTGCTGCCCTGTGCATACACATACCCTGACTGCCCCACCACTGACTCTGTGCTGGGGCAGCTCCTGCCTGAGCCCTGTCCCCCCACCCTCTTCCAACCCACAATATCCATAAACCTACCAACATGTCTAGATTCAGATCAAACCCTACCTCCATTAGGAGTGTTCCAGCCAGGAGCAGTGTCTCCCCAACCAGAGTGTCCACACTGATCAGACTTGTCTTTCCATGGTTTATGTGGGACTCCATCTCCCTTTCCAATTAGAGACTGTAAACCCCCTGGAATCAGGGCTCTGGGGACAGTCAATAATTTATCTTTTGTATTATGTATAAATTTGTAAACTGCCCTCAATCACAAGGCAAATGAACTGTGGCATGAATACACAATGTCTATGATAGGATTCATACGGATTTGTTATGTGTAGCTTATCAGAGTAATCATATTATTGTGTAGTGATAACTTATGCTCTGGAAAACACATTAACATCCACGTACATAGGTGGAGTTGACAAATACATTACAGTAAAGGGAATGAAAAAAGGAAATAGTAAGTATGGAATATACCGAAGGGGCCTGAAATAAAGAAAATCTTTAAAAATGTACACAGCATATGGTAAACATTTGATTACCTATAAACCTGGACAAGTAAAATGAATGGAGGACTAGGAACTCAATGTGGACTATAGGTTTCAGTCATCTGTTGCACTAAAGATTTCCACACAAGTATTTATGGGCCACAAGTTGCTTATTTGAATTTATTGCCCCTCCCTGTCATAATACACCTTTATATGTATATTACCCAGGTGGTAGCTGGAAGCTTTTCTTTAGATCTGGGTAAAACAGGCAATTCTTCAGCCCACGAGAGTCCACAATTCCCAAGATTTCTGTAAATTCCAGGGACGGGGGTGATGCTTATGCTGCTATGGCCCAGGGCTCCAGGGCTCTCCCACCTGCTGGGACGTGTACACTGAAACTCAGCTCACAACAGATGCGGTTAGAGGAATCTGCTGAAGATCTGGGGAAGGCCGAGCCAAGAACACATGGTCTTATGCCACTCAGATGGCTCTTTTCTCCCTATTCTGCTTTTTTCCCCTTTTCATATTCTCCATCCTGGATAAAGTGATTCAGATATTTTAGAGAAAATCTTGGCACCATCCCATTCGTCCAACTGAGGTAGATCTTGTTTCTAAATATAACCTCTAATCAATATTTCTTCAGATGACAGTAGAGTCCTTCTTGAGAGCCATTTTGATCCTGGCTGTAAACATTGTAAACATGTCTTCCTATTACACTCATGTATTAAAAAAGTAGGATATGATCAAAAAGCTCGAAACTAGAGGGGAACCAGGGGCACACAGAACCCTACTGCTCTATCTCTGAAGCTCCCTTACCATTTGTGACTGAAGTCACAGTTGTCCTATAAACTCCAACATAGGCATATTCTAGACTCTATCATCAAGTGGAATTGGGAACGTCCCATCCTAGACTGGTAATTCTGATTTTGTGCTATTTTTTTTATTGTTGTTAGATGCACAACTCAGACTTACATGCAATTTTGTTTCCTTCCCTCTCTGCTTGAGACCACCATGCTTTCCAACCCATGGGACAGTTTCACTTTTTCCTTGCCCCTGCACAGTGTCTGCTCCCATGTGTACAGACAGCAAAGTTGGGACACAGCTTTAGATAATATGGGCTTTGAATAGCTGGCCTACACGTGTAATGGATAATTAGATCTGCTTTAGATTTCACATTATTTCCAAATTTCCAAGTGTTCAGGATTCTCACAGAAAGCTCTCTTTTTCACCAAAGGAGTGAAAAGAATAGGTAGAAAGGCAGTAAGTGACTACACCTCAGAAAATAACAGCAGATAATAGCATTACCATGCTGAATGGCTCAGCCAGTAAATCAATCTATGGCTGCGATGCTGTTAGATATGAGCACCTGAAGTAGCCCATTCCATACCTTCTAACCACCTTCATTGTTTCTTGGCAACACCGTCCTCACAATTTGTTTTTACTTAAAAAACACAGTATCCCGTAGTCATGACACCAAGCCAACGTTTTCTGTTTCCAGTTAAGGGAAATATAAAGATGCCAGAAAATATTTGTCCAAACAGGGCTGTTTTTCATTAGAAGGGTAGTTTTAGATCCCTGTTACTGCAATATCAACTCTGTATTGTTCTATGACCATGAAGCACACAACTGAAATTGGCGTTTTTGTTTTTTTTTTTCTATTAGCAGCATATCACATTTGTTGGGTATTAAAGAAAGTGTTCACAGATATTAAAAGTTTTTCTCCTCCTGGGAAACGCACATCATTGAAAATGCAACATAATTTCCATTCTCTTTTGGAGTCCTTAAGTTTAAGACTGTAATTTTTTGGAGGTACTTCAAGTTAGCCAGCATATTAAATATCTGCTCCTCACCCTTTACCTCATGCATAACCTGACTTTATTGAAGCTGGAAAAGATGTTAACCCTTTGCCCATCAGTTCTTTACCTCTGACAGGGCAGAAAGATCACTCACTATATACACCTGCTCTAGAGTGGACTCTCATGGTCCTCTTCTTCTATAGCATTTTTCAATATCATGTAACTAATCTTGGAAAGGACAGATTACTTTGCAGAGAACACCACTTGGGAATTAGAGAATGTTCCACATTAAAGGAAATCAGTATGTAAGTTGTGACCAATTCCACATTTCCAATGTAACAAGTCTGGAAGTGCCATGCCCAACTGGAATGTCAGAAACTTCTAAGTTTGGCAAACGGCTATTGTGAAAGAAACAGGAAGCTTCTTGGGAGCTGTGGAATTCATCATGGCTTTGGAGAAAAATAGTAGCATCACAGATGGTAAGTGCCAGACCAGATGCTTCTGTGGCCATGATGAACTGCAGAGTGATGAGCCAGGCGGTCAAATCGAGAGTGCTCATGGTGAAGTGGAGCTCCACATTGAATTACTTTTGCATGACAAGGACAGTAGCACTACTTATTGTTTGTTCATGGCATTAGAATCAGACATTAACTCCCATCTGTCCAACCATCCTGCCAGGTCAGCATATAAGAGTGTCAAGCACTTTCCTTGAACCAGGCAAGTACTAGTCCAAGTGCCTTACACGGGTCACTTCAGTCACTCCTCGTCACAAGTCATGAGGTATGATTATGGTTACTATCACTGTCTAGATGGAGAAGTGGCTCTGTTCCCAAGGCCACAGTCAATAAGTGTCAGAACCTGAACAATTGGTTCTGAAACCAGAACTCCTAATGGCCATGCTGCAGTGCCTTGATGCCTCTCAGGTAATATGAGGCACTTGACTTCCCTCCTCTCAATGAATTTTCCAACAGCTTTGTGAGGTCAGTATTAACTATCCTTACTTGGATAAAGAAAGGATAGTTCTTTAGAAAGAGAAAACAAACAAAGAAAACAAACCTCCAAGAGACTTTGGGACTTGCCCCTGGACACACAGTGAGAAATGATGCTTTTGGGATTTGAATCCAGGTCTGTACGAATCTCAAGTACAACTAGAAGCACTATGTGTCTCACATGCCATAGTGAGCCTGTTGCTTGTCATGGATAAAAACTGACGATAGCTGGAGTTTAGGTGCTCACATGTCAAAATCTCAGGGGAACATGAGATCTTTTCAGCTAGAAACTGCTTTTCATACTTATACACATCTTTTCTTCTTATAGAGAAAACATGAAACATGTGATCCAGCAATTTCTCCAATGAACAATATCTTCCACTGTAGGCTGGACCCAAATTCAAAATTCTCTGTCCACATGTTTCACTGTTTGAAATGTTTTTGAGCACTTAAGATACCTAAGTCACACGGGTAGAAATTAATCAATGGAGACATGTAATGCACAAAATATGGAAATAATAGCTGCTTAAATTAAAATATAGGTTGCATCATCCAAATGAAGGCCGATCCAAAAATGGCATGTCAAACCACTAACATTTCTTTAACTGCTATTTATTTGCATGTTCTCTAGTTTTGTCTACAGTGTTTTCATGGATTTGCTCATGCTCCAGTGCTGGGCGTGCCAAGAGCTCAGTGCTGTATAAATAGTTTCAAATGCACAGAATGTGATGGAAATCTCATTTGAAACCATATGGCCTTTCACAAATGCTCCAAATGGCCACTACTCAAAGGTACAAGATTTAAAAAGTAATCCTGCCACCATTAAAAATATATGAATAAATAAACGATGGCAATGACTTCCTTTTCCCTACTGGATTTGTGGACGGGTTAGGGAGTATGAATTGCTTCTGCTCTGTGGCTGATTTTCAGTTCAGATAACTCATCTTTATTCATTTCCTTTCAGTCGTGATGAGCCATATTGAGAGCAGCTGTAGGCAAGAAAAAAAAAAAGGATCTCCTCACTCCCTACTTTAAATCCTTGTCAAGCAGCCGTTATAAAGAATCCATCTGGGCTCAGTGCTTTGCTGGGCACCCAAGAAATAATAGAAAACAGGAGAAACAGAAAGTTTAAGCTGAATCTAACAAAGAGATTTAAAAATTACCCAAACACATGTTTTGGGGAAAAATCAACCTCAGGATGATTTAATGCAAAGTTGGGTAGGCCAGGCCTAAAGGAAAAGCACACTTTAAATTAAATTCAAAACCAGACCAAACCAAAGTGTACTTGGAAGATGATGGGAAACACCAATAGGCAGGTAACTAGTAAGGAGAAGTCTGGTGGCCAATTCTAGTGAGAGTTACTTATAAAGTTAGAAGGTGATAGGTGAGTGTCAATAAGCCAAGCTCTAAAATGTAATAAGAGTGAAATGATTATGGGGAAACAACTTGCACAAAGTGGAATGAAATAAGAAATGATTTACTTTAATAATTGAGATTTTATATCAGAAAAAGTCTTTCCAGGTTTAAGCAGCAAATGAATCGGGGATCAAAACTCATTTTTTTTTTTTAATTTTGGATAAATGATGAATATTTTTTTGGATCTGAGATAGAAAGCAAATGCTTTTGACATTTTACTTAAAATGATTTCATCTGTTTTAATACACAAACCCAACAGAAATCTTGTTTATGGATCATTCTACTATACTTCAATGACACAAAAATGGCTTCAGTTTCAAAGGGGAGAGTTGGCAAGTGATTACTGCATAAAATATCGCAGTCTTGTTTGTTTTACAGCATTTTTGTTCATGCGTTTTTAATGGTTACATGAACCAAATGCTTAGGCAGCTGTGCTGAAGATGGAATGAATGAGAAACAAAGATCTACTAGAGGGCAAGCTGGAAAACTAACTGCTTTGCAGCTTTTCTTGAAATATAACTAACAGAGCAAGGAAGAATTCTAAATAGTGTTTGAAAATGACCAAGAAAGCACAGTGACTAAAATTCACAAAACAAGTTTTAAGAATCTAGAAGGAAAAGTCACCCGAAGAACTGTCAGAATACACAAAGAAAATCCAAACTCTCTTGCTTTCCATTTATTAGCTAGAATTAGCAATGGCTTTCACTTCCCATCATCTCTGAACTCTGCCATTTTGGCACTGCTGAGTCCCCTCTCCCTTGTGACCTTAACTCTTCCATGGCTCCTACAATTTGCTTCTCTATCTACCTCTGCAATCTTCTCCATCTCTGTGGCTGGATCGGTTTTCTATCTGGCTTCTTTCCATCTCCACTTACCTCCTACAGTCCAGGGTCCTAAGCCTTGCTCTCTCCTGGGAGTCCCTTTATTTTTATATCACCATGTCACTTCTGATCATTCCTAAAATCTACATGGCCTTCCTCAGTATCCACTCTGCAACCTACAGGCACCAGCCTCTGTCCCTCTGCCACTGTGTCAACTTCAGTATGGTCAGAGTCAACCTCCATCACTAAGAGATCCATCCTCCAGGCTTAAAAATTGTGACTCACTTTTTTTTTTAAACTTTTTTCTCTCCCTTGGTCAGTATATACAATCAGTCCTACTGATTCATCAAAAATTTATCTCTGTATTTTTCCTTTCATTAATGGGACTTAGGCTCTCACCAATTCACACCTAAATTATTTCCACAATAATACTAATAACAACTCAGTAGTGTCAACTTTCATGAGCCAAGCATTGCTCTGAATGCTTCTTATGAATTATATCATTATACAGGAAGAAATTAAGCGCAGAGATGAATTTATCTGCCTGAGGTCACACAACAAAGCAGAGCCACGATTTGAACCAAAGCTGTCTAATCATAACATTCTTTAGCACTCTGTTGAATGGTTTCTCACAGAATCTCTCATCCAAGCCATGTTGCACACTACACCCACTTTATTTTTCTAAAATAGTGTCTAAGGGGCACCTGGATGGCTCAGTAGGTACAACACAGGACTCTCAATCTCTCAATCTCAGGGTCATGAGTTCAAGCCTCACATTGGTCGTGGAGCCTACTTAAAAAACAAATAAAATAAAATAAAATAAAATAAAATAAAATAAAATAAAATAAAATAAAATCGTGTTTTAAATGCAGTTATCTGTATTAGCAACCTCAATTATCCATACCCATGGGCTCAAAATTTGAGTTAAATTTTATGGAAACTTAAGGAAATAATTACTTGTGTACGGGAAGATTTATATACATGGATCTTCACTGTAACATGATTTACAACAGTTCAAAATTGGAAACACCTTTAATGTTCAATGGCTGGTTAAACAGAATTGTGGTGCATTTATATGAGGAAACACACAGTATTAGAAATGACATTGCAGAAGAGTATTTGGTGACACGGGAAAATGTTTAAGATTTACTCAGTGGAAAAAAATAGGTTATAGAAGTTATATAGAGTATGAATCCAATTTTGTGGGGGGAAAAAGGCAAAACAAAAACAAAAAACCAAATACACCAAATGTTAACCAAAATTGTTTTGAGGTGTTGGGACTGTAAGGGATTTATTTTCATGTTTCTCCAACATTTTATAATGAATATATGACATATTATAATCAGAGATCGCTCCCATGGTAAATGTTATTTAAAAAACAATATTTATATCTCATGACTACAGTGTCATTCCCTTGCTCAAGGACAAAACAGTAAATACTTACTGTCTGTTATAGTAGGTTGAAAATTTCCATGCCTTTAATGAAGCCCCTTTGTCTAAGGCTTCTTAGTTCTTGAATCCCAACCTCTATGTCTTTCCAGGAGAATGACTCCAGCCATATAGGATTTCATTAGGCTTCCTTTTTGCATGCCCACCAACTCTGCAATTGGTCAAAGCCCAGCCAGGGCCTCGCATCACTCACTCCTGACCAATGCAGATGCACCCACCCATCCTGGATTCTTAGACTATAACTTGGATTTATTTATAAATGTTTGGTATTTTCTAGTTTTACCATGTCTGGAAAATGGCACTCAACCTGTAGGCCACGTAGTCATTATAAAAGTCATCATTACCATACACAAGTCAGGCAAGTGGTAAAAATGTTTCCTCCATTTAGTGCTTTAGTTTTATTATTTACACGCTAGCTTTAGCTGCTATTCTCTGTCTCCTGCACCATGTTTTTCACACTCGGGCTATGGTACTTCCTACCTAAATTAAAGTGATATATTTACATGTATATTTCCCTTGCTCAATTGTCAGTTCCTTGAATGCAGTAAAAATACATAATCGAGTTTTACTGCCCCAGCACATAGCATTTAATAGTACTTAATAAACATTTATTGAATGAATGGCAGATTAGCAGAAATAGGTAAATCTGTATCTAAAATAAATATAAGTTGTTTGAGGAAAATACTGAGAGCAACTTTCCCATGATTTATGATTGGACTATAATACCAGCACCAGAAATGATTAAAATATTCATGAATGAAATTGTTAAAGGTAAAAAATAATTCCTATCTCCAGTTAGCTTTGCCAGATACCTAAGAGATGAATAAAAGTGAACATGAAAATAAAATGTAAGACTTACACATCATTCTGATTTTTTATACCAGAAGACTGTTCCTATCTAGAGATTTAGCGATAAAATGGGTGGGAGGAGGAGGAGGAAAAATAATTTTCACTGATTGTGAAACTTATCAAATGGCAACTCCAACTGCCACTTTTTCCCACTATATTCTAAATTACTCTAAGCTTGCCATGTATCTGTGGAGACCGAAAGATCATACCACAATTCACAAGACGTAACACTGTATGAATAAGTGGTCTATATATGGGGAACTATAATTTTTCTGTGGAACTTTGGAGAAGTTGCAACCACACAAGGAAAGTCTGATTGGTTAATATAGCCAATCAAGCCACTGGTTGTGTTTCAGAATACCATAATCCCAAACACACAGGCGTGGTTTTATATAATACATGGGTATAACTCCAACAGGGTCTGCATGCTCTAAGGATTCTCCCATCTCTTGTTGGCCCTAATTTCCATTTCTTTAGACTACTTCACTTCTCTTTGAGCTCAACAGGCCATAACATTACATCATAAGTGGGTAAAACTGAGACTCATCTTTCCATCTTAGCGACCATATAAAGTAGATATTTAACTACCAGTGGATTCTGTCATCCTGGATCAAAGGAAGAATATGCAGGGAAAAAAAAGAGGGAAGCATTTTTCCTCTTCTTAATCTACGGGATAATGAACAAAAGTGCCCTTTGAGATCAAATGAGGAACACCAAGAGGAAAGCCATTCCAAACTAGTTGTTATTTATATTGTAAAAACATGGCAAAAATTATTAAAATAGAACTGCTAAGAAATCAACCAGAGAAATAAAAATCAGGGAATTAAAAAATCTATAGTTTTAAATGGAACCCCAGTATAACTTTAAATTTAGGGAAAGTTGTCCCCCCCACCCCACTTATAGGCTAACCACATTCCTTCAGGCTTTTACCAGGTGAAGGTAACGTTTTGTGTTTTGTGTGCACGAGAGTATAATGAGATCCACAGTTATCTGGATTTGAATTACAATGAGCCACTTTTAATAGGTCCATTCTGTATCAGGGATATGATGTGAAACGAATGGACTCTGGGAATGAGGAGACTCCCATTGGACCTATAACTGTCAGCAAATCAGACTCACTTTAGAACTGAGAATTTGAGTTCTTTGCTTGGTACTATGAGATAGCCTGAAGACCTGTGTTTGGGTGAGAAGGGTGTAAGGGCAGGGGCAGAACGCTAGAGCAGAAGCCAATGGAATAGCCTCCACAAAGGAACTCTTGTTTTAAGAACAAATTATGCCTGCTTAATGGGATATAAAATCCTTGGGACATTGCAGGCATTCAATATCAAATATTAATAGTGATACTCTGTCCTTTAGTGTAGAGTTTTCCATATAAACAAAATTAAAAAAATACTTTATGCATTAATGAGGCAAATAATCAAGGAATATGAATCTTATGTTTATTATACTAAAATCTATTTGGATTAATGTCCTAAAAGCCATAGGTGCACCAAAACCTAAATTCTAATACTCTTTAAAGAGATACAATTGAGGGTGCCTGGGTGGCTCAATCAGTTAAGTGTCAGACTTTTGATTTCAGCTTAGGTCATGATATGATTTGTGGGATCAAGCTCCACATTGGGCTCTGCCTTGACAGCATGGAACCTGCTTTAGATTCTGTGTCTCCCTCACTCTCTGCCCCTCCCCTGCTCATGCGCTCTCTCTCAAACTAAATAAATAAACATGAAAAAATAAAAAAATAAAGAGACACAATTGTATTATCTTTTAGTATGCAGAAACTAGAAGAGGGCTAATTTTATCAAGCAGAGGTCCTTCACTGGTTCACTTGAACTTAGCACATTAACAGTGGTTTCAACACGCTTGAAAACAGGTTTTTAAATAGGATAAATACTGTCCTTGATGTTCCTCTTCAGAAACCTTTACTGACTTAGTAAACTACTTTTCATGGATGGAGGAAAAGCCAAATTCACTAGGCCATTTCACTTACCAAAAATTAAAACATACACACACACACACACACACACACACACACACACACAAACACCCAGTACCTAAACATTAAGCTTTTCTAGTATTTTAGATCAACATGTAAAAAA
This sequence comes from Leopardus geoffroyi, assembly GCF_018350155.1. Taxonomy (NCBI): domain Eukaryota; kingdom Metazoa; phylum Chordata; class Mammalia; order Carnivora; family Felidae; genus Leopardus; species Leopardus geoffroyi. The sequence goes on along the minus strand of NC_059331.1, from coordinate 95,096,731 downwards.
AAAAAAAAATCACTGTCTGAAAAAGAATGTAAATATATTACATTCCTGTAGGATAGAGCAGCAAAAAAATAGATTGACTACATTTCACCTAAATACCTAATTAATAAGTTGATCTAATATATTTTGATTTAAAGGGAAACTTAGAAAGGGGAATTGTATTTAAGGAAATGCTTTAAACACAAAATGTCTCCTCGTAAACAAGTAGCAGGCAGGAGGTCTTACATCTATGGCATTAAACGGGTTAAGTGCACAATCCCAACTGGAGGATGTTGTAATTTTTTAGATTTATGAATTGGCCAGGCCACTCAGCATCTTGAACGCAATAGACGCTATCTAGATCTGTCCCTTACCTGCTGGGAAGAGACAATTCCCCTCACACTTGGAACCCCGAAGCCCGTTAAGCTGCCTGCTCTGTAACCTTGGCAGCTGGACCCTACACAATTCTTCATCTCCTGCCACTAGGCCTCACTAAATAAAAACTATGGTGCCTTGTTAGCCAACAACTGAGCGTGAAATCACTACACTGCAATCCCCCACTCTCTGAGTCAATCAATTCTTCCTGCCATTATGGATCTGGATGCATCGGGTCAATAAAGAGAGGGGGAGAAAATGGAGTGGAATAAAAAGAGGGGGACAGAAACACACCCAAACAGCATACTTAATTCCATATAGTGAAATTAGTTAGTGCATTCATATAAAACAGTTTAGAGCTGGCTAACAAAACCAAGGCATGTGCTGTTTAATGTCGTCATCAGGCTTTGAACTTGCCCAGGACACAGAATGGGGAAAACTATGGAGACAGATATGCGGCAAAGAAACAAGCTTTTGTCAGGTCTAAATTGCTAACAGATTAGAGCGTGTTTGACAAGGCACTGAGATTGTAACATATGTTCTTTTTAAGAAGTATTAACATTTCATGCATTAGCTACATGCTAACTGAGAAAGCCTGAACCACTAAGAACTATTAGATGTCATTTGCAGTAGTCAGCAGCTCTCCATGCTTGGAATCCTGTGTGAGCCTTCAACAGGGGACAGAGGATGCAGGGAAGGTGGAGAGGAGGGGAGGAAAGTCAGAAAGGACAGAATGCAAAGAAAGAGGCTGTGCCACGTGCTGAAAGTGGTGCTAACTTTTTTCTTGAAGAAGCTCCCAAATGTTCAGAAGAGGGGTGCAGAAGAGGGAAGGAATATTTTGACATAAAGTTCTTTTCAGCATTTTATCCCACTTAAATGACATCTCCTACCTATTACTACTTTCTTAGTTGGAGAGCTGTTCACTCCATATCCTGAAATGGCCCTTTGGCTCACATTTCCCAAAATGGTTCTTTTTCTGGAGGGCAAAACTGTTTTATGGCAGAAATCAGAGTGTTGAATAAATATTATTATTAAAAACGAGCTAGGACTACTGGTCCATCCAGAGCACTCAAAAATCATTAGGCCTTTACTACAGGGCCCAGGCTTCCTAATTGTAAAGTTTCACATATAGTGTGTTATGGCTGCTTTTACAGAAAATTTCAACAACTTTTGCTGTTAGTCTACAGGCCCCTTATGGATAGCAGCTATATCTTGTCTGCACAATGCTTGGCAAATAGTAAGGACTGGATGAACATTTGTTGACTTGTATTTATATGAAGGGAATGGAAAACATAAAATAATACCTCTAAGCAAGGAGTCCTGCCAGCAGCACTGTCTACCCATCCCTCTTCCATGGTCCTACCGTCCTCCTGGCCATGGTCTGTTGCACTCCCGGGCAAAACTGACTGCAGTTCTCATTATCGGGCAAGGCTCACTGATTGCTCTTGTCTTCCCTAGAAGACTGCAGTATCCCTACGGTTGGGCACTAAGACTTACTTGACTTTGTAGCCTAAACATCCAGAACAGGGGCATACTGATAGGGCACCAAAACTAATTATTACCTGACAAACTTCATACCCGCCAGACGAGTTACCATCCTATTTTATTAAAGGCGCTGGAAATGGAGAACTCCTATCTCAGTAAAATGTAATTATGTGCACATCATTATCTGATTTGAAAATTCTTTTAAAATGAGTTCTTATTTTGTATCATACAGCTTAGTTTTATTATTCACATGTTATTCAGAATCCAGGGATTGTTACTGATCATATTTGTACATGTGTGTACATATTTGTTGTATATGTAGATAGAAAGGTATTCAAAGAGATATGGAGATAACAAACTTTAAACCCCAGGTCCCTTTTCACTTCTTGACTGACTCCCTGATGCTGACTTTAATGTTAAACATGCTCCTTTTAAAGTTAAACAGAATTCTAAACATAGCTTAGAAGGAATAAAAGCTATGAAGTATTATCATACCAAAAGAGAAATAATTTCAGAGTTGGTTGTTATTTTGGATTATTTATGCACCTATCCAGATTTTTATGGGAAAAAAAGAGTTTGATTTTGATCCTGGGACTCATAATCTGACTTCATTGATAGCAAATTAGTACAATCTAGGATATGGTGGAAGATATTTACCATATATGCAAACATAATCTGTTAGGAGAAAAGCAATGTGGCTTATATATAGAGAGAGGGCATGACTCTTCAGTCATTGTGAGTTATTTGAGAAGGTAAATAAGCAGGGCACATCATTTATTTAAACTTTTAAAGCCCTTTGACAAGGTTCCACATCAAAGATGGTTTATAAAAACAGAGTGAACATGGGATTGGGAAAGTGTTTTCTCATGGAGAGAGGAGTTGATTTAAGATGGGAAATAATGAGAAGAACCAACCTTTTTCATCAGAGAAGTGTTATATGTAACCGACAGACAGCATTAGCTGGATTTTCTTTTTAATATTAAAAGTTATCTTGGAGAGAGAAGCACACTGAAAGAAAGAAGGAAGGAAAGAAAGAAAAGAGAAGAAAAGCAAAGAGAAAAGAAAAAAGAAAAGGAATGAAGGAGGGAAGGTAGATCTGCATGACGTATCTGCCTCTTTCGTGTGATAAAACCATGGGAAGATTGTGTGTGTGTGTGTGTGTGTGTGAGAGAGAGAGAGAGAGAGAGAGAGAGAGAGAGAGAGAGAGAAAAGAGACAAGAGGAGAGAGAAGAGCTGCTGGAGGTGGGGTGGAGGGTGACAAGCAGATGATGCTCTTATCAACACACCAAAGTGGCATAACTGCTCCCACCCAACATGGACAAGTTTGATGACTATGTCCTACAAGGCATCTGATTAGAAAAGTCTGGTGAAACTGAGGAAATAAAATATTCTAAGTATTATTTTTAAAAATGGAGGGAAAAAAATCTCATTGGTGTGTGTGTGTGTGTGTGTGTGTGTGTGTGTGTGTGTGTAATGAAAGAACAATGGGGGCAGACAGAGATAGAAAAATTGTTCAGCAAGGAAAAAACACAAGTTGAGAGGAGTGACTGGAAAAGTTTATAGTCACAGAGGGTTTACAGGGGGTGGGCGGGGGTGGTATCCCCTATGCTCACTGTCTGAATAGTAAGGGGGGTGGTATCCACTATGCTCACTGTCTGAAGAGTAAAGCCAGGTAAACCTCTTTGAAGTTTAAAAGGCTCTTTTAGGACACCGATAGGATGAGCTTAGATTTACACAATAGGTGGCTCTTCAAGAGAAAGCATCCAGGGAAAATGTGAAATACGCTTAAGAAGTTTGAGATATTTGGGAGGCTAGATTCTTAACAGGTTAACAAAGCAAATGAGGAGCTTCTAGTTGCACCCCCAGCTTTTGAACTTCCCCTCCTCTCCCTTCCACAGAAAGAGGAAGAGTGGCAGGCCTGGAAGAGCCATGGCTTCCATTCTCTAGATTTAATGCAGAAAATTGAGCATGGATTGTGAATGTTGCATCAGGATTACTGTTATCAACCTTAGTCACTAATGACCCAGTTTGGGAGCAAGAGGAGTAGAGGGGAGAAGGTTCCAGTCAAACAACAGTACTGTCTGAAGATGCAAAATATCTTTTTTGAGGTAATTAAAAATTTTTTTTGGCAACTTTAAAGACTGGTTTCTTATGTGCAGTGCAGCATAGAACAGCTTGTAGGCTGCAGATCAATAAATTCCAGTTAACTTTCAAGTCATGTCGGCATGCAGCCCTGACTGGTTTATTAATTTAAATTTCAGCCCTCTAAAAAGGTATGTCTAAAGAAATAAGGCACTACGAGGATGGTACTGAGATTGCTCAATCAGAACAGGCCTTTGCATATATTGGTTATCCACATCGACAGGAAATCTTAAACCACTGAAGAGAATAGATCACCCCTCCTTCTGTCTCATTTGGTTACTGTTTTTCTTAGGAACGCTGAGAACCATTTCTTTTTGTTTTTAACAGTACTTGATCTCTGAACAACAAATACCTTATGGCTTTCCTCACGCACACTTCAGCAACTAGTTAAGAACAAAAAAGGTGAAAACGAAAAGAGAGTAACACTATCTCAAGGTTTAAATCTCTTCCTAGGGAGGGAGGAAGGTCTGCCAGAGTCTCTTTTCTCTCTTCCCTGCCACGATGTCCCTGGAATGGACCAAACAGTAAGGATTTGGCCTAGAAGTGAAAAGTGAGGAACAGCTTATGCTTTTGCTACAATCGTCTCTTCCTTGCTTTCTTACCTTTGATTCTTCACTTTGTTTGCTTTTGCTACACATTTTTTAAAAGCCCTCAAATATCTGTCAGTGGATGATCCCTTTTGTGGACTTGCTCCAGGCATCAGGACATTCTGGAATCCCTGCTCCAAAATGACTAGTATTTTAAGAGGTACAGACTAATTTTACTGTGCCCCAAATTATTATGATAGCACAGCTGCGGTTCAAACAATGCATCCTCAAACTAAATGGCTTCTGGATGATCTGTGTTCACTTTTCCCTTACACTGACATAAATAAGAACAAGCTGCTGGAATCCATGAAAACTGGTCAGAGACAAAGGCTGCACATGAATTCTGCACCTACAAGATTTTTATTGTGAAAGAAGTATTTATGAAATGCTAATACCATTTGAATTTGGCCCATGTAATAGTATCTTAAGTATATGTTTAAAAAAACAAGTGTTATGATGTGACTCTTGATCCTGGGGTCACTGAGTTTGAGCCCCACATTGGGTATAGAGCTTACACAAATTACAAATAATAAGTAAACTTAAAAAAATAACACACAACCCCCCAAAACCCACAAGAGCTTACATAGAAATCCTAGATGTTTTCAGATCAATTGGGCCTTCATGAGATTTATATAGAACATTACTATCATTTTACTAATAACTGTGATATGTATTTTAAGAGCTAACTGAAACAATATGGAACTTACGGCAAATTTTCTTGTTGAGAAATTTAGACTAAAGACAGATTTACACTTTTTTATTTCTGACTGCATTCAGTTTTAATCAAGGTTTCTAGAGCTTCTCACTAACAGTGAAATTGTATTTAAATAGGGCCTTTAGGGTTTTCGAGTTACAGATTAATTAACTCAATTTGGACAGGGTTTTGGGGGCAACTGTAGCTCTCGCGTCTCTAATTTTATCTCCAGAGGTAGTCAATGTTCCTCTAGACATTAGCAACTAAATAATTGCATAGGCTTAGACAGATTATGATTGAAACGTCTCAAGTAAAGCAGACTTGTTAGAAGTCAGAATAAGACCAGTGTTGAGTACAAGGATAGCTTGCTATTATTTCACATTTCTAGCACCTTGCTGATCTGGGTTATGAATGCAACTGTACCACTCAGCTGGGGGATGTGGGGGATATGAATGAATGGCTCATGTATGTTTCCCCCTCTGTAAACTGGGGATGAGAACACCTAAGTCACAAGGCAGTTGTGAGGACTAAGTGAGAGTATTTGTGTAAAGTGTCCACCATTGATGCCTGGCACACAGTGAGTGCTCAGTAAGTCAAAGGCTGTCACTACTACTATTATAAACCTGAGTACCATGTTTTATCGTGCATAGCAAAGTTTTCTAGAAATAAAAGGCAAAGAGAAAGGATCAGGAAAAGAGTAGCACATGCTTGTTCAGACAATACAATGAATACTCTTTGATCAGATTTTCTTTCCTGCCTTTCTCCAGGTACCCATGCACCCATTCACGCATGTTGTTGAGGCCATTACATTTCTTGCGACTTCATACATAACCTGGACTTTTTAGGTTCTCTGCGCCTTTAAATCCCCCTCTCTGGAAGTTTCTGACTATAACCATTCTACCTAGTCTTCAAGCTTTAGCTCACATAATATCTTCTCCATGAAGCATTCCCTGACTCAGTGAGGTCTGTCCCTGCTGTTTTCCTTGCCCTGAATTTACATTTGTATAATTACACTTTTTGTATTTTACCTTGAGCTAGTTAGTAGTCATCTATATCTTACGTCATTTAATGCACTTAAGCCACTTGACAATAAGGAACCACTGTCATAGATTGAATGGTTTATGTTACTCAAAATTCATATATAGAAGTCCTAACCTCCAATGTGATGGCATTTGGGGTTGGGGCCTTTGGGAGGTAATTAGGTGAGATGAGTTCATGAGGGTGGGGCCCCATGATGACAGTAGTGTCCTTACAGGAGAGGAAGAGAGACCAGAGCTCTCCCTCTTGCTTTCTCCGCCATGTGAGGACACAGTGTGAAGGTGGACTCCTATAAGCCAGGAAGAGTGTTCTCTCACCAGGAACCAAATATGCCAGAACCTTACTCTTGGACTTTCTATGCTTCCAGAACAGTGAGAAATGAGTGCCTGGTGTTTAAACCCACCCATTCTGTGGTATTTTGTTATGGCAGCCTGAGCAAACATAACCGTGTCATTATATAGCTCACACATCTATATGTGATTTGTTAGCATTTAATAAATGTTTGCGAATTGTCTTCTGGTTCTCATTCATCTGGGCCATTTATTTCCATGAATATCTTTCTTCCCTGGAAACTTGTTGTATTCTTTTCAGTTTGCTCCTGGTTCCCCTGCGACTAAATGCAAATATTTCACCCTGTGCACAACGCTCTGCTAAATGCTATGGAATATATCAACCTTACCTCAAAAAAGCTTTATGGTCCCCTTGGAAATGGAAGATAAGCACATATAATGGTAAAATAAATCTGACTAATTATCACACAGAAAAGATTCTAAGACAGGCCCAATAAGGGCCAAGGAGGTAACCTTTGTGAGTGAAGCTTGCTACATTAAATTTTTTATGGCTTTTTTAAAAAAGTATATTTATTTATTTTTAGAGAGAGAGAAACAAAGCACACAAGTAGGGGAGGGGTAGAGAGAGAGGGAGAGAGAGAGAATCCCAAGCAGGCTCTGCACTGCCAGCACAGTGCCTGATGTGGGGCTCAAACTCACGAACCATGAGACTATGACCTGAGCTGAAGTCAAAAGCTGGACGCTTAACCAACTGAGCCACCCAGGTGCCTCTACATTAATTTATATAAAGAAATATGCTCTCACCAATTTTTCTTCAACAAAAAGCCGCTCTGGCTAATTTTAAATTTTGGCCATTAGGACAGAAACATGGTTATAAGTAATGTTTCACTTGTCTTTTACTTCTACTGTAAGAAGAACAATAGCAAAAAGGTGAGGGTAAGAATCATGTGCTTCCTAGCCTCACTGGCAGAAGGACAGGCTGCAGCGGCAGAGGTTGTGGCAAACTTCAGAGCATGGCCTCTTCTAAAGAAGGTGCTGCTCAGCCCCAGCTATTCACTGCAGTTAGAGAATGCCTGGAGTGGCTCAATCTTCCTTTTCTTTTTAATGAGACACAGAAAAAAATGGATTTTTATGTAAAATCCAAGTAGTTTTAATCACTGGATCTTAATTTTAAACATTTAAACACACTGTTTTAAGCAAATACGTGTATGGCTGATGTCTACTAAAGGCTTTCACGTTACAGCCCCCATGGTGTTTTGGAAAATCAGAGAAAGACAAACAACTTGCAGTGTGGAACTCTGCACAGAAAAGAGGTCTGGAGAAGATTGTGACTGGGACACACCTACAACTTATTTCTGCTTTTTCTGACCTCTCTCTCTGTTGTCTTTGCCCAGAGTGCAGTAACAGTGATCCCGTTTTTGAACCTTTATGTTGACCTCATCAGAGCACCATCTTGCTGCAGGCACCCAAATCTCTGATTCCGCTTTTAATTGCCCACTTTCAAATGATACGCCAACCTAAACTGAAGCACACTTTTACTTTCCATGCCCAGACGTGGTCTCACTCTCCCCACCTACTGCCTGTCCCTCCAGAGTTTTTCCAGGCCACCAGGGAAGGTACCACGTGGTCAATGCTCTAGTCTCACAATGTGGGAGGCAACTCTAATTTTTCTCGTCTATCTCCTCTAACTCCAACCACATGACTACATCACATTAACGGTTTTTTTTTTTTTTTGATGTTTATTTACTTTTGAGAGAGCGAGACAGAAACAGAGCAAGAGCTGGAGAGGGCAGAGAGAAAGGGAGACACAGAATCCGAAGCAGGCTCCAGGCTCCTAGCTGTCAGCACAGAGCCCTGATATGGGGATTGAACCCACGGACCTCTAGATCATGACCTGAGCCAAAGTCGGAACTCAACCGACTGAGCCACACAGGCGCCCCGACATTAACGATTTCTTTGGAATGATTTTGAACAACCCCTTATTGAGGGTCATGAAACTTAAATAATCGTCCTTAAAGACAGTTTCCACTTTATTGAGTTCTTTGCTTTGCTCAAGTAAATTCCTGCCATCCTCTGCATGCAACACGTTCCCTTCTACTTTCGTCTTCTGCTGATAACAAAAAAGAGTCTCTTGAATATCTCTTCCCAATTTCCACTAATCCCCTTTCTTCATCCACATTAAAACTATCATACCAAACGGAACCCTGATTTGTTCTTCCTTTTGTCATGATCATGTAGGATTTGTGCCAAGAAATATGTTGCATTGTAAGGATTTCTAGATTTTTGTTTTGTTTTAGTAAAAGAAATGGAAAGACAAAAAATAATTATCATAGAAGAGTTCAAATAAATATGTGTTTTGTTTTATCACAGACTTCATGGAATTTGGGATTCATGAAAGCTATGGAACACTTGTTACACATCAAGCAAGCCACTGTGCTAAATGCTTGACATTTATCATCCCATTTGATCTCAAGTCCCTGATAAAATAGGCACTATTCTTAGTCCTGATTGACAGATGGGAAAAACTGAGGCTTAGTAGGTTAAGACTTAGCTCAGGTCACAGAGCTGGTGAGTAGTGCAGTAAAGCCTCAAGGCCCAGGCTGCTGGTCCAAGGCAAAGACCCTACTAAGCCCTACTCTACACGGCTTCCCTGAGTCACAAGAGCTGCCTATACCGAGTGAAATCTACTGCTAACAGGCTGATATTTTTTTTATTAAAAAATTTTTTTTGCATTTAATTTATTTTTGAGAGACAGAGCACAAGTGGGGGGAGGGGCAGAGAGAGAATGAGACATAGAATCTGAAGCAGGCTTCAGGAGCTCAGAGGAGCTCAGCACAGAGCCTGATGCGGGGTTCAAACTCACAAAGTGTGAGATCATGACCTGAGCAGAAGTTGGACGCTTAACCAACTGAGCCACCCAGGCACCCTCTAACAGGCTGATATTAAGATTAATGCAATGAATGACTGATAAAATGTCCACTAACATAAGGTTAAAAGAAAGGAAGCCCATAATTGTTTCACATATTTTTGCATATAGGCAAAACAGAACTCATAATTAAACACCAGAGTGCAACCTTAGATCCCAGCTTTCAGGACACTGTGTGTCAATCATGTCAAAGGTAGAAAAAGTGCCTGCTAAACCTATTCTAACTCTCCAAAGGAAGTCAAATAAAATGCACTTTTAGGGAAGTCTGTTTGTTTTCTTATTATTTATTTCTATTAAAGAGACTGGCTCTCCCCTCAACACTCAGTTCTCCAAGGACCTTTTTTGGGCATGCAAGGCTGCCTGGCTCCTTCTCATTCATGTCACCAATGCTCACTTCTGCCTTTGGTCCCTCCCTAATGAATCAGACAGGAAACGTGCAGGGAGAAGGACTCGTTGCTTTCCCCTTTTTAAACTGTAAGACTGTTTAAAATCCATTCTGATTTAGTGTTGTCCTGGTTATATGCTAAGTCTCAGAGTTTTCTATGGGATTAAGTAGGGAAACTGCATTTCAACTTTAGAAAGAAAAAAAAAATGAAAAAAAAAAAAAACAAAAACAAAAACCCAAGCAACTGAAGGCTGGATGATTTCCCAAGTCCTCCCTAGAACAGAAAAGCAAAATAATGCCTGATCTGGCCCTGGCAGCTACTGTACTTAGCTCTAAAAAATCCCAAGAAGGGACCTGGGAAATCATTTATTCAAACTTTTGGCCACTGCGTCCTTTGTTTAAAAGATATCTTAGGAGAAAAACATAACAAATGCAGCAGATTAAAGTGCAGCTACTTTGATGGAGAGAGTGATGGACTTGGAGTCCTGCCCAGTGTCAACCCCCTTCCCCCTCTGCCTCCCAAGAAAAACCTCGAAGGGGATCAGAGGAGCAGCCACTGGCTTTCAAACTTGTTTTGGCCACAACTCACTGCAAAAACACATTTTATTAAGTGACTCGTACAGGTGCATCTGAACACACACACAGCTGAGACAAAACTTCCATGACACAATACTCTTATCACTACCTGTATCATCTGACATACTTCTTTCTGATTTCATCTCTTCCATTTAAGAAACACGATTTCCAGTCCACTAGATGCTGTCTCTGCACGTTAAGGGAGTTGAAAAACACTGCATTCAATGACAACCTTAGAAATAATTCTATAGATTAGAAAATTTTGCTCTTGTATGCATTTCCCGTCTCTGAAGAACCAATGGGGAAAAAGTGCAGTAAGAAGTGGCAAGAGGAGGCACTAACATTGGGATGCAGGGCTAATTCACTTGATCCAAGAAGGGCAGATTCCCTTTGTAGGGAGTTGGGAATGCTGACCTACAGTGATAGCTGGTCTTTTTTCTCATGACACATCATGGGACAAGGCCACAGAGATTTCCACCACACGGACCAGAAAAGCAGGGAAAGTCAGAAGCTAGGCAACAAGAAAAAGGAGGAGAGACGGCGAGTCTGTGTTTGAGTCTCTGCTTCCAGTTTATGGCCAAGGCTCAGTTTTTTTTTTAAATTTATTTTTAATGTTTATTTTATTTTTGACTCAGAGACAGAGCATGAGCAGGAGAAGGGCAGAGAGGGAGGGAGACACAGAATCCAAAGCAGGCTCCAGGCTCTGAGCTGTCAGTACAGAGCCCGACACAGGGCTTGAACCCACAAACCATGAGACCATACCTGAGCTGAAGTTGGACGCTTAACTGACTGAGCCACCCAGGCTTCCCAGTCAAGGCTCACTTTTATTTTGTCCTTGATTCTATAAAACATCCGATATCTTGTAATTTACCATTTTATTTTTAAAAGAAGTAGAGAGGAAAAGAAATCACAGCACAGTCATGACAGTTTGAAAATAAGTTGTCATTAATATACATAAAATCCATTAATGCTACAAAATCATCACCAACACAGAAAAAAAACCATCCCTTTAGAAGAACAACACAGAAGATATTTCTGGTGGATTTGAAAAAATCGAAAGAGAATGCAAACATGTATTTGTGGAAAGAATTCCCAACATCTACTCCTTTTCCACCCTTAGGATTGTTGACTGACTAGGCCAATACAGTGGGAGCCACAGAATTCAAAGGTTTGACTGAACTTTCTTCACTAACTTGAAAGATCCATTTCAAATACTATTTATTTAAATGTGTGTCCTTTTTCATTTTTCATTTTAGCAAGAGGCTGCAGGAAATACACTTAAAAAAAAACAACCATCTAGACATGGTAAACTTATAACAAGGAAGGCTTCAGACATATGTACTTCCACACCAAATCACAAAATGGGCTTTTATAAATTTCTTTCTACAAAAATAAATAAGAGAAAGTAATAAAAAAAGATAAAGCCCTCATACAGAATTGCAGCAATTATATCCCCACAGCTACACTATAACCCAAAACTTTGCAAACGCTTTGATTATTGAACCATGGCTGAAGTGAATAATTTGCTTTTCACTAAGAAAACAAGCACATTCATTCTCACCACAATGGAGAGAGGCAGTTTTAATTAAACCTTATCAAAAGATGAATAAAGAATAAACTCAATACCCATTCCACAGAACTCTATTTTCGTCTGTTTAGTTTAAGCTTGCCATGTTCGTGCAATAATTATCCACTGTCCAAGGAATGCTGCAGTTGTGTTAATGTTGGTAAAGATTTAATTAGCTCAATTATCTGGAGAGTATTGAAGTGAGGCTCAGCACAGTACAAATTTCTTCAGGCTTTATACATACCTCTGATCAAAATACATGAAACTGAAATCTAAGTGAACAAAAGACTCTTACTTCTACAGTTCTACTATTGAAACAGTTCCATACTTCATAATTTTATTACTCCAACTGAAAAAGAAAAAAAAAGAACCCTCAGTATAAGTCTTTAGAAGTACAACTCATAAGTAAAGGCTTATCTTGCGTGTGTGTGTGTGTGTGTGTGTGTGTGCACAGTTAACTTCCTAATCTGTAAATATGTTCTTAGGAAGTTAATTAAATTTGTCTTGTAGATAAATATTAATACCAAAGTCCAGTCCTTTTAAAAACTTTTTATCTTTCCACTGTAGCCTACATATATTACGCTTTTCCCAGAAAATGAAGCATTTAAAAAGTATTGAAAGTGTGGTAACACAGACAACTGTTTCAATCTGTCAGACACCAGGGACAGACAGTAGGGTTCATTTCAGAAAACAGATTGGCCCCCAGCGGCCTGACCTTCCTGGTGGGAAAGAGAACACAGCGCTGTGCTTGACAAGCTCAGCAACAAAGAGGTATATTCAGGTCCCCCCCCCCCCCCCCCCCCCCCCCCCCCCCCCGCAATTCAGACACGCTTCTCACAGGGAAAAATGCAAAGCAGGAGAAAGAAATGCACCACTTTCAGCAAAGCAGAATTTACTTAGTTCGGAGACAAGGATCTCAACAATAACAAAAAATAACGTACTTAGGAAAGTAGCAAGCACTGTTTTATCCACTCATCTACAACTTCAGAACGCTCTAATCTGGCCATTGCTAATGTCTTAACATCCAACCTCACCTGTAATCCACACTCACTGGCATTATAACATCAGTGAAAACCCGAACAGATGATTATCCTGATAAAAGCTTTCTTAATAACTTTACCAATGAAGAGGGCATAACTTTTCTCTCAGAAGCTGGCTCATGCTAATTTCAAAGTAAGCTTTCTCTTTGTTTGTACATGTTACAGGTTTTGCCTTTATTCTGAAACTTAAACGAACATTTCCTTGTGTTGTAGACCCTCAAACAGATTTTTCATTGTTTTTTTTAATTTTGAATTTGTATAGGGTCTTCTATGCTTCTTCCTTCTCCAAAGGAGTCAAAATCCAGCAGAAGTGTCAACAACAATAAAAAAAAATTGATAAAGTAATATTTTTAATAAAAAAAGTCTCAGGCTAAATTAGTTGCTGTATATTAATACATAGTTTTCCCCTAACCTCCAAGGTCAAGTTTTATTGTATATCCTGCTTAGTCAGCTAACAAGCCATGTTTAGTTTGTATGTTTTGAATTCTATATGTGGAGATATATACATATATACACACACACACATATATGTATACATATATATGTATACATACACACACATATATATACATATATATGTATACACACATACATACATACACACATATATATGTATACACACATATATACGCCTATATATATGTAAGATAAATTTAAAAGGCACTCACAACTGACCACATTATCCTTATAAACAAGTACATTGCTGTTTTTTTTAAGCTTAGATTCTGTGTTTTAGTACATACTTTCCTTAACTGTAAGGATTATGAGCACTTAGGCTCAAACCAACTAGCGCAGTTGAAACAAGTCTTGATTTCTGACCCATAAATATCATGCTGATTTATCACATAAACAGGCATTGCAAATACACACTCCTCACTATGAACATGTGGACTGTTAGAAAAACTTAACGCTGAAGATCAGACCATTGTATATATGGACTGTATAAGTCCATCACAGTTTATAAAAGAAGGCATAGTTTTGACAATTGGACACACACCACAATCATAAGCTCATGCTGCCGAGTAAAAGATAAGGTTTGTCAGGTGGTGAGAAAACTTTCTGCTTGGTAGTCCAAATAATATGCCTCAACTTTAGATTTAAACACTTCAGTCTCAGAAAATTCTGTGAGGAAATGGGGCAAAAAAATGATTCATGGCAATCAAAACTTGTCTTTTTTTGGTCTGCCATGCTTTTCTGAACCATCTTTTTTTGGGGGATTATGTTAAGGAGTTCCTTGAGCTGGCAAAGAAAGACACAAATATGGGTTGGTTTTACCTTGTTTTCTAGCCTGCAAACACTTTTACGGTATGACTCACTCAGTGTGGCTCGAAAGACATCCTTGGAGCTTCAGAGTATTTTGTACAAGAACAAAGGGGGCTTGGGTTCAGTTTGCAACACGAGTCATTTTTACCACACAAATTCCCTTCTTTTGTGCTGGCAAAGGGGGATACTTTGAGCCCTTCGGGTTTAGAAGATCTTCAAACGGACAATAGTGTGCAAACAACCCTCAAGAACATAACTTTACTAGAACAACCTCAAGGCCGAGACCAAGGCTTTGAGAAAGGCCCCTTCAGATTTCCTTCTGCTCTCCACCCGAACAAAGCCTGCCGGACAATACTGAAATCTCCTTCTTTCTTTGGATTAAACCCCCTTTGCAGGAAAAGTATGCAAATGCCATCCGTGGCTCCCTTGTCTGAGGCTACTCTCCCCCAGCTATCTTTGCTCTGTCTGGCTTCCCCAGCAGACCATCAACAGCCTGACGCAGACCAGCCTCCCAATTCACATCCTTCACAGCTCTGACAGTCTGCTCCCTGGGCCTGCCACTGCCTCTAAAAGGGGCTCATTTAGTCGTAATTAACTATTCCCTGCATATTTCCTAAGGTATGGTAATTGTGCTAAAAGCCAACAAGTGAGGCATTCATTCTAGTTCTCATTTAAATCTTTTTTCCCCCTAAGCAGTCTCCCTCCCTCTGCCTTCTTTCCACCCCACTCGGCCACCCTCTCTCCACTCGCCACACACATACACTTTTCTCTTTTCACCCCTCCCAGGGAATACTTCAAGTCAAGTGATGGAATGAAGGTAGAAATCAGAAACTATAGGAAAACAGACAGTTCAAAAAGCAAAGCTTACTGAGTGGTGAAGCACCGCATGGGAAGTCACAAAGAAAGTAAGAAAGAAGTAAAAATGAAACAAATTGTTTAGTTGACACACATATATAAAATGTATAAATATAAAAATATATGTAGTGTATAGACACGATATAAAAATTCTACGAACACATTTTTCTTCCCCTATATATTTTCTTCTCAAAGTTTATTTTCACCCTGTATTACAGATAAAAGGTATAAAAGAAAGGTAATGATTTTGTCTCCCCTGCTTTTCTTCTTTATCCTTAAGCTGTAGACAAGATAGAGATAAGGTCAACCAAGCAATTTCTGACCTCTTGCAAGCATTTCAGGTCCTGGCAAGTGGGCAGTGGACCACTGAACATTGTATTATGTTTTTGCAGGCAGACCAACATTATCATGATCAGGAGAAATTTGGGGGATGAGGTGAGGTGGTAAATTATTTGCCTTGAAGACTCTATCAGCCATGAACTGTTGACTTTTGTTAAATGGATTTAACTGGAAAACAGTCATGGCTTCCCTACAATATCTCCATCCTCTCAACACACAAAACAATGTTGTGCAATTAGTTTTGACATAAAGAAGGAGGTAATGTTTCATTAAAAAAAGACTCAAAAAGCAGACTTTTGAAAAATTTATTCAGATAAGCAATAAGTGCAGAATCTGGCATTCAAAATTTTTATTCTGATGTGAATACTTTAGCTCTTCTATTTGCTTTGGCTAAATTATGTTTCCATGCTGTTCCTTAATCATCTGGACACTGCTATTTCTAGTGTTAATTTACCAACATTTCTTAAGAGTAATAGAAAATACTTTAAATGTTAAATTACTAAATCCTCTGTTGTTATAAATGAGTTTATTTGGCTTGGCATTTGACTCTTCATCAGATACTACTATCTATAGAGGAAAGTCCAGTAATGAGAGAACATCAAAGAAGTTGGACCCATTCAAGATGGCTCCGAGGTTGGAATTATAGTGAGAACTTACCATGGCTATAAGCTGTAAATTAACTAACTTTCTTAGTTAGGCAACAACATTTATAAATCCATTTTTCTCTGCTAAACCATGGACATGCCAGTTTAATGTATTTCTGTTGTCATTTTTCCTCACACATAAGTATTACATGTATAAGCAGCATATTCTACTTTTTTTACCTTATCATATGTATTTCTCCATGTTTATTACCTTTATGACTATAATTTTTAAGATATTTATAATATCCCATCTAGTTTGGTATACTTTACTCACTAATTTCCTTTAAAAATATTTAAGCGGTCAATTCTAAATAATTTATGTTTACTCTGTCTTATGTTAGTTGTTTTGACATTTTTTTTTCTTTGTCATCAGTGTCACCATGATCAAAAATGTTACTGAGTTACTAAATACTAGGGATTGAGGAAGGCACCTGTTGGGATGAGCACTGGGTGTTGTATGAAAACCAATGTGACAATAAGTTTCATTTAAAAAAAGTATTTCCTCATATTTATAAAAAAAAGAAGTTGGTTAGACACACTTTAATATTTTCAAATACTTAACCATTTATTTGGATTTAGGCAAAAATGGGCAGGAGAAGTCATGTTTCCTCTTATTGGAACTTAAAACTCATAAATATCAGTTTGAATATATTCATGAAAACAGCTGCTGAGTGTGAACCACATTACAAGTAAGACCATGATGACACTAAATTCTTTAACATTTCTTTCATTTTGAAAATTGTCTTTTTTTAAATTGAAATATAGTTGATAGGCAATATTAGATTAGTTTCAGGTATACAATATAGCAATTCCATAAATATATATTATAAACATATATAATATACATAAATACATGTATATATTTATAAACATATATTTATGAAATGCTCACCTTGATAAGTATAGTTACCATCTGTCACCATACAAAATTATTAAAATACTAAAAAAAAAAAACTATGTTAAATTTTTATCCCTGGAAAACCAGTTATCTCACTTTTTAGTTTCTGCATTTCCCTTAAATGGAGTTAGTGTGTCAATACTGAGATTCTACATATTCACAAAACTTAAATTAAGGGAGTCATTATTCATTTTACAAAAAGATATGTAAACAAAGAAGGCATATTGTTTCAACTAAAATAATTCCTGCATAACTTTCCAAGGAGTATATTATGTACATGTTGGATATGTTGAATCATACCTATAGTAGATTCACAACATTTTAGGGCTAAACGATGAATAGGTTTTCAGTCAAAAAGAAGGTTAAGTATTGGTGTAATTTCTAATACTCTAATTTTATGTTAGATGTCAATGTGAATGGAATTTCATGCATTTTCTTTACTTATTTTCAAAACATGATTTACCGTAATAAGAAGTTCAAAGAAAAGAAAAAAAAATACTACATCCTTTTCAAGTTGTTATATGATCCTTCAAGGATCTTCCCAGCTTTAAGATGTTTTGATTCTTCTGTGTCTGACCAGGAAGTCGTATATATTTCCCCGTGGGCAATCACATTAAAATCCAAACTCTTTAGCATCATTTCAGACCCTTCACAATCCAGCTTCAAATCTCATTTTCAGTCTCATCCCTTCTCACTCCTCCTATCCACGCTCTTTAGCTTTACCAGACCATTACTTATGATGCTACACTTTGTGCCATGGCTTTGCTCTCAGTGTTTCCTCTGCATGAAAACACACTTCTCCTCTTTCATGCCCACGAAAAATATAATTCCTCCTTTGGCTCAAAATCTCTTCCTTTGTGAGACCATTCCAAGCTCTTCTGGCAGAATTAATTTTTACCTCATTAGTCCCGTCATGTAGCTTCACGTAAATATCTACCATAGCCTTTATCATCCTGAAATATAATGTTCCTATATGTGTTTCTGAACTGTGAGGATCTTGAAACTAGAAACTCATTCACTACTTCCTAGCACCAACAGAATGGCTACTCAAAAAATATTTGCTATAAGACAGGAGATTATGGTATGGTGCGTTAGTTGGAATATTCACTAATTCAGTCAACATTTAAAAAATATTTAATGAAACTATTTAATAAGAGATGCTTAAATACAGAGAACAAACTGAGGGTTGATGGGGGGGAGGGGAGAAGGGAAAATGGGTGATGGGCATTGAAGAGGGCACTTGTTGGGATGAGCACTGGATGTTGTATGTAAGCGATGAATCATGGGAATCTAGCTCCCAAACCAGGAGCACCCTGTAAACACTGTATGTTAGCTAATTTGACAATAAATTATGTAAAAAAAATTAATGAGCATAAATTACATGCCACACTAAGAAATGAAGATAAAATTGTGAAATGAGGATAAAATGTAAACAGATTCCTATATTGTGAGATTTAGATTCTAGAGGGGGAAGGCAGACAAATCACAGGAGACTTCAGTACAGAGGGGCTGAAACTTCGGCCTTATTCCCAACATATCTAAAGTACCTATACATTTATTCACGTTCACGAAACATGTTTCACTCTCTGTCAGACGTGTTGCTGAATTCTATCACTGATCATGAGTCAGAGGCTGGAACATTTCTGAATTCTTAACTCAGACACTGTCCCGTTAGTGACTCCTCTCCTTCATTTCTACCCATTTTCAATTAGAAGGTCTGAGCCTTGAGAGTAATTTTCCCCCTCTCTCCTGATTCTGACATAAGGTAGCTCTGTTCTCAGTTCAGTAACTCATCTTGAGTTTCTCCCATTTGATTGAGAACTTGTCCCAGACTTCCTGCTTCTCTGGCTTTACTTTCTGAGGGTCACATTGGCTTTAAAACCTTACCTATCTTAACCCAGTGATCAAGGTCAATGTGACTGGTGATAAGGCTGGTGATAAGTACATGTGGATATCATGTACTTCCTAACATGATGTGAGGAGAGGAGCCCTTCATCTGGGTGGTACTCTTCCCTGAAATCCATCACTACGAGAAAACATCATGAGGGACATTCTACAAAATACCTGAAAAGTACAAAGTACTCTTCAAAACTATCAAGGTCATCAAAAACAAGAGCATATTGAGAAACTGTCACAGACCACATGAGAGTAAAGAGACATGATGATTAAATGCAATGTACTACCTGGATGGGATTCTGAACAGAAGGACAGGAATATGAAAACAGGTGAGCTACAAATACAGTTAAAACTTAGTTCATAGTATGGTACTGGCCTTAATTTCTTAAGCTGATAAATGTACCATGGTTATAAAGGTTGTTAATATTAGAAGTTGGGTGAAGGGTATAGCTTTCTGCACTGGCTTTACAACTCTTTTGTAAATCTAAAAATATTTCAAAATAAAGAGCTAAAAAAATACAACCATAATCTTACCACTACTCATGCTGAGTAGTTACTTTTAATTCTGAACCCCCCAAATGCACGCAGATTTCCAGAAGTTACCCTCATAGTAGTGGGCAGGGAAAGACCTGAGTCCATTCTTGTGGAAGAAGTTGAATTTACATTGAGTATGATCAGGGTACGGTACTGAAAGTCCTCCTAAGTCCTATAAACAAGCTATGTAAAATGGCTTGATGCTTTAGTATCATTTTGTCAGAACCTCTCCATGCAAGGTCAAAACTAATGCACATAGGGTCAGTTAGGCATCCGACTTCAGCTCAGGTCATGATCTTGAGGCTCCCAAGTTTGAGCCCTGTATCAGGCTCTGCGCTGAGAGCTCAGAGTCTGGAGCCTGCTTCGAATTCTGTGTCTCCCTCTCTCTTTGACCCTCCCCTGCTCATGCTCTGTCTCTCTCTCTCTCTCTCAA
This sequence comes from Leopardus geoffroyi, assembly GCF_018350155.1. Classification (NCBI taxonomy): domain Eukaryota; kingdom Metazoa; phylum Chordata; class Mammalia; order Carnivora; family Felidae; genus Leopardus; species Leopardus geoffroyi. The sequence goes on along the minus strand of NC_059331.1, from coordinate 95,076,788 downwards.
AAATAAACAAAAATATTTAAAACAACAACAAAAAAACTAATGCATATGAAAAAGGGAAATTTACAGTCCAAAAAGCTAATATATAGAAAAATTCTCTTAAGAATTTGGCCTACTGGGACACCCGAGTGGCTCAGTCAGTTAAGCATCCAACTCCTGGTTTCTTTTTTTCTTCTTTTTTTTTTTTTTTAATATGGAGTTTATTGTCAATTTGGTTTCCATACAACACCCAGTGCTCATCCCAACAGGTGCCCTCCTCAATGCCCATCACCCACCCTCCCCTCCCTCCAACCCCCCATCAACCCACAGTTTATTCTCAATTTTTAAGAGTCTCTGATGGTTTGGCTCTCTCCCTCTCTAACTTTTTTTCTCCCTTCCCCTCTCACATGGTCTTCTGTTAAGTTTCTCAGGATCCACATAAGAGTGAAAACATATGGTATCTTTCTCTGTACGACTTATTTCACTTAGCATAACACTCTCCAGTTCCATCTATGTTGCTACAAATGGCCAGATTTCATTCTTTCTCATTGCCAAGTAGTATTCCACTGTGTATATAAACCAGTTTCTTTATCTATTCATCAGTTAATGGACATTTAGGCTCTTTCCATAATTTGGCTATTGTTGAAAGTGCTGCTATAAACATTGGGGTACAAGTGCCCCTATGCATCACCACTCCTGTATCTCTTATGTAAATTCCTAGCAGTGCTATTGCTGGGTCATAGGGTAGATCTAGTTTTAATTTTTTGAGGAACCTCCACACTGTTTTCCAGAGTGGCTGCACCAGTTTGCATTCCCACCAACAGTGCAAGAGGGTTCCCGTTTCTCCACATCCTCTCCAGCATCTATAGTCTCCTGATTTGTTCATTTTAGCCACTCTGACTGGCGTGAGGTGGTATCAGTGGGGTTTTGATTTGTATTTCCCTGACGAGGAGCGACGTTGAGCATCTTTTCATGTGCCTGTTGGCCATCTGGATGTCTTCTTTAGAGAAGTGTCTATTCATGTTTTCTGCCCATTTCTTCACTGGATTATTTGCTTTTTTGTGGGTGTGGAGTTCGGTGAGTTCTTTATTGATTTTGGATACTAGCCCTTTGTCTGATATGTCATTTGCAAATATATCTTCCCATTCCATCGGTTGCCTTTTAGTTTTGTTGATTGTTTCTTTTGCTGTGCAGAAGATTTTTATCTTGATGAGGTCCCAATAGTTCATTATTGCTTTTAATTCCCTTGCCTTTGGAGATGTGTTAAGTAAGAAATTGCTGCGGCTGAGGTCACAGAGGCTTTTTCCTGCTTTCTCCTCTAGGGTTTTGATGGTTTCCTGTCTCACATTCAGGTCCTTCATCCATTTTGAATTTATCTTTGTGAATGGTGTAAGAAAGTGGTCTAGTTTCATTCTTCTGCATGTTGCTGTCCAGTTCTCCCAGCACCATTTGTTAAAGAGACTGTCTTTTTTCCATTGGATTCTTTCCTTCTTTGTCAAAGATTAGTTGGCCGTACATTTGTGGGTCCAATTCTGGAGTCTCTATTCTATTCCATTGGTCTATGTGTCTGTTTTTGTGCCAATACCATGCTGTCTTGATGATGACAGCTTTGTAGTAGAGGCTAAAGTCTGGGATTGTGATGCCTCCTGCTTTGGTCTTCTTCTTCAAAATTCCTTTGGCTATTCGGGGCCTTTTGTGGTTCCATATGAATTTTAGGATGGCTTGTTCTAGCTTCAAGAAGAATACTGGTGCAATTTTGATTGGGATTGCATTGAATGTGTAGATAGCTTTGGGTAGTATTGACACTTTGACAATATTTATTCTTCCAATCCATGAGCACGGAATGTTTTTCCATTTCTTTGTATCTTCTTTAATTTCCTTCGCAAGTTTTCTATAGTTTTCAGCATACAGATCTTTTACATCTTTGGTTAGGTTTATTCCTAGGTATTTTATGCTTCTTGGTGCAATTGTGAATGGGATCAGTTTCTTTATTTGTCTTTCTGTTGCTTCATTATTGGTGTATAAGAATGCAAATGATTTCTGTACATTAATTTTGTATCCTGCGACTTTGCTGTATTCATGTATCAGTTCTAGCAGACTTTTGGTGGAGTTTATCGGGTTTTCCATGTATAATATCATGTCATCTGCAAAAAGTGAAAGCTTGACTTCATCTTTGCCAATTTTGATGCCTCTGACTTCCTTTTGTTGTCAACTCCTGGTTTCAGCTCAGGTCATGATCTTGTGGTTCATGGGTTCGAGCCCTACACTGCACTCTGAGCTGACAATGTGGGAGTCTACTTGGGATGCTCTCTCTCTCCCTCTCTCCTATTTGTGCTCTCTCTCTCAAAATAAATACATTAAAAAAAAATTGAGGGAGGAGGTAAGATGGCCGAACAGCATGGAAGTTTTTTGTGTGTCTTGCATCCATGAAATACAGCCAGACCAACACTAAACCATCCTACACACATAGAAAACTAATTGGAGGATTAACACAACAATCTGCACCACCTGAACCACAGAAATCAGCAGGTACGTGGCGCGGAGAGGTGAATGTTGGGAGAGAAAAGCCAGCAGCGGGCAGGGAGCTGCTTTTGCAGGTGGAGAGAGGACAGAGACTGCGGAGGGGGGGGGGGGAGGAGGGAGGAGAATACAGGAAAAACACCCCTCCCCAAAAGCAGCTGGAGAGAAAGTGGAAAATTGGAAACAGCCACAGAGACTAAACTAAAAATGGAGAAAGGAGAAAGGAGAGGGTTTAAATTCCATTAAGACTGCAAACAAGGGGAGCACAAAGTCTCCAACTCCGCAGCCCGATACCTGATGGTGCTCTGGTGGGAAGGGCAAATCCCCAGGAACAGAGTGGGGTCCGGGAGGTTCTCGGGCCACATGGGGAAAAGCAGTTCCACTGGTGGAAGGACATTTGGTGGAGACTGTTGAAGCCACCTGGTCCCAGCAGACCCCAGAAAACGGGGCTGCTGGTGCTGGAACAAGGTCATTAAGGGTGAAGCCTGGTGCCAGATGTGTGTTGTAATTTTCCATAACCCCTGAGGTGCTGCTGTTACACTATCTCCCAATCTTTTTCTGTGGTGGGCTGGCACCTGGCTGCAGTCTCAGGGCACCGGCACAGCACGGACCCGCAAGTGCTCCTGGGTGCAGCTGGCATTCGGCCATTGCTCTGTGAGACCCTCCCACAGAGGGGTGGAACAGGTCAAGGCTCAGTTCTTCAGAAGTAAGGGGCTGGGAAAGACAGCCACATCTGAGACAAAACTTGGAACAGAGGTACTGCCTGGGGCTTGGTCACGGACAGTGAAGAAGCGGAGAGTGGACCGGACGAAAGCTGAAGACAGAGGATGGGTGCACGATTGCTGATCGGGGAGGACAGAGTTCTGATACTAGAGATAGGGTAGCTGGGTGACGCCATTTTCACTGCTCCCATGCATGCACATATGCACCTACGAACTCCACAACACTCTACCCCAGTAGGCTAGCAGCGCCATCTAGTGGAGAATGGAGCCGTTACACTGAGCCCCGCCCAACTGGGCCAACCTTGCTCTTAAAGAACACAAGTCTCACAGCCTACTTAGTTTATAGACTATAAAGCACTTCATAGTCTGACTTCTATGGGAAAACAAAGTAATTTCAGTCCTATTTCAATCTGTTAGCAGGTCCATCTATTCACCTTTTTTTCTTTTTCATTTCTTTTTCTCGAATACAAAAAGAGAAAAGATTCATTTTTGTTTTCAATTTTTATTGAAAATATTTTCCTTTATTTTTACTATTTTTTTGTGTAAATTTTTTCATATTCTATTTTACTTCCATCATTTTATTTTAGTCTACTTCAGTGTATTCACTTTTTCAAAATTTCAAATGATTTCCTTTTTTTCCTCTTTTCTCCTTTTCGTTTCTTTTCTTTTTCTTGAATGCAGAAAGAGAAAAACTTCATTTTTATTTTCAATATTTATTAAAAAATTTAAAAAATTTTTTACTATATTTTTTGCTTTTATGTAAATTTTTCAAATTCTATTTCACTTCCATCATTTTAGTCTACTACAGTGTATTCACTTTTTAAAATTTTCAAATGACTTTTTTCTTTTCTCTTTTTTCTTTTTTATTTCTTTTCTTTTTCTTGAATACAGAAAGAGAAAAAATTCATTTTTATTTTTAATTTTTATGAAAAATATTTTTCTTTAATTTTTTTCTACTATATTTTTTACTTTTGTGTAATTTTTTTCAAATTCTATTTTACTCCCATCATCTCATTTTAGTCTACTTCAGTGTATTCATTTTTTCAAATTCTCAAACGATTTCCTTCCCTCCCTTTTTTTCTCTAATCTGTCAAACCACTTTCAACACCCAGACCAAAACACACCTAGGATCTAGCATCATATTAGATTTTGTGTGTGTGTGTGTGTGTGTGTGTGTGTGTATGTGTGATTAATTTTTTAATTTTAACATTTTTTTATTTTAATTTTTTTAATTTAAATTTTTCTACCTCATTAATTCCTTTTCTCCCTTCAAAATGACAAAATGAAGGAATTCATCCCAAAAGAAAGAGCATGAATAAACGACAGCCAGGGATTTAACTAACACAGATACAAGCAAGATGTCTGAACGATAATTTAGAATCACGATAATTAGAATACTAGCTAGCGTCAAAAATAGATTAGAATCCCTTTCTGTAGAGATAAAACAAGTAAAAGCTAGTCAGAAAGAAATTAAAAATGCTATAACTGAGCTGCAATCACAGATGGATGAAGCGGCGGCGAGGATGGATGAGGCAGAACAGAGAATCAGCGATATAGAGGACAAACTTACAGAGAATAATGAAGCAGAAAAAAAGAGGGAGATTAAGGTAAAAGAGCACGATTTAAGAATCAGAGAAATCGGTGACTCATTAAAAAGGAACAACATCAGAATCATAGGGGTCCCAGAAGAGGAAGAGAGAGAAATAGGGGTAGAAGGGTTATGTGAGCAAATCATTGCAGAAAACTTTCCTAACCTGGGGAAAGACACAAACATCAAAATCCAGGCAGCACAGAGGACCCCATTAGATTAAACAAAAACTGACCATCAGCAAGGCATATCATAGTCAAATTCACAAAATACTCAGGCAAGGAAAGAATCATGAGAGAAGCAAGGGGGAAAAAGTCCCTAACCTACAAGGGAAGACAGATCAGGTTTGCAGCAGACCTATCCACAGAAACTTGGCAGGCCAGAAAGGAGTGGCAGGATATATTCAATGTGCTGAATCGGAAAAATATGCAGCCAAGAATTCTTTACCCAGCAAGGCTGTCATTCAAAATTGAAAGAGACATAAAAAGTTTCCCAGACAATCAAAAATTAAAGGAGTTTGTGACCACTAAACCAGCCCTGCAAGAAATTTTAAGTGGGACTCTCTGAGGGGAGAAAAGATGGGGAAAAAATACACATATACATATGTATATGTATATGTATATGTATATGTATATGTATATGTAAATACCAAAAGCAACAAAGATTAGAAAAGACCAGAGAACACCACCAGACACTCCAACTCTACAAGCACCATACTGGCAATAAATTCATATCTTTCAGTACTTACTCTAAACATCATTGGACTCGATCCTCTAATCAAAAGACATAAGGTAACAGAATGGATAAGAAAACAAGATCCATCTATATGCTGTTTACAAGAGACCCACTTTAGACCTAAAAATACCGTCAGATTGAAAATAAGGGGATGGAGAACCATCTATATAATGCTAATGGTCAACAAAAGAAAGCCGGAGTAGCCATACCTATATCAGACAATCTAGACTTTAAATAAAGACTGTATCAAGAGATGCGGAAGGGCATTATATCATAATCAAGGGGTGTATCTGCCTAGAAGACCTAACAATTGTAAACATTTATGTGCCAAATGTGAGAGCACCCAGATATATGAATCACTTAATCACAAACATAAAGACATTCATCGATAGTAATACCATAATAGTAGGAGAGACTTCAACACCCCACTCACAGCAATGGACAGATCATCTAATAAAAAAATCAACAAGGAAACCATGGCTTTGAATGACACACTGGACCAGATGGACTTAACAGATATATTCAGAACTATTCATCCTAAAGCAGCACAATATACATTCTTCTCCAGTGCACATGGAACATTCTCTGGAATAGACCATATATACTGGGACACAAATCAGCCCTAAGTAAGTACAAAAAGATCAAGATCATACCATGCATATTTTCAGACCACCATGCTATGAAAGTCAAAATCAACCACAAGTAAAAATTTGGAAAGGTAACAAATACTTGGAGACTGAAGAACATCCTACTAAAGAATGAATGGGCTAACCAACAAGTTAAAGAGGAAATTAAAAAGTATATGGAAGTCAATGAAAATGATAACGCCACAACCCAAAACCTCTGGGACACAGCAAAGGTGGTCATAAGCGGAGAGTATATAGCAATCCAGGCCTTCCTAAAGAAGGAAGAAAGATCTCAGATACACAACCTAACCTTATGCCTTAAGGAGCTGGAAAAGGAAAAGCAAATAAAACCCCAAACCAGCAGAAGACAGGAAATAAAGATTAGAGCAGAAACTAATGCTACCAAAACCAAAAAAACAGTAGAACAGATCAATGAAACCAGAGGCTGGTTCTTTGAAAGAATTAACAAAATTGATAAACCACTAGCCAGTTTGATCAAAAAGAAAAAGGAAAGGACCCAAATAAATAAAATCAAGAATGGAAGAGGAGAGATCACAATTAACACAGCAGAGATAAAAAAATAATAAGAGAATATTATGAGAAACTATGTGCCAACAAAATGGGCAATCTGGAAGACATGGACAAATTCCTAGAAACATATACACTACAGAAACTGAAACAGGAAGAAACAGAAAATTTGAACAGACCCATAACCAGTAAAGAAATCGAACTAGTAATCAAAAATCTGCCAAAAAACAAGAGTCCAGGGCCAGATGGCTTTCCAGGGGAATTCTAGTAAACATTTAAGGAAGAGTTAACACCTATTCTCTTGAAGGTGTTCCAAAAATAGAAATGGAAGGAAAACTTCCAACCTCTTTCTATGAAGCCAGCATTACCTTGATTCCAAAACCAGACAGAGACCTCACTGAAAAGAACTATAGACCAATTTCTCTGATGAACATGGATGCAAAAATCCTCACCAAGATATTAGCCAACTGGATCCAACAATACGGTTAAAAAAATTATTCACCACGACCAAGTGGGATTTATACCTGGGATGCGGGGCTGATTCAATATCTGCCAAACAATTAACGTGATTCATCACATCAATAAAAGAAAGGACAAGAACCATATGATCCTCTCAATAGATGCGAAGAAAGCATTTGACAAAATACAGCATCCTTTCTTGATAAAAACCCTCAAGAAAGTAGGGATAGAAGGAGCATACCTTGAGATCATGAAAGCCATGTATGAATGACCCAATGCTAATATCCTCAATGGTGAAAAACTGAGAGCTTGCCCCCTAAGGTCAGGAACAAGACAGGGATGTCCACTCTTGCCACTATAATTCAACATAGTATTAGAAGCCTTAACCTCTGCAATGAGACAACACAAAGAAATAAAAGGCATCCAAATCAGCCAGGGGGAGGTCAAACTTTCACTCTTCGCAGATGACATGATACTCTATATGGAAAACCCAAAAGATTCCACCAAATAAGTGCTAGAATTGATTCATGAATTCAGCAAAGTTGCAGGATATAAAATCAACGCACAGAAATCAGTTGCATTCCTATACACCAATAATGAAGCGACAGAAAGAGAAATCAAGGAATCGATCCTATTTATAGTTGCACAAAAATCCATAAGATACCTAGGAATAAATCTAACCAAAGAGGTGAAAAATCTATACACTGAAAACTATAGAAAGCTTATGAAAGAAATTGAAGAAGACATAAAAAAAAAATGGAAAAAGATTCCATGCTCCTGGATAGGAAGAACAAATGTTAAAATGTGGATACTACCCAAAGCAATCTACATATTTAATGCAATCCCTAATAAAATAACACCAGCATTCTTCACAGAGCTAGAACAAACAATCCTAAAATTTGTATGGAACCAGAAAAGACCCTGAGTAGCCAAAGCAATCTTGAAAAAGAAAACCAAAGCAGGAGGCATCAACAATCCCAGACTTCAAGCTATACTACAAAACTGTAATCATCAAGACAGTATGGTACTGGCCCAAGAACAGACACTCAGATCAATGAAACGGAATAGAGAACCCGGAAATGGACCCACAAACATATGGCCAACTAATCTTTGACAAAGCAGCAAAGAATATCCAATGGAATAAAGACAGTCTCTTCAGCAAGCCGTGCTGGGAAAACTGGACAGCGACATGCAGAAGAATGAACCTGGACCACTTTCTTACACCAGACACAAAAATAAACTCAAAATGGATGAAAGACCTAAATGTAAGACAGGAAGCCATCAAAATCCTTGAGGAGAAGGCAGGCAAAAACCTCTCTGATCTTGGCCGCAGCAACTTCTTACTCAACACGTCTCTGGAGGCAAGAGAAACAAAAGCAAAAATGAGCTACTGGGACCTCATCAAATATAAAAAGCTTCTGCACAGCAAAGGAAACAATCAGCAAAACCAAAAGGCAACCGACAGAATGGGAGAAGATATTTGCAAATGACATATCAGATAAAGGGTTAGTATCAAAAATCTATAAAGAACTTATCAAACTCAATACCCAAAAAACAAATAATCCAGTGAAGAAATGGGCAAAAGACATAAATAGACACTTCTGCAAAGAAGATATCCAGATGGCTAACCAACACATGAAAAAATGCTCAACATCACTCATCATCAGGGAAATAGAAATCAAAACCACAATGAGATACCACCTTACACCTGTCAGAACGGCTAACATTAACAATTCAGACAACAACAGATGTTGGCGAGGATGCGGAGAAAGAGGATCTGTTTTGCATTGTTGGTGGGAATGCAAGCTGGTGCAGCCACTCTGGAAAACAGTATGGAGTTTCCTCAAAAAATTAAAAATAGAACTTCCCTACGACCCAGCAATTTCACTACTAGGTATTTATTCAAAGGATATAGGTATGCTGTTTTGAAGGGACACATGCACCCCCATGTTTATAGCAGCACTATCAAGAACAGCCAAAGTATGGATAGAACCCAAATGTCCATCGATGGATGAATGGATAAAGAAGATGTGGTATATACATACAATGGAGTGTTACTCGGCAATCAAAAAGAATGAAATCTTGCCATTTGCAACTATGTGGATGGAACTGGATGGTATTATGCTACGTGAAATTAGTCAGAGAAAGACAAAAATCCTATGACTTCACTCATATGAGGACTTTAAGAGACAAAACAGATGAACATAAGGGAAGGGAAACAAAAATAATATAAAAACAGGGAGGGGGACAAAACAGAAGAGACTCATAAATATGGAGAACAAACTGAGGGTTACAGGAGGGATTGTGGGAGGGGGGATTGGCTAAATGGGTAAGGGGCACTAAGGAATCTACTCCTGAAATCATTGTTGCACTATATGCTAACTAATTTGGATATAAATTTTAAAAAATAAAAAATAAAACAAGATAAAAAAATTTTAAAAACCACAAGAATTGGCTTACTAATCGTCAAGGGTACTCTGCTCTGATTTTCAAATGGTGTCTGTGTGAACACAAGAATGAGAATTTGTACCCATTGTAAATTGAAAAACTGTGATATTTAATTAGATGGTTAGACTGGGATAATTTTATAATGAAAGAAAACTTCCCCAAATAGTAATTTATTCAAAGGGGAAAAATATTACCAACATAACTGGCATGTTAGAGTTAATGAATAGCACTGCTGATATAGAGTATTGACTTTCACATATTTGGGCCTTAAAGGACATTTTACACTCTTAAAAAGTATAGAGGACCCCCCATAATCTTTTGTTTATATGCATTATAGCCTTTGATATTTACCATATTTCATATTTGATATTAAAATTGATAATTTAAAATATTAATTTATTAATTCATTAAAAACAGATTACATGTTAACATGAAATTTTTTTTAATAAAAATAACTATGCTTTCCAAACAGAAAAGTGAGGGGATGGCACTACTTTACAATAATGCAGATTTTTTAAAAATGTCTAGCTGAATATAAAACAGTTGGATTCTCATAACTGCTTCTGCATTTAATCTGTCCTATGATATGTTGTTTTGGTTGAAGCAACTGAAGAAAACATGGGCTCTCACAGATACACAGTTGGAAAAGAAAAAAAAGTATTTAATAGCCCCTTCAGATAATCTTAGATATATACTCTTTTATACTACAACAAAACTCAACAAGTGGTAATTTCTTAAGGGTCAGTTGCATTGGGAAATCTGAAATGGTATCAATGAATTCTTTGTATTCTGTTATTTTAAAATCTGCTGGTTTATTTCATACTTCCAGTAAATATTTTTTCCATGTAATGACTTTCTAAAATCATTCATTGGTAATTTGGAAAATACTGATGCAATGAGTTATACAGATTTTTCAAACAATGACCTACTTCCCGATGCAATATAAAAACATCACATTTGTGTAATCACCACCTACCTCACTTGAGAAGTGTTTGGGAAATTGTCAAGCTCACAGGAGTATATAAAGTTGTCTATAGTTTCCCCAAATTCTAATTTTCTATTGAAAGCTTTAATTTTATCACTGACAGCAAATGCTGTCAGTGGTTTTCTTTGGGTGACAGACTCACTTTTTTTTCATTTTTGAGAAGATGTCTGCCAGGGAAAAAAAAACAGCTAGTAAACCCTGCAACTCAAACACCTGCACCAGAGCTTTTCCTTGAGATAGTCACAGTAATTAGATATACAAATATGGCTTACACAAACTTCCCAGTTAGTCACACAGAATATTAAGAAGACGTTTACTCAAAGGGAGAGGTTTACAAAAATTAATAATTTTTAGGTCTTCATAAAGAACATTATTAGGCAAATCTGCCTCTGGAAAACAATTATGTAGTGGTAACAACAACAATGACAACAAAATATCACACCATGATTCATGCTGAGGAGCCAGGAGTTTTACTTACCATTGCTTTTGCACCACTACTGAAAATGTCAACACGGTGCAAAAGGCAAAGGACATCTTAGCTTTATTATGAAAATAATTTTGACCCCCATGGAGCCCCTGGGGATTCCCCCGAGTCTACAGCCCACACGTTGAGAACTGCTGATACAGAGGACAGTTATGAGGATACCATTTCTTTTCTTCGGAACCAAGGGACCTTATAGGAGGGGAACCCACACATCTGAAGGTGAAACTTTTAACAATGAGATCACTCAATCTAAAAGAAAACATTCAACAAAGGGGATGACAAACATAAGAACGTCAGTATCATACTATTTCAGTTAATGGAGAGAAGATTCATTGAGAAGAATGTAAAACAGTGGAGATTGTACAAAGTCTATGAAAGCAGAGCCCACTGTGGAAGGCCAAGTTGAGGGCAGGGAATGGAGAAGAGGGTGGGAAATGAGATCAGGCGCACAGAAATACCACCATGCACCCCTAGGTCTGCACGGCCTGACATCTCTGGCTTGCCCATCTTGAGAGGGAAGGGCATCTGAGTTGAAAAGCTAGTCTGAACACTGGGAAATCCACTTGTAGACGACCAGTCTCAATTCTCTTCTTAAAATAATTCTTTGACAGTGCTTTCTCTCAAAGTAGTTGATTTATTCATTTTTTCTAACACATCTGTCAGTTATTAACAAATTGAGTTACTGTGGCAGAATAAAAAAAAATCTTAACTTTAGGTGAACCATTTCAAATAGTATTTCATTTTTTTTCCCCCAAAGGCCAGCTTCTGGACCACACAATGAAACTCCCAAATGAGGGGATGAGTGGATTCACAGTGATGTTTAAATTTTTACATTTGACAAAACTAATGCAGTATATCTTGACAGCTATATTCAGTAGCTTAATGCTAAGCTTTTTATGCTGAATACAGAACAGAATGAATTTTCCACCAGTGTTTTCACTAGGAGGTTTTAAGATTCCTAGTCACTTAAGACAGCAGTCTGAGGCTGCTTGATAAAAACAAGCACTGGCTATTTCATAACTGCCTCATAAAAGGTCTCAATATTTAAGAGAAAAGAGAAACTCAGGGCAGAGACATTTTGAAAATATATATTTTAACCAAAATCTGGATGCTAAGCAAACATCCTTTAGTAAACACCCAGAAAGAGTTGCAGCTGTGGTATTTGTGACTTAAAATAACAAGATGAAGATCTCCAAGTAAAAGATAAATGATATCGTAAAAGTTTCTTATCAAAAGAAAATACATTTTCTGATGGAATTTATGTAGAGGGACGCTTTACACTGAAGTCCATTTAATACACTGTAGAAATACTGGAACCTTTAAATTTGGAGTTCAGTTTGAATACATGCTAGGCATTATTCTTTTCTGTTTTGCTACTACATTCTCTTTTTACAAACTACAGATTAATTTTTCGTGTAAGGACACCTTTTTGGGTTTAGTTTTGTCTGTGACTACGACTACTGTAAGTTGTTGGCTTTATGGCAGAATATCAAATTCTAGATGAACTGACAAGTAGGCAGTAATGAAATAGGAGAGCTTCCCCTTTAAAAAAAATTACAACTTTAACATTATGCCAAAATACGATACAGTCCTATTCTAAAATATACATACATATTTTCATATGGATTAGATCTACATGTCCCAAAGGGCAAATACTCTCTTCTACAAATGAGACGGCAGGAGAATCGAGAGCCCTGGTTTGATTTGTGCAGCCTAGCAAACCACTGAAGATAAACACCAGCCCTGTTATAATTCAGTATGCAACTGAGCTAGTCTTCCACACCAGCCGAGGAAAAAAAAAATCCTTCTTCTTTTCTCAAGTTGCCCATTTCTATCCGTTTCTGTCGAATTGCCACAATTGCCCAGATAAAACATTTGAGAGTATGTCAGCTTTAATTAATGTAACATGACCTGATCATTTCCACAGTTAAGAATAAAGAAGTTTGCATTCTTTAAATCCAAACCTCAACCTGGAGATTATGCTAAGTTGCTTCATTCATAGTCCATACTTCTCTGCTCATGTCAGGAGGACAGCATTTGTCCCCTCTAGTGATAAACAAATTATACATGAAATCAATTCCACTTCACAATCATTTTCCCTATTGGGTATTATCTTTCCTTCTCTGCTCCCTCCAGTTAAGCCCACATCCTGTAACTTGCTAATGAGCTGGGGGCTTTCTGTTCCAGGTGGCACCCCCTGCCTCGAAGTCATGACATTTCCCATTTCGAATGCTGCTGGCATTTTTCGACAGCTCCTGCTAACTAGCCTTTTTGACCTGCACTAAGAGGAACTCATCTGATCGAATCCTCTAACCTGCCAATCATTCCAGCAAATGATCTTCACAGTCACTCCCAAGGCAGGAATGGGGAAGAAAAAAAAAAAAAAAAAGGAAATGCGAACGAGGAGAATGAGGGAGTAGGCAAGCGGTTGCCTCTGCCTCTGCAGCTACCTAATGAGAATACTTTAAGTCTCTGAGGCAGCTGAAACACTGAAAAACTGGTGGGAAAATTAGGACACAACTGAATGCCTGGCTCTGTAATTACTGATTTCTTTCCATCCTGAGATCATTTTGAGAGCAACACCTCTGAGATGTGCCAGTTTCTAGAGAACACAAGAACACCCAACCTTACGTAGAGAAGATAGATTTATTTCTCCTGCCACTATCAATATGCAATTCTCATAATCCCACTCTGCCAAACAGCATCCTTTGCAGAATTAATTATGTGCTATAAGCTTGTTAAGTGTGCATTTATTTGTAAACTAGGGATGATTATCATGTTTGCCACAATGAAGAAAGGACTTCTTTTTTTTCCTAGGCATATTTTAGATGTTGCCACCATTTAGGGGTGTTGATTTTTACACATTTACATGAAAACAAACAGGTATGGTGGAGGCTGGCTTTGTGCTCAGGGAGGATTTAACACTGACAACATAGGACAATCTGGACATTCTTAATTAACGAAGATAAAATAATTTTTTCCTTCCATATTTTTCTTGCCTATGCACAGTTTATTCAGTGGGTTCCCAGCCCGCAGAATAACCCAATTACATTAGGAAGAAAGAGCCAGTACATGACTCTTTGACAGTGGATCACAACTCTAGATATCTCAGTATGAAGTAGATTTGTTGACCAACGAATGATACAATATAATTATGTGTTATCATTACACCATTGTATGTAATAATGTAAAATAAATACTGTACATGATTTAATTGCACGTGATAATCACACATCTTTCCTCATTTATAGTAATTAGGCCAATAGCCCCATTTACAGTAATTATTATATGTAATTGAGGGCATTTTACTAATTGCATTGAAAATGATAATCCAGAGCAATTAAAAATCCAAGGGCACTATACATAATGCAAACTACATTAAAAGAATGGTGATAATTTAAAGGAAAAAAAATCACCTAATATGGAAGTTAATAGTACAGTAATGGATTCCACGCATGGCATACATGGCGATATCTATTAAGAGGTAAATTTCTGTCAATTTCTGCAACTTTGGTATTGTTTTTGTACTAGAACTTGCATATTATGTCCTTAGGTAGAAAAATAATCCTTTGAATAATCTATGATGTTATCCTAACAACTCTAGGACTGTTGAAAAATTATTCTACTTGGCTGTGTGAGAGTATAGTGTGAGTGTGTGTGTGTGTGTGTGTGTGTGTGCGCGTGTGTGCATGCCATGGTAAACATCTCTCCTGAATTCCAAAAGAGACTCAGTAAATTATTCATTTGCACAACCAATTTGATGTTCTTAAAAGCTTTATTCATGGAAGCATCTCAGAGTATTGCAAACATTTTGTTAAATATACTTGTAATGATTTAGCTAAAATGTTTAACTTTGTTAGACTTGAAATACATTCGGGTTGCAGTTTTCATTACATTTGCTCTCTCTCTGGAATTTTAATGTGTTTAAGGACCTGAATCCCTGGCTTTTGTCCCAGGGTCTATCCCTCCCTGATCCCACTCCCTGTTTCTACCCAGACAAAGCTTCCATGTGAGGAATATCTCAGGAGGAGTGATGAGCATCTGTGGGACAATGGGAATAGTTTCGAGCTTCTTTTTGCCTTCCCTTCTCGACATTGTCATTTAGACATTGTCCTCCATGCATTCAAATGTCATCCTAGACCATCAGCCCACTTCAACTCAAACAGCCTCCTTTTATGCTCAGACACTTCTTAGAGCATCCGCAGACCACAAAGACTGTCTAGTGGGACTCAGCTGCTATCCTGGTATTAATAATACAATACAGTGCACTTAGGGCATAGATGATTCCCTCTGTATCCCAAATTCATAAGAATCAACATTAAATGAAAGGGAAAAATAGAGCACCTGAACTGATTATAACTACTTGTTATATGTGACTGCTAACTTCGTAATAGTTTGGCCAAGCATTCTAACAGATATCTTGCTTACTAGCCACACCACATCTCATGCCCATTACTTATAAGAAAGCTTCATTCACATTATGCTGCTGGCTAAATAGTCCCTCAGAAATTAATTTGGGTTTTCAAAAGACAGAAGATGCAAGTTGCAGTGCCTTCCCCCACCGTCACTCCACAATTTGAAAGCTCATCTGACCTGGATAATTGAATCACAAAAATATAGCTAATTTTTGAGCATGGACTGATGAACCAATTTGTGGAACATCATACCAGTTTCTTCCTCTTTTACACATTTTGCTTTTCAAAACTCTCAGAGAAAGAAAAAAGAAGAGCAAGGGCAAATTTTAATTTTTAATTAAAAAAATGTCACTCTGAATTCTGCTTTTTAAGAAAAGCACACTGAAATAGTTAAAGGTACTGGAGCATCATGTGAGTAAAAACAATGGTTTAGAAAAACAATGTGTATGTACACGTGTGTCTGTATGTGTGTGTCTGAGAGACAGAGACAGGAAGGGATGGAGGGAGAGAAAATGAATATGATAAAGCAAATGTAGTAAAATGCAAACATTTGGGGAAAGTAGGTGAAGGGTATCAGGAATTCTATGTACTGCTCTTGTAACTTTTCTAGAAGTCTGAAATTATGTCAATATAAAAAATACTTTCAAAAATTCACCTTGGATGAAGCATGATATATTTAACTTTATTTTCATTCTGCTTTGTGACAATCCCAGGACATAATTAAGCAGATTAGACAGTAAAGGCCTTCAAGTCCTTTGCTAATCCATTCATAGGGTTGGTAGTGGTAATGCAGTCTATAGATCAGAGGTGACTCAAGGAAAGGGAGGGGTGGAGAGGCAGAGAAGGAAGGGAGAGGAGAGAAGGACAGCGTCCATAGCCCCCTATTTTGCATCAGAGTTTAGAGCAGATAAGAGACTCTCCAGGATGGAGGGAAGCTAAGGAAAGGGGGTCAGGGGTGGGATGGGGAAACCACCAAACATTTCAGCCTCTTCTCAATCTGGTGTTCATAACATGCATTATGCATTTGTGGTTTGAAGTACTGTTGATTTCCCAATAAGATGTAGTTTTTCATCTGCAGCAATGTAGGGGTAATGACAAAAACCAGGATTCTTTCAGGTAAAACCTGTGAGGGACAGGAATGTTTGTTTCCTCCTCTGCCTGTTATTTCCACAACTATTGTCAACTGCATGAAATAACAGAGATAATAAAACTGTAGTTGTTTGATAGGAAAAAAAAAATCTGTAGGGTCATGCAGAAAATAAGTTCTTGCAGAAAAAGACCCAGAAAACTTCCTGTTGCTGAAGGAAAGCTATAACCAATACTTGAATTTCTTACACTGTTGTAAGTATTAATGAGTATTATCTCCTTTTGGGTCTGTAGTTGAGAAAATGCAACATCGCTTAGAAAGAACTTTCGACAAAAATATCACACAATGAGGATGTTGTTACACCATTAAAATCAGAATGTCCCTCTGTCCTTGTTTTTTTCCTTGGTAGCATACAGTCTAAGGAAGGTGCCTCCTGGCTATACTCCATGCTTTGTAGAAGACTTCTAAACCCAGAGCCATCCTCTGAGCGGTTCCTTAAGAAGAGGTTGGCCCAGTTCACAGCTCAGCAGACTGGATCAGGGCTCAGTGCTGGGCCTACAGCAATCTACAGTCAGCCAACAGCTTATGGAGTGACTGATACAACAGCCTTGCTCAAAGCATACTTTTCACGATGATGCTAATGCCAATCAGAGCTGCTTGTGAGGAAGGTTTGAATCCGAGTAAAAGAGCTCAGTGATAGACTGCCCCAGAAATAGAGACAAAGGGAAACAACAGAAGCAGGGTTCATGAATAAGCAGAAACAAGTCGGCAGGAGCCGTGAGATGAAGAGAAGATGAAAATGTTAGTTGAGAAAGTGAGCTGCCATCGTGTCACAGCACAGAGGACAGGAGCAGTTACCAGAGCTGAGTGGTGGTGAAGACGGCCAGTGAAGTGAAGCTCTTATTGGATTCTGATGGACGCTCAGTCTTTGTGAGGCTGTCTGTGCAGCTGCTTAGACTGGTGGCCTTGTTCTTCCTACCTTCCTGAAGCAACCTCAACAAAGACCACTGCTAACTGAAGAAACCTGACCATGTCTCCTTCCCCTGGAAGATCCCAACACCCACTTTCTCTTGGTCTCTCCTGATCCCGTGGCATGGCTCTCTCCAATCATCTGTCTCTGGCCCTCTCACCCTGCCGCCTGTCTTCTCACTTGAAGGCATCCATTCCTCAGACGTTTCAAGCTTTCCTTAAATGGCTATAATCTAGAACTGAAGCATATTTTTACTGATTGAATTTCGTTTAATTTTCCTGACCCCTTTTTTGGAAGTCAGGTAGGGGAGATGCTTGTTACCAGAGCTGTCTGATACAGGGCACTGTGATGCTGGAAGGATTCTTTATCTTCCCTCTCCAGTAAAGTGGCCACTGGTCATGTGTGACTAATGAGTACCTGAAACATGGTTCTGCTATTGAGGAAACAAAATTATAATTTAATTTTAATTAATTAAAAATTAAATGTAAATAGCCACACGTGGCTTAATGGTTACTTTGTTCGTCTTCCCTCAGAAGAATAGGGAAGGGAAAGGAAGGGAAGGGATGGATTTTTCTAGTCTGTCCTTATACAGTCCTGATCCAAATAAGTTGATTATTTTACTTCATAAATATATAGTTCTTGAATATTTACTGAAGATGTCATAATATGTGGTTAAAGGGCTACCTGTATTAACATCCTTTGGGATTCCTCAAAGTGCCCATTCATGGACTCTGGGAACCTGTATTTTAAAAAGCTCCTCAGGGTGTGAGAACACCTGCTCTACTGAATGTTCAGTTAGTGATGCCAGAGGGTCTTAAGCACAAATGCATTATATTCTGTCTGGAGTTTATTTTCTTTAAAAATCTTTATCTTATTTAATTAAAATTCTGAAGCAATTTATGCATTCTACTCTGTTTACCTGGCAGCCTACTTTTAGGAAATTACTGCTTGATGATTGAGTCAACACATTTTTTTCATTGTCACATAATATTTCATGTTGATTAGGAAAGATAAT
The DNA here is from genome assembly GCF_018350155.1 of Leopardus geoffroyi. Taxonomy (NCBI): domain Eukaryota; kingdom Metazoa; phylum Chordata; class Mammalia; order Carnivora; family Felidae; genus Leopardus; species Leopardus geoffroyi. The sequence goes on along the minus strand of NC_059331.1, from coordinate 95,058,230 downwards.
ATGCTATAAGGCAAGAAGGTCACCAAAATATGTATGAGGTTAACTTCTTGCACTTGAACCAAATATAATATTTTGATGTACTAGACTGATATTTGTATATTTATTATGGATTCAATAGGGTCTGAACACCAACTGATTCACTGAAAAGAGATGTTCCTTAATGAGCACATAGCATTTCAAAAAAAAAAAAATCTGCCTGAAAGATTAGAGGCCATTCTTATACCTGTATTCAGCAAAAGGAGTAGACAGACTGACCAGGCGCTTCCTGTCTCAATTAATTTGTAATTTTTATTTAGTTTTTAAGATTTTATTTTTTACAGTAATCTCTACACCCAATGTGGGGCCTGAACTTAAAACCCTGAGATCAAGAGTTGCATCCTCCACCAAATGAGCCAGCCGGGACGTCCCATTCCTGTTTCAATTGAGAATGACTGGAAAATTAAGCTCAGCATCAGGGAGTGTCTGGTATTGCTATGTGCAAATATAAGTGATGCAAATGAATGTGATACTCAATATAGCTTCTGGTCTTTTCATTGAGGGAAATTTCAATGCACATTCTCTCAGACTTTAGGATGGTCTTTACCCTTCAATACTGATAAAAAGAGTGGGGACAACCTATAAAATCATTAGTCTAAATATCTTTAGAGCATAACAAAATGTAGGAAGCACAGTATTTTGATCATCCACTGGCACCTATCCCATTTTAAACTTAGGGGCATGTAGTTTTCTTTTCATTTAATTTGGTTACAAGACTCTGAAACCAAAATTACTTTTTGCTGTAAAGAAAAATGCTTCTCATTAGCTTTTCCACTAAGGCCACTTTATGCAAATCCAGTATTATTAACTAAATAATTGAAATGGCCTTCGTATGCAAGTTTAGAGACAGTTTGGCATTGAGGTAGAGCAGGAAAATTAGGACTTAAAACACTCCCTTCTACTCAGTCCTCCAAACATTTTAAAGAAGTGATGCAATGCATTTTCCACACTGACTCTGTGCAACCCCCTGAAGAGAGGTGGCTGAAATGCTAGATTACAGTTTTAGCCTCACTGGGCCCTCAACTTCTTTCCCACCCCTCATCTTCCCAATCTCTCTGGGGTTTACAAAGAACCGGGACATTTGAGGAAGATTTAACATGCCACAGCTTGCTCTAAACAGTTAATTAATTCATCAACAACAAAATCAAAATCTAGGGAATTACATGTTTTTCTGTATGAATACTCTTATTTATGGTAGACTTTTTATTCTGTCATGTCTACAATACAGACATTAATATTCAGCTATTGGTCAGAAAAACTTCCATTGCTCAGATGTATCAGGCCAATATACTGCATTATTTGCTCTCTAAGACAGCCTCATGTAGTAAAATTAAAAACCCACAAAGGTGAGAAATTAAAATGGTTTCTTTTTCTGCTAACTGACAGAAAACTCTTAGAATCCAGCTTCTCTTTTTTTAAAGTTTTTTTTAAAGTTTATTTATTTATTTATTTATTTTATTTTTAAATTTTTTTTTTCAACGTTTATTTCTGGGACAGAGAGAGACAGAGCATGAACGGGGGAGGGGCAGAGAGAGAGGGAGACACAGAATCGGAAACAGGCTCCAGGCTCTGAGCCATCAGCCCAGAGCCCGACGCGGGGCTCGAACTCACGGACCGCGAGATCGTGACCTGGCTGAAGTCGGACGCCTAACCGACTGTGCCACCCAGGCGCCCCTAAAGTTTATTTATTTTGAGAGAGAGGTTGCATGTGAGCGAGGGAGGGGCAGAGAGAGAGAGAATTCCAAGCAGGCTCTGCACTGTCAGTGTAGAGCCCGAAGCAGGGCTCAAACTCAGGAACCATGAGATCGTGACTTGACCCAAAATCGAGTCAGATGTTTAACCGACTGAGCCACCCAGGGGCCGGCCCCTCCCTGCAGCTTTTCAGAGAAAAGAAAACATAGATGTTTCTTCAATGTAATGTTGAATGAAGCCGAGGTATTTGGATTTGGAAGAAAGCAACAAAAACAATAAATCTGAGCTTTGAAAGTTGATGTGAAATGGAGAAAACTCATAAAGAACATATTTGTATCATTATCAAATAATTCTAGAAGAAGCAGTTCCTATAACCTTAAATCTATTTTAAAAAGATATACTGCAAAGAAAATACATTTTTGTAAGGGCTTTTGAATACTAATGATTGCAGTTCTGAGCACCTCTTTAAAAGCCTCTTTCCAATTAGTAACTTTTGAGACCTTATGGGCAATGCTTCTGTCCAGTCAGCTTGATTTATTTTTGCCAGGAGAAGCTGACCTGGAAGACCTTCTAGCATCTTTGAATGGCTAGACTCAGGTCAGAGAGATCCTAAAAGAGCAGAGAAGAAAAGACACACAGCTCTGTGACCGAAGTTCAAACTTGCTGTAATGGAAGCAGCACCAATAAAGTTCACCTTTTGTTTTGTTTTACTGAACTGGCTACTGGATTTATAAAGCCAGGGGCCCTCATAATGGTAATACAGGTTAAATGCTTTGAAAAGCATGTGCTACAAACCTAATGAATTAAAACCGGTCTCAGAACCAGGAAGTAACACAGCTTACTCTGTGTGACCAACTGAAATTCAGAATGGGAGTACAAACATCATTGAGGGAATGAAGCTGTGCTTCTAGGTAACTTTTTACCCAGTGGGGGGAAATAACCTGAAGAATGAAGAATCTTACTCTTGTGTATGTAGTAGCAAGTCTATTAGTAACATTTTCTGACTGGCATTTATACACCTTGTTTTATCTGGGGATCTTTCACCCCCAACCATTCATAAATCACCACCCTACTCCCAAGAGGTCAAAATTTGCCCCCACATTGAATGTGTGCAAAAGCTGAGTCCCCAACATAGCTCAAGGTATTGGCAAATCACCCAGAAGACAATGCAGACAGTATAATTTGTTCTCTTTGCCATGCTGGCAATTGACCCTGTTAACATATTTCATGTTAAGAGGCAGAAGGAAGACAGACTCTTGCAATGTTGTCTATCTAGATCCTTCCATTCACCAGAACATTTAAATATTGAACATCCACATGAGCAAGGAGCAAATATGGGATAGCAAATTAAAAAAAGCCCTCCCCACAAAGAAGTGTGTTCTCTATTTACTTCAGTTATGTTAAACAGAAAGATATATATATAGGCATAAAATTAAAAAAAAACCCAGACATTTCCATCTGGTAATAAAGACACAGCCTTTTCAGAATTTGCTGTCTTATACTTGTTTCTGTGAAGCATGTGTGTCTGTAACAGGCCAGCATGCTAGAGATAGCCTTGTTTGGATTATGCTTTTTCTCTGCAGAATAGTAAAGGTCAAAGAATCGAATAGGAAAAAAGAAAAGCTTCATCATGATAAGGTCTGTACTAGGGGCCATGTAGGAATCAAAAGTGAGCTAAGTGGCCCACACAGCAGCTAAGCTAAACTAGGGAGCACACATCCTTTCCAAGGGAAGCAGCCATGATTCAGTTATACGTATAAAATTCTGGCAGGAATGTGAGTGCAGTATTGCCAGAGTTGCTGATTTAAAAAAAAATGCCAAGAATCCAGACTCTGTAAAATCTCTCCATTTTAAAATGAAAGCAACTAATTTAAAAAATTGTGTGGGCCAAATAAAGCAAGTCTGTGACTTAGAATATCGCTCAAGGTTAACCTTTTTCTAACCTCCACAAAGAATGTGTGAGTAGTTAAAATGATTTGCTTATAATTGAAATGGTTTGTTTATGACTGCATAAATAAAATATAATTTTGGCCAGGATCTAGTAGGTACCTAAATATATGACTAACTGTACTCTCCTTAGTAGAACCTGTGATCAATGCCATAATGAACATAAGAGATTCATAAGACATTTAGGGGAAAAAAATCAATCTGAAATATTTCATGTAAAAGATCTGTTCAATATCTATTCATTATTACTTTCCAGGCAAAGTAGGTCATCTTACCTGTGCTCTCTTGAGAATGTTGTGCTCATCAGTGCTTGCTATTTGATAGACTTTTGCCATAACTATTGTTTTTCCCAAAGGCCCGCATGCTTTCTCCAGCTTCTGGCTGCAATCTTACGTTTGGGACGGTAAAAATAGAAGACACTGTGGACAGAATGAAAAGTTGCCATTTATATATTATGTTATAGATATGCTTACAAACTTTCATTTTAGAAAATGGAGACTGAGATGCAATTCTAGATGTCCTGCACAGGGAATATTGTGGTATGTGTTGGTCGCTGAAAAGTCAAGTGGTAACAGCCACAGACACATTTACACAGATTTATACACACATATGATATCACGATATCATGAAGTAATATTCATGCTCTTATTTCTCCGATCTAGAAAAATTAACTTGGATTGTAAACAACATATCTTGCCCTTTCTTTATGCCATTCTTTCGCTCATTCACTGGAGAAATATTTATTGAGCCCCACACTGTTCTAGGTATTTTGGAATCTTGTAGTGTATAAATCAGAATGAAAAGAAATCCCTGTTCTTATTGATTCCATTTCGGAGAGACAGATGATAAGCAATCAAACAAATATATCAGCTAGTAGTAAGTGTTATGAAGAAAAATAAAGCATGGAAAAGAAACCAGAAATGCTGAGTGGAAGAAGGTCAGTGAAGGCTTTCTTGATAAGCTACATTTGAGCAGACACTCAAGGAGGTGAGAGAGCAAGCCATGCACATATTTTGAGGATAAGCAAGCATGAACTATAGGAAGAGGAAACAACAGGAGAAGATACTAAGGAGAAAGGAAAGAAGCAGCCAAAACAGAAGGGTGCTGTAAAAATACAGGTGAAAGAACATGGTGAGTGATGTGGGGCAGGGTGATAGCAGTGAAGAAGGGAGAAATGGTGTGTGTGTGTGTGTGTGTGTGCGTGTGTGTGTGCATGTGTTTATTTTTTTTTCTAGAGAGAGAACAGGGAAGGGGCAGAGAGAGAGAGAGAGAGAGAGAATCCCAAGCGGGCTCTGCACTGTCAGCACAGAGCGTGATGTGGGGCTTGAACTCATGAACTGTGAAATTATGACCTGAGACAAAATCAAGAGTCGGACGCTTAACTGACTGAGCCACCCAGGCATCCCCACCCCACCAACTTTAAAAAAAAAATATTTATTTATTTATTTGAGAGAGAGAGAGAGAGAGAGAGAGCAAGGGAGGGGCAGAGAGAAGGAATGGTGTGTTCTAGCACCAACACGGTCTGTGGAAGGATTAGGTTGGAGTGTGACAAAAGAGGATCCATCAAGGACAACTTTCACCAGTTGGAAGAATGATGTTGCCATTTATTGACAAGGGGAAACATACGGGAGGAGCAGGTCTGGGGGAATAGATCAGGAGTTCAATTTTGGTAGTATTCAATTTGAGATGCCTACCAGAGGGCCACATGTACATGTTGAGTAGTTGCTCGAATATGCAAGTCTGGAGTCAAGAAAGGTGGGACTGGAGATAGAAATCTGGAAGCTGTCAGTGTGTAGATGATACTTAAATCATGAGACCGAATGAGATCATGTAGGCTCTAGGGAGTGTATGCAGATAGAAAGATCTGAGGATTATGCTCCAGGGCACTCTAAAAGTGAGAGGTCTGGCAGATGAGAACTCCACAAAGAAGTCTGAAAGGGACAGTTTAGGGAGGCAAAAGGAAAGCCATGAAAGAGTCCTGTCCTGGAATCCAAGTGAAGGAAATGTTACTAGGAAGGGATAGTAGACAGTTGTGTTGGATTCTGTTGATGGACTGAGATGAGGGCTGGGAAAAGACCAGGACGGAGACTTTGAGAACATCAGTTCCAGAGTGTTAGGCACCAAAGCCTAGTTCAGAAGGATTCACAAGAAGGTCCTTAGGGACCACTGGGTCTCTAAATAAGAAATCAGAAATCCACAGAGACCAAGGCATTTGCCCAAAGTTGCCCAGCTAGTTACCACGTGGAGCTGAAGCTAGAACCCAGGTGGTCTGATTCCCAGTTCAGTGCTCTTCTCGCTGCATCAATTTGTTGGCCTTCTTTTACTGCAGATCTGAGTTTTGTGAATTAGCAAATGAATGTAATAAAATCAAGGACTCTCTGCTATGAAGTGTATTTTGTTCATTTACTTTGACAAGGGTAGTTCAGCTTCAATAATTTATGTAACTTGATAGTATACACAGGAGAATGCCCTGTGGTGTATTTGGGAAAAGTAATGAATTTCTTCTAAATCAGCCCTCCGTTTACTTCCCTGCAATTAAATTTCTGTGAAGAAGTGGGGCAAGGCTGTTGGGGTTTCAGGACAGAGGGAGAATGACAGGGTGCCACCAAATTAGCCAGCTTTAACTACCAGATCCCCAGGTATCACTATTCTTGCTCGATAAATTTATAATTCCCCCTTTGGTGGCACACTAACACATTACTTCTAAGTTCTGGTATTATGTAAACTGGTGAGATTTTAAGCGACAGCACAAGAAAGAAAGATATTATATTGTTAAATGTTCTTCCAAAGCAAATAAGTGTCTGACATAAGCATACAACTTACTTTTTATATTAATCCATGGAACAACTGCATGCTTTGTGTAACCAAGATTCTATAACACTTGATACTCTTCTCGCAGAGTCTGATATAATAAAGTAGGCCAAGAAGGCTCTTTTAATTTATTTTTGTTCCATTTTCTCCTTTTAACCTGGCTTTGCTTCTGCTTGCATAAGTATTTTCCTTTTGTGGACATTCTTTTAAAAAAAATGCTATAAACTATCTTTAAGAATGTAGGCATTGTGGACTGAATTGTGTTCCTCCCAAATTCGTATGTTGAAGCCTTCATCCCCAATGTGATGGTATTTGGAGATGGGGTCTTTTGGGTGATAATTTGGGTTAGATGAGGTCGTGAGGGTGAGGCCCATATGATGACATTTGCGGCTTTGTAAGAAGAGGGAGAGAGAGAGACAGAGATCGATCTCTCTGCCATGTGAGGATATAGCAAGATGGCTTTCTGCAAGCCTAGAAGAGGCTTTGCCAGGAACAAAATATGCCAGCACCTTAATTGTGGACATCCCAGTCTCCAGAACTATGAGAAATAAATGTTAATTGTTTAAAGCCCCCGCAGTCTAGGTATATTTTGTTATAGCAGCCTGAGCGGACCAATACAGGGAGGTTCCTGGAATTGATGAACCTAAACCAGTACTTGGTTGCTTAATACAATCCATTCATTGGTTCTGCAACACTTCTTCCCAGGTGGACCTCCTTCCAAATCCCCTTGAAAAGGAAGCACATGAGGGTAACGCCCTTGCTGCTGCCACTTGCCAGGTGGTGAACTTTTAGAAGACTCAATACCAATGTGAAATTTAATTTGAATAATTTCTAAATATAGTCTGCAGAATATTAACCTAGATAACAGAGTCCCCGAAAGCAGTCATTTCACCTTGGTTCCCGAAGTTTCCAAAGCCTAGGAATTTTGTTTTGTAAACATGTTTACAAGGACCACCACGTTGTTCTAAATGGAAATGGCTATAGTATTTAATACTGGGATTGTCCTTTCTTGCGACTGGATTTATGCTTCATAATGATTATCTACTAGACACAGAAATAGCATTTCTGTGACTCAAAATTGTTACCGGAGGCATTTAGCAGAATCTTGCTTTAAAAATATAATGATTTTTCATCTTTATTCTCCCCCCTTCAAAAGGTTTCACTGCTCCTGATGTTTAACGTTATGCAAAGACGTGTTTCTGCCAATGAATATCGCCTTATGGTTATGCTTCTGCAAATAGCCTGCTGTGAGCTGATAAAGGGATTAATGCAGCCAAAATTCTTAATCTGTGAAATTACAAATTAAATTCTCATATTAAAAATACCACCCTGAGGTATTTTTTGTGGTTTTAATTCCCCTCTGGTGTTCTGCATACATTGTGCTTGTTAATGACGAGGACAAGGCTGTCTCCGGTGGCAGCCTGCTGCCGAGTGATAATGTGCAGGCATTTACTTACTGATAGAAACTGGATTTAACCACTGGCTGATAAACTAAGTGGCAAGTGGGTAATAAGTCTATATTAACAGAAAAGAACCACTACAGAATTCAGAATTCATAGACCATCAAAATCCTGGCTTAAACTCAATCATCGAGTCAGATGGGATTGAGATGTCACCAAGGAGGAGTGATATTAAGTTACAAGTTATACTAAATAGGAAAACAAACCATATGTTTGAATCTGATGAGCCAAAAACTAATGGGCCCATTTATATCTCTTTTTCTCAGTATAGGAAGATGGATCACTAATTCATTATTTTTCCATAGAAATTTTATCTTTAAAAAAAATGGGAATAGCTAGCATAATGGTCAGTGGGTAGAGTTTTAGAAAGAAAGTAGGGCAGAGTATAGAATAAATATGGGTTGGGAATATATAAAATGTTAAGGAAGACTTACTAAGCATAAGGGGGAGTAGTGGATTCATATATCTATAGACAGTTTAGGGTAAAAAAAAAGAAATTCAAATTAAATGTGGGATATCAAAAATAATTTAGGGTAGAAATACCCAGAGGAGTTGTTACTTGGGACATAGCTGCAAAATAAAGGGTGATGTTGTCAAGGAGAATCTAATAGTACAATGGGAGAAAAAGTTTAAAGTCTAGGAGATTAAATAACTATGTTATGTACCCATAAATAACTTTATGTTATGTATGGTAAGTATGTACCCAAGGATTAATAAATATATTATAAATATCTATGCATACATGCAGTATATTAATTTTTAAGGCAGTCAGAAAAGAGTATGGGAAGGAATATGTAGAATTGGCATTTGGAAAAGAACGCATCGCCATTGAACAAAAATGTTCTTACTGCAATAGTGTTTCGCAAAATTTCACAAGAATTCTGTTTCACACTTTGGAAGAAAGATGAGATCCTCCCAGCCATAAATCTCCCAAATATTTAAAATGTAATTGAAAAAGGCTGTGTAAATATGAACACTTTTGTAAAAACAAAACAAAAACCCACCCAGGAATGTGTTTTGTTTTAAAAAGATCCAGAGAGGAGCTGTCTGTATGAATACCAAAAGCATTTGTAGTTAAAATGAATTACAAGTCTTCGGTTCCTACATGTCAATTCAGTGCATTAGCCAATTGCCAACTCTTTGTCAGCTCACTGCATAGCAGCCCTTTTTACCGTTATTGTTACAACCAAGATGGTCTCTGAGAATCAAACAAAAATGAATCATTTCTCCTCTGTGTACTGCAGCCAGTTAAAAAGTACTCCATGCATGAAGCACTAAATATGTAAATCATATTTTCCTTTTCCTTTATGACTGCTCAGATCATTCTTTTGGACACATACATAATCAAATACAAAGACATGCAGTTGCAGACTGCAGAGCAGAGATAGCAAAAAAAGGAATCCATTTTCTTCCTCTGTCTGGTAAGCTAGGAATTGAATGGCAGGATTCCACTAAATATATACACACATGACTCCCTTTCCCTCATTCTCTCTCTCCCTCTCTCAATCTCTCACTAGCTCTCCCCCAACCCCTGCATATAAATACATACACACACAAATATGTGTACATGTAATGAGTATGCAAACATACATAATCTTGAATATGCACACATAAAAACATGAATCCTTCTATAAATATGTTACACATAGATGCTACAATGATACGGTTTCTTTGATTGGATGTTTCAGATTTGTCATACTCACTATCAGTCAATTCCCATAGCCGTGGGGGCAGGTCACTAAAATACTCGTGGCTCAAGGCAGCCTGTGCTGATAGTCTGTTCTTTGGGGAACACTGTAGGAGCTTGGAGGCCAGATCCTCTGCATAATTCACATAGCTGAGCCTGAAAACACAAGCAAAAAAGAGAGAAATCAGACCAAACAAGAAAATCCACTAAATAAGACATAAAGTTCACCTAATTGTTTTTGGAACTTATTTATTCCTGGCCAAAAAGCAAATTAAATTATCTACTGAAAATAAAAAGAAGCAGAATTCATGTTGGTTCTCAGAGTATCTGTTAATTTAAACTAGCTTTTACTCTTGATATCTCCGTTTCATTGATTTAAAACATTTCTAGTATAAGTAAAGGGTTGATACTTTCAGGATAGAACAAGGTGCCAAGATAGAAAATTTCAGGAGATAATTTATCAAAGAGTTACCAAAATTTGTTCACAGAATCTACCTATTGCATACACATCTGGATACATTTATAGGAAAGTTAATACAAAATAATTAGGAGAATTAAAATAAAACTACTATTAAGTTCTCTAGTTGCTAAAGTTACTTTTCCTCTAAGAATTTACATTTTCTTACATTGAATATAAAATTATTGGCATAAGTACCCTGTCAAATATCAACAATCATAATATTAACATGAAGTTAACAAAGGGAATATGTATGGGGCTGAATTAATTCAAGATGATCATTAAAACAATGGTAGATATAAACTATGTGTCTTAAGATTACCAAAAAAGCAGAGAAGTCAAATCTCCCATGTGGTACAACTTCCAAATGCATACCAGATCACACAGTCCAGCCCAGCCTTGGTTTTCGTGGAATCTCTATTTCACAACTCAGCACAATCAAGCTCAGATAATTAACATAAAAATGATAATAGAAGTATTCCTGATAATGGCTGACATTGATGGATAGTTGAACACGTGTCAAGCACCTTCGTAGGCACTTTCCACACACCCTTGTATTTATTTAGTTGACCTAGGGAACTCTGTTTCCATCTAATGGCAGTGCAAGTGGATTACTCAATTAGCACGTTGAGTGGATTTAAACCCATCTACAATTACTTGACTCTAAAGTGGTTTGCATTTGTTTCAGAAAATTTCTAAAGGCAACCCGTGGATTCCTGAGTGTCTGCTGTAACAAGGTGCAATAAAGGACACTGACTCTCAGAAAGAGCCAGAAAGTGTGAGGGCAAGTTGCATCTGCTGGTGAGTATTTTTTCAAAAGTCTTGAAGCTACTAAGCACATGGTCAATGAACTTTCTTCAATAACCAACAATTCTCCCCCTTCTTGTACTCAAGCTGGTCTTCAGCATTGATTTAAAATTGTTATAGGGGAGGGGAGGATTGAAAGTGAGGAAGAGGAAAGGAGGTAATGAATTCGGGGAGCAAAAGAAGCAGGGAAAGAGCAAAGAAAAATACTACTCGGAGGACCCCCCCGCTAAGAGGCCTCTCTAAGTCTTCATAAATGAAGGTCTTACAGATCGGTTCAGTATTTGCTGTAGTGGCTGTTTAAAAAACAACTTATCAGTGGATTGGTTTTAAATGTCTCAGCCTGGAAAAGACAAATTTGTCCACAGGAAAAGGAAGCATTCTCTAAATTCTCTACAGTTTGTTTTTTTTCTCCTTTCCTTTAAGAGGGGCCACAGCCATCCATATTATTGCTTCCTCTTCCTAAGATTTTCATTATTATAAACTTCATTAACATCTTTTAAAATACCAAAGGCAAAGTTTAAGATTAGGTAAAGTTCATGGTAAAAGCTGCACTTATATTGAATGTACATTTTATATATAATCATGGTGAACATGATCATTGGTATCAATTTTACATAGCTTTGATGAAACAGAACAGTGCCAGACTGAGACTAGATTTGAGTTTTGGGGCTTAATTCTGTTACAAGAGTGATGAACCACCTTATGTCTACAGTCCTTCCAGCTCCAATATGCAATGAATCACAATCTGTATAACTGTCGATTACATTCAGACTTAGTGCATATAATACCTAAATATAAAGAATTAACTGATATAAGACAATTCCATTTCACCTTCCCCAAATGGACTAACGTCAAACCTTAAGGTTGATGAGATAATCAAATGCTTATTTGTGATATGCAGGCTATATACAAATATTTAAATTATCACAAAATTATTTTAATTTAGAATGCTTGCTATTTCCTCATTTGCATTTCAAGAACCACTTTTATTCCAACTCTCCACATTTTCAACATCACCGTCTGTCATTTCGTGAACCACTTTCTGAGTCCATCCAAGTTGTTTGAGATATGACACTTCCAGGATACCTTATTTGGACATCTTCTCCCAAGCCATAAGTGCACGTTATCAGAATGCCAGAACGATTTGGTTGTCTTCACTTTCTATTTAAAAATCTTCCCTTGTAATTCCATTAAATTTTGTTTTATATATTCTAGAGCTGGGTAATTTAATGTGTAGTAGTTTAGCACTTTTATCTTTCCCTGGTAAATTTAGTCTTTAATCTCTCTGTAGTGAACTTCTTTATTTTCAGTAAAGCTTTTGGACTAACGTTCATTTTTTTTTTCTTATATTCATTTAATGACCTCAGCTTTTGTTTAGTACTTGCCTGGTGTACCTTTGTCATTTTCTTACTTTTAATGTTTCCTATCCATAATTTTAAGATACCTCTTTCACAAATAGTATATAGCTGGATTTAATATTTATCCAAGGAGAAAATTTAGTCCATTTACAGTTTGTGATTACTGACATATTTGGAATTACTACTAACATCTTAATACTGCATTCTATTTTATTCTTATGTTTTTTTCTCTTTTCCTGCCTTCTTTTAAATTGAATTTTAAAACTGAAGATCTCCATCCTCTATTTTAGAAGTTACACATTCTATTTCTATCTGTTTAATGATTACTCTTAGCTTTTTCTTTCTTTCTTCTTTCTCATTTCAGTATTTATTTAGATGTTTAAACTCTTGCACTAAGTTTTTACAAGCTGATGGACACTGACAAATTGTTTTTCCTGAAGAACTGAAATTATACATTCCAGACATTATAAATATATGATTGAACATTAACGCCCAGCACCAATTGTCTTACCAATTACATAAGACAAGTTGTCAAGTATACAAATATTGTTACACAGCTCAACAGGAAAATAAAATATTAGACATCTACTCAATTCATTAGCAGAAACTAAATTCTCTTTTTACAAGATTGGGAGAGAAGGAAAAAGTTCACACTTTTAACAACAGAAGTTGGCAAGCAACTTCCAATAAAAATAGGAAAAAATTACAGAATTTTCAGAAATTTTATGATTAAGAATTATTTGAGCTACAAGAACAAAGCACGTTTACTTTAAAAACAAGTATTTACTAAAAGGCATATTCAATATGTCCTACACAAGGCAAGCACTACTTTTTACTAAAAGCACTTAACAGCTCACTCTCACCCTTTCTACCCTCTCTTTTAACTTGCATCCCAAAGTGCAAACATTCAATTAACTTTAAGACGTTTCTGTCTGGAGACGTTAAAGATATGTGCTTCTGTTACAATGTGGACTTTATGTGAACTTTTCAACCAGAGGTTTGTGATTTTCAAAATGGAGGTTTTCATAATAACACAAAATGAGATTTATAGAAAGATGTTAAAAAATCATTATAAGACTTGGTTAAAAGCCAACAAAATCAGTGGTTACACAACCTGATGAATACAATTTTAAATGTGAGAGACATAAACATAAAGTAGCAGGCAAATAGCCATATGGGCCCTACCGTCAATGTGCGAAATGACTGAAGGGATAAACCACAGAAGATCTAGATTGTTTTCCATAGTTCTTGAATTTTAATTTTGTAGATATTAATAACATTCAAGTATCGTGGCTGGGTATTTTGGCAGCCAATCTCTTAAAATTTTTTACATATTGATAAGATTCTGGCATGTGAATAGATGTGAAGAAGACTTATAACTCAAACTGCACGCTTTCAGGAAAGGTCAACTGATAAAAACTGATAAGCATGTTTTAAATGCTGAACAGCAAGAATCCTTTGCTAAGTTTCCAAACAGGCCGATGATAATCCAAACACAGAGGCTGCAATTCTGCCAAGCTTGAAGCCTGATAAAACTGCTTATCAATACTCCTATGAAAGCTTCATTAGATTTACCATTCACCAAGCTTATGTGTTGGCTAATAATGTATGATAAACTGGGTCCTGTCTTAAGCTCCATTTCCAAGGCAATACCACCAGTAGACCAGTTTTATTGACTGTAGCCGCAGTTTTTATGACTACTGGTATCTATGAAGTACAGCTGGATTTTAGGACAAAAAGTTGCTTGCTTTTAAAAGCTCTAATTTGTCTAATAAACTTTGCTGCACCTTTATATTTCATGCCACCTTCAATTAGTGCTAGGACAACCAGATTAGAGCTCTCCCAAGACCCCCAACATGATGACAGTGACACAACAGCCAGGTTCTTCAAGAAACGTCATTTTTATGAAACCTAACAAGTCCTCAACAGCCTGTCTGGATGGTAGTGCACCACCCCCAGATGGTTAGTCCAGAACCTGGATGCCTTCTTTCTCCACAAGAGCAGTGTGGTCAGGTTGCTTCACATATCCTTACTATGTGGTAATGCCAGATTTCTTAAGTTTCTCTATAAATTTGTTTAGGGTCACACTGCTTAGACTGTCCAGTGTATGACTTCACAAGAGTTGGTCAGTTCATCTGAGCCATATGTAGTTAAAAAACACTCAACCGGATTATGAGAAATTAAAAAATAAGAATATAGAATATAGAAGTGATGTAAAGAAACTGTAGTCTACTTCAATATACTAACTATACTTGGAACTCTCCGTGCGTTGAGTGAGAAGTTGGGAGTAATGGGAAATGAAATGAACCCCCAAGCTAGCAGCAGCAATTTTTTAATCCAGTAATGAGGCAAGAGAAAGGAAGTTCCCCCAGGTTTAGCCCATCTAGGTCAGAAAGCTTGTAAAATGCTTTCCTGATTTTAAACCCACCCTCCTGTGTCCTAGTTAACTCGTCTCATGGAGCTTCTTGGTGGAACAGTAATGAATTTCTATAGTTCACTTGTATGTACAGAGGTTGTGCTGTGTTCTTAACAGGTCTCCACTGCCCTTCAGAACTTAACAAATATGTGACCAAGAGCACCACAGAGCTGCCCAATCTTCAGTCAGGGGTGTCCTCTTTTGGGGTCAGTTGGTTTTGTTTTGTTTTTGTTTTTTACCATCAAGGATCTCAGAAGAACCTTCCACACTTTACACCTTCACCCTCAGTTCTAGTGGGCAGCTCCTTAACTTTTGAACATTTCTCTTTAACTGCTTAACATTTAAACTGTAGCTTCACCTTCCTGCTGAATGATACAAGAACATGGGAACACCTCACTTCTTGTGATACTAGTCCCATGTTTCATGTGGGATTGTCTCATATTTTATTCCTATTTTCTGTGATTTTCAAAAACACACATATTAAATGCCGCTATTGTTATTATTACTTAGATTTACTGATGTTTATAACTTATTTAATCACCTTTCTTTTCATGTTTCATACGTTCCTTCTCTTCCTTAGTTTTTTTGTATCTGAAATATACATGTCAGAAGTTCTTTCCACGATGAAAGAACTTAGTGGCAAATTCTCTCTGTTTTGTTTTCACACAGGATAATAGTTTCGCTGCAGATATAACTGCAGGTTCAAAGCCTTTCCCCCTAACTCTGAAGATATTATTTCACTGGCTTCTGTTGTTGCCGCTGCCAGCTCTTATCTTCCTCCTTTTAGGATTGCAGCGTAAGGTGTTCTTTTGATTTCACCTGCTTGGTGTTCAGTGTTTCCTGAATATGAGGCCTCATGTCTTTCAACAATCCTGGAAAAAATCTCAGGCATTACTTTTCTTTTTTTTTCTTTAGTTTTTTTTTTTTAACATTTATTTATTTTTGAGACAGAGAGAGACAGAGCATGAATGGGGGAAGGTCAGAGA
Source organism: Leopardus geoffroyi (assembly GCF_018350155.1). Taxonomy (NCBI): domain Eukaryota; kingdom Metazoa; phylum Chordata; class Mammalia; order Carnivora; family Felidae; genus Leopardus; species Leopardus geoffroyi. The sequence goes on along the minus strand of NC_059331.1, from coordinate 95,042,573 downwards.
GAGAGAGGGAGACACAGAGTCTGAAACAGGCTCCAGGCTCTGAGCTGTCAGCACAGAGCCCGACGTGGGGCTTGAACTCATGAACTGCGAGATCATGACCGGAGCCGAAGTCGGATGCTTAACTGACTGAGCCACCCAGGTGCCCCATTAGTCATTACTTTTCAAATATTGCTTATCCCCATTCTCTCCCTTCTCTCATTTTGTAACCACAATGTAATGCCATCTTCCAAAATTTTCCGTGCCTTTACTTGTTCTTTCATATTTTCCTTCTGTCCCTCCCTGTGCTCTCCATTCTGAGCAATTACTTCAGAGCTATCTTCCAGTTCAACTAATTCTCTAATAAGCTGCATCTAATAGGCTGTTTTCCTTGTTCATTTTGTTTTTAGAAGTTCTTTTTAAGTCTTTGACAAATATGTGTGTCCAGTTTTGATGACTTCTTGTTCAAGTTTTAGATTTGATCTTTTCTTTCTTTATAGCATTTTAAATATAGCTATGCTCTATGTCTCATAATTTCCAATATCTGAGGTTCTGGGTGAGGTGGCCAATTTTGTTGCTTTTGCTACTGACCCTCACTCACAATGACTTTTTCTCAGATGTTTTATAATTCTGGATTGTGAGCTCATGCTTGGCTAATGTTAATCTGTGGGAATCCTGAGGGGACTGGGTTGAGAATATCTTTCTCCATAGGGATTTTCTTTTGCTTCTGCCAAGAGCCCTGAGGCTCTCTTAACACTTAGGCACTCCAAGTTCTTTCTGTTGGCTTCTGCGACCATGTGAGTTCTGTAAATTTAAACCTAAAATTCTAGAATTTTAAGGGGACTTTTTCATCCCCATCCAGAGCCAAGGCCAACACAGTTGTCCTTGCCAGTCTCTCAGCTGGAAGCAGATGTTTTTCAGCCAGCCCATTACTGAGGTTGAAGTGTTTTGAGTGTCTTGACTATGTGGGGAATCTGGATTCCTATGCTGTGCCTTTCTCAGGCCCAAAGCTTTGTTTCCAGACCCCGAAAAGGTTCCGCGTTCCTGTTTTAACAATATCTCCAGGGTAGCCACAACTTTAATACTTACTTATCACTCTGGTTTCTTCATTCTTGATGCCTGAAGATTTCACTGAATGTTATGTTGGTTCAGCTACACATATGCATTTGAAAGCATGTGCTTGTTGTATCTTCTCCAGCATTTTAGGTCAATTTTTGTGCTAGTAGGAGAGACTTGTCCCTGCCATAACCATTTATTTATAATCTTTTCAATCTAATTAGTTACTATAAAATCATCTATACTTGTAATGTTTAGGACTTTCTCTCTGGAATCACTATATCAGTGTTGTTTCCCTACTTAAAAACAAACAAACAAACAAAACAACAATTACTTCTTTTACATCACCTCTATGAAGCCTCAAAATCAGCTAACTGAAGTTGTTTTAGGCAAATGTTCTTTCACCACTCAACTTTATATGTCAGTCTCAAATGCCCTGCCTAAATGAAAGAAGCCAAAGGCTACATACTCAATAATTCCACTTATATGACATTCTGGAAAAGGCAAAATTATAGAAATTAAAGAGTGGTTGTCAGAAGCTGGGTGTGGGAAGGGTTAACAAAGGGCACAAGAGAACTTTTTCAGATGGTTCTACATCTTGATTATGAAGGATGTACATCAGGCCATCTAGAGATGTGAGATGGTAGGATCAGGGGAACTCGCCAAGGAAATTCAGCAGAGGGAACAGTGCAGAGAGATGAGTTGTTGCAGATTGTCACCAGGAACATTCAACCCTTAGGGGTGGACAGCTGACTCTTGTGAGTGGCTGACATCAGGACTTCCATGTCTCGGCAGGGGGCGGTGTGCAATGGCTCAGGGGATGTCCTGACAAATGGGGAGGTGCTCCTGACAGTGGTGAGGCCTTCCCACTGACTTCAGTGCTTGATCCCACGTCACCAAGCAGGGACCAGCTTCTGGCTGTCAGACTGTGCCTATCAGCTGGGAGGGTGGATTCAGGGAGCTCCATGTTCATGAAGGGTCACATAAACATGGTAGGGTATGCGGGACAGAGGAATTTCGTGTTCATTCCATATTCATTTTTTAAAAAGTAGAAGATGTTTTTTGTGTGTGGAAACTCTCTGAAAAACCTAAGGAATTTTAAAATTATAAATCTAGATGACAATGAAAAGAAACAATCTCTACTGAATTCAGAATGTGTGTGGAGAGCACCTTATGAGTAAGTTTCAAACAAATGCTTTTAGTATAGTTGAAAATAATGGTATGTTGCTATTCTAATCATAATGAATATTTTTCACTTTCCTAGTTCTTATCCATACCCACACAACACACACACACACACACACACACACACATACACACACACACACACACACACACACACACACACATTTACTTGCATTAAAAAGAAAGATATGAAAGAAGGTGACATGAAGAGTAAATGATTGCCTCAGACCAGGGGTATGGAGCAGGATGTTTCCTGTATTCCATGTGCTGGTCAGTTTCTGCACCTCAAGAATGAGGAAGATGGAACACATGGTCTTTGAAGGCTGTCTAGCTCTAAGGTTATATGCTCTCCAATCTAGGAAGAACCTCATTGTGAGCTAGACGCAGGGAGGGTTAGCACAGCCACACTTGCCTGCTATCACGAACCTACCAGAATGTCCCCCCTTGTCACCAGTGAGATGATCTAACGTGCCTCTCTTCACTCAACCTGTCAACCAACTGCCTTGAAAGCTCACCTAAGTTTCTAAGTCATCCTGAAAACAAAGAGCAAAGTGAATCCGAGTGTTTTGCCAGATTAAAGGAGACTGATAAAGTGGAGAAGACAGAAATGAAGGTGAAGGATGAATATGATGGGGCAGAAAAGAGACAGAGTGGAGCTATGGTGAAGCAGCAAGGGCTACTTCCTATAAGGCATGCTTCCCAGTGTAGCCTGGGAATAGGACATCTGCTGAATGACTGAGTGTTTATGTGAGGACACAGTATATCGACTATTACACCTATAGAAACTTTACTTTACCTGAGAAACATGCATATAAAAAGCAATCAGTTTTGAGCAAAAACATCTTAAGGTCAAGTCCCAGTCCTTAAGGTACATCTTCAAAGTATACATCTCTTAGGGGTGCCTGGGTGGCTCAGTCAGTTAAGTGTCTGACTTTGGTTCAGGTCATGATCTTGCAGTTCATGAGTTTGAGCCCTGTGTCAGGCTCTGTGCTGACAGCTCAGAGCCTGGAGCCTGCTTCAGATTGTGTTTCCCTCTCTCTCTTTCCTTCAATTTTCTCTCTCTCCCTTTCTTTCTTTCCTCTTTTTCTTTCTTTCAATGAGAAGGAAATTGGTTCTTGTCTTTTTAAAGGTACATCAAACTAGCATAACAAGTTTTTTTGGTTTTTTTTTTTTTTTTTTTTTTTTTTTTTTTTTTTTTTTTTACACTGTAATTTGAAGACACTTCCTCTAAAATTAATGATACATCTGCTTTTGGAACAACTAAGACAAGTCACATTTTTCACCTTCCAAATATCTCTATAAAAATCTTCACTGGGATTTATTAATATTTTAGCTAATGAAAACTAGACATAAAATGTAGAGATGTAATAGGTTCCATCTATTTAGAGAATTCAATGGAGATACTACCTTCTATATAACAGTTGAAGAGGAAGTAAAAGGGAACAAAAATTTCTAGACTATTCCTTCCTGCATTCTATGATGGCACAGAACTACATACACTGTGGGCCTGTATGTGGAGCATTCTATGTGCTTGGTCTCACAGGAAATAGAGCAACCCAAGTGAGATGCTGAAGGTCTCTATATTCACGCTTGACTCACTCACTGTCACTCTTCACAGGGCAAAGCTGGGGCCCTGGGTCCTTTCATTTGACAGTACACATACTGTCACTGTGGCAAAGATGCCAACATGGGCATTGGCCACTGGATTATACAGCAATTAGTCTCTTGCAAATGATTTGTGAAGAAGCCCACCCACCCATAAAGGCAGGCTGTTTCCTCAACTGTACTGACCAGGACTGTCAGATGCAGTATTCTTTCTTGTCTACACATCAAAAGCAGAATGCTCATTTAATTACCTTCTTATCAAAGCTTTTGACTTGGAGGACTGTGGTCATAAAACCACTCTGATTTTTCAAAAAGTGACTTATGTTTAGAAAATAGGCTTAAATTTATTCATTTTGCAAAGAGGGGTCAGTAATTTGTCAAGCAGAGCATGAAGGAAACCCCTGACATTGGAATAAACTTTTGGGGAAGATAAAAACTAATAAGGAAAGGTTTAAGCCTGGGCAGTGAACTTCTCAACCCCAGGTGCTAGGCTGTGCAACGAAAAGAGAGGCAAGACTCTTAGTTACATTAATACTGAACACACAGAGCTATTTAATGCTGAGACTTCCTTTGTCAATGCACTGCTATAGAAAAAAAAATTTAATGAGATTCCTCCCCTCAAGGTAAGCAGATAACATTTTAATATCAGTTTCCATAAATAGATTGTGTTTTGTTGTGCATAGAAAATTGTTCAGTTCTCATTCATTTATTCTGGTGAAAGTGTTTAATGACACAATCTCCCATGGAAGACACTCATTCCTATAGTGGTCAGTTCACCTGACAGTCAAAATATTGTATCATGATAATGCTATAGATAAGGAACTCTACAGTTTACAAAGTGCTTTCACATGTATTATTTTATTTGATCTAGATAATCAAAGGGTCAAAATGAAGAGTATCTAGGTTTGTGACTCTTGAGTCTTAGTGTCCATTACATGTCACACCAAAGATTTAGCACTAATACCATACATGCCTACACACCTACAAGATGTGTGTTAACAAGTTGGTAAGAGGGTTATTGGGTTATTTTAAAGTTTTCCTTATGGACACCTGACATTTTTCTATATTTCTCTTTTTTTCTATAATTCTGAACTCTATTTCTGTAGAAATACTCTTTCTATATTCTTGTTAACACCCGCATGGCCCAATATTAAATAAAAACAACAAAGAGAGTCCAGCTTTTACATGGATAAGATGAATAGAGCCCAAAGTTAGTCATGTTAATTCATACTTCTCAGTCTCTCCTTCATCTCTAACCCTTACTCAATACATAGTTGCTATTACAGTAAACTCTATCTGGTGGAAAAGTACCCAAAATGCTGGAGAGTCCTCAGCAGGATATGAATCAATCAAGTTCTTGAAAACACTACCACTGACACTCAAGAGTATTATAAATGCCAAAAAAGTGGACCAGAAAGAGGAAAATATTAAATTCTTGTCTTGGACTTTAGAGCTTAGTTAGATAATATTTACCCCAAATTTCCTAGCTTTGATTTTATTTATTACTATTTTCTACCCTCCCTGGAAAACAAATGTCTTTGCGATGTTTAAGTTCACTCCAAAATCATATAAAAAGTGGTCTGGCTTTTACAAATTGGTTAATTTATCACAGGATTATACTAGCCTTTCCTAGGTACTCATATGAAGCTATAGATTATACTTAGCATTTCCCATGTACTAATATGAAGCTATAGATTTTCATGTTTACATTTTATAAATCTACTGATACAGATATCATAAAATATTTGTGGAGATAAACTAAGTGAACCTCTTGCTATATTATTTTCAACAAAAGCTATTGTGTATTTAAGCTTATTTTTACTTAACTACGACAAAGACAGGCCATGCTTTCATTTAACCTGTTTATACAAAGGAGATGGTTAACTAGTTCACTACATTATTTTTGTAGACATTCTATGTTAATTTCCTCTCCAATTCTTCTCAGTGCCTAGTAGCAGTTACTTTTTTTACTTGTAAAGTCTTATTTATTTATTTATTTGTTTATTTATTTATTTATAATTTTTTTAATGTTTATTTATTTTTGAGAGACAGAGAGCACAAGCAGGAGAGGGGCAGAGAGAGACAGGGAGACATAGAATCTGCAGCAGGCTCCAGGCTCCAAGCTGTTAACACAGAGCCCCACACAGGGCTCGAATCCATGGACCATGAGATCACGACCTGAGCCAAAGTTGAACACTTAACCAACTGAACCACCCAGGTGCCCTGTAAAGTTTTATTTTTTAATAGCTTATATGTAACTCATATGTACTCAACCTCTAATTCTGTCTAAATAATATAATTTTTAAAAATGTTTTCTAAGATTTGTTAGAGCTCACCAACCATTGACATTTTTCTTCTACAGGAATGGTACAAACCTGTCAGGCATTATACGTGTACCTCAGTTATGTTTTAGAAAAGATTCATAGTTTTAGTGGACTAGTGATTATATGATTCTATGCTTTTGTTGAGTATTTTACTTTAATAATGTGGTTTACAGCAGAAGAGGCACAAATAATTACTTTTTAATCCTCTGACTGAAGGACATGAGAGAAAAGGATACTTTATTTCAATAAAAGAAATGAGTAAAAATATATTAATAATAACTAACCCTTGTAAACAGAAGGATAAAACTTAGAGAATATTTAAAATTCTAAACTCACAAGTCAGTATAGAATACCAACAAACCCAAAGGATGTGCATTCAACAGACTTGATTTTCAACATCCAAGTTATTTTGTTTATTGTTATATCCAATCATAAACACTAGACCTTCATAACCACACAACCATAACCACATGACCTTCCCTGTGTGGAATTCCATTGTTAGCTCAAGGACATCAGGCAACTTGCAACCTTTACAACTTCTGATTGTAGATCAGGATAAAATTAATAACTCTCTTCTACTTCACAGGACAGCTGTGAAGATTGACCTTTGCTTACCATAACTTACTTAAATAGATCATCAGATTATTTTACCTGTTTCAGAAATTTTCAAAACGTCTTTATGAAATCAAGAGTGAAGCAAATTGTTAATGAATGTTCTACCCTTATGACATTTTTGACATTTATGCTATTTAGACAATAAAGATGATCCAATTTTCCTGAATTCTAAGTGACTGATTATAGCACTGTTTCTTCTGAAAAAGACAATTCTCATTTTTGATGATAAAAGATTGCATCGGGAGTTTAAATTCAAATCTTCATTTATAAAAAGAATTAATGCATACAATAAAAAATTAATGCATATTAAACCTTAGCAATGTCTTATGTTTTACATTTCAGATAGATATGTTCTAAATATTTAGTCCAAACTATATGGACAGTATGAAAAACATTTTGACTACAAAAGGCTGCAAAACTGTTTAACTTATTGGTGCATCTATATTATGTTAAATTGAGTTAATGGAAACTGGTTAACTTCACAGCCTTTTATTCCTCAGAAACCCTATGGAAGTTACAAATCTCATCATCAGAGGCAGTTTTGGAAGCTGATATCTGCTTCACCAGAATGGAACGGTGCATCCTCTGACTATAAACAGTGCTAAAAATAGCTCCCAAAAGGTATCATTTTGCGTGATATTATTTCACCAAAAGAGAAGAAAAATATATCTTTAATCCTGAACAAAACCTCTTCAAAGTTTATGTTCTCAATAAACCTTTCACTGAAAACTGCAAATATAACGTAGTAATGCAATAAATGCCCTAACAAATATATCAGATTTTTCACTTAATGCTTTTTACAGGCTTAAACCAAATGGAGTAAAAGGAAATCACCTTTTACAGTCTGACTCCTACAGGAAGAATGCCTTGCTGTTACGCTTTTTAAAGAAGGCATGGTGAATTTATATCAATTTTGGTGAATCTTGGGGCTTGATAAAAGAAAGAAAAATACCAGCACAGTTAACATTCCACAGAACTCACTTCACATGTTTATTTCCTTAGAGACTGGACATGATCCAAGATATTAAGAAAAACATAAAAAGAAAAAAAATGAAGGTAAAAGATGTACAATTTAGCACCCATGCTAATATAGATGTTCCCTTATTCCTTAAAAAAACACTGTCATCTTGCAGACTAAGGGTATTATATGGTTAGGATTAGAGAAAATCACTAAAGCCAGTGCTCCCATTTAAATCAATACGAAAGAAAATTTGGTTAGGTCAGAGCTTATTATGGGTTGTTGAATTTTAGTTAAGGCAAATGAACACTATATTTTCTGGGGATTCTAACTTCAGCTTCTTTCTTTTATATTGCAGATATTGCATCTGGTCTTGAAAATATATGACTTCATTATGATGTGAAAAAGAACTGTATGCTTATGTCCAAAACAAGCATTGGGTTAGACCTGTCAAATATTTGGACATCCTTTATAAAGGGCCTGATGATCCTTAGGAAGAAAAGTCAAAATATCTTTCAGTGTTTATTGCTCTTGCAAGGAGCCTCCCATCTTCCCTGTCAGAGCATTTCTTCTAGACTCTACTCTGAATCACTTGCCCGTTGAACTATCTGATGCCCCCTGATTATCACAAATGACGTGACCAGCCAGCAAATGACACCCTTGTTCTAAATACTGTGGGCAAGTATACAAAGGAGGACAGAGCATTTGTGGATCATTTACTATGTGCTAGAGACTCTTTGCGCTGTCTTTTCCGCATGCTGAGCCATGAGATGATCATCACTGTCCCTCCTTACACGTGAGGAAACTGAGGCTCAGAAAGGAGGAGCAGCACAGCCAAGGTCACACAGCAAAGTCAGGGGCAGAGCATGTTATGTGCCTCAACTGCTGATGCTCTCTCCTGTGCATCATCCTTCTGAAGGCTTGATTTGTACCTTTTTTTCCTCATTATAGAAGTAAGACACAGTCAGTCTAGAGAATTCAGAAAATCCTGAAACAAGTAAAGGAAAATAAAAACATCTCCTAAGTCTACAACCTGGAAGTAATGAGTTTTTATCAGTTAGATGTGTTTACTCCTGTGTGTATAGGTCTGAGCAAATATAGCATTTTACTGCTTTGTAATTTTTATCACCTTATATATATTTTACATGATAAAATTTTCTTTCAAAACCTGAATTTTAAAAGCTCTCTTTAAACCCCTGAAAGTCAAACTCAAGTTCATATTGAGGTCATATTAGCTTTTTGTTTTCCCTCTAGTGAAGAAAAAAAGATTATTGCCAACAAATTTGGACATCGATAAATATTTTTTTCCTGTTGAGGGTGTATGCTTTTTTTTTTAAACCATGGGGTATTTACTTTTCAATCACTATTCCCTAAGTATTATAGTTAGTTTTACCAAATCTCCATATGGAAAAACATGGTTGTAGGCATTTTATATGAGGTCAAGTCCTGGTGATGCATTCAGCTTCGTGACTGTCATACTGGGATGCTAGGATGAAACCTTTTTTTTCACTTTACTACACAGCTCTCCTTTTAATATACTGCACTTGTTTTCACAATGTTTCCTGCACCAAGAACTTCCATTAAAAGGAGAAAATAAGACCTCAAGGATAGGGAAAAAACTATTGGTATTTCTTGCATACTCATGGGTACAGATGTAGAAGTTAGGTGGGAATTAAAATCAGTATTTATTATCACAGTTTCTGAGGTTCAAGAATCCTAGGGCAGCTTAACTGAGTAATTCTGGCTCAGGATCTCTCACAAGGTTGCAGTCAAGTTTATGTCCAGAGCCAGTCATTTGAAGCTTGATTGGGCTTGGTGAATCCCCTCCCAGCATGGCTCACTCGCATGGCTGTTGGCAAGAGGTCTTAGGTCCTCACCATGTGGGTCTTTTCATAGGGCTGTTCACATGACATGGCAGCTGGCTTCTGCAGAGCCAGTGATTAGAGAGAAAGGGGGGAAGTCAGAGCTAAGGAAGGAGCTGAAGTCTTTTACAACCTAACTCGAACACTAATGTGCCATCACTTCTGCCCTATGCTATTGGTCACCAAGACCAAACCTGGTACAGGTGGGAAAGACTACCCAAGGGTGGAAAGACCAAAAGACAGGGATCACTGGGGGCCCTGTGGGGGTTACTGAACCATGCTAATGATTATAAAAGGTGCCTAGGTTTTTAAAAATTGTATATATATATATACATATATATATGTATATATATGTATATATATATATATATACATATATATATGCTAAAATTTGTCATTTTAAGCATTTTCATGTATGCATTTCAGTGGCATTAATTACATTCACAATATTGTTCAACCATTACCAATGTCTATTTCAAAATCCTTTTGTTATCCCAAACAGAAACTCTACACTAATTAAGTAACATATTTTTCTTATTAAAATACCATGACAGTATTAAAGATAATTTTCAGAAGGTAGAAAAAAAATCACCCCAAATTCTACCACTCTAACACAATAGTTTTCATCTTGTATATTACATTTCAGTCACAGTTCACAGATTTTTTTGTGTGTGTTTATTTATTTTGAGAGAGAGCCAGTGAGTGGGGGAAGGACAGGGAGAGAGGGGGAGAGAGAGAGAGAGAGAGAGAGAGAGAGAGAGAGAGAGAATCCGAAGCAAGCTCCACGCTGTCAGCACAGAGTCCAATGCAGGGACTGATCTCATGAACCATAAGATCATGACCTGAACGGAAATCAAGAGTCGGACATTTAACTGACTGAGCCACCCAGGAACCCCTAAATCAAATTTCTTGATGGTGCCATGAATGAATATCTTTACAGCTTTTAACACATTTCCATTATATGTTCCATGTTGTTTATCAGTTTATAGTGCCCTTGGCAGTAAATAAATGGATCCACTTCTCTATAACCTCACCAGCACTGGTGTTTCAGAAGGAAGAGGTTATGCACCTGGGGGACTGGGGGGCTACTGAAGGGCTGTTGGATGGAGACATAGGAACCACTGAGACAGCTTTTTGATTTTTTAAAATACTGCATTAAAACATTATTTATCTTGATTACTCAGTTCTTTTTTGGTGTCACCTTAAATTCTGAACCCAAGGTGAGTGCTTTCCTTGCCTCATCCTAGTCTCAGCCCTGTTACATAAAAAAACAGCAAATGAGGGATATATTTACTTGCTCTTGAGGCTACAATATAATTGAAGGAGGGGAAATAAACTTTCTAAAAGAAGCTTAAATGTTCCTATCAGAAAAGTGTGGAAAACTTTTTGAGAGTTATTTTGGGATTAAATGAGATAATTCAGACAAAAGCATATGGCATGCCATAGGCACATCCATGTGCGCCATGAACACACACAGTTGTTAGTATTTAATAATAAACATTCCTGTTAATTTTCCATGACTTCCATCCATGAAAAAAATTAAACTGACCTACTAAATGCAGTAAAAGAAGTTTTCTCTAAATCAGACTATATCCCTGAAAATCCTTTGGTAGAAAACACCTCATAGGGAAATTTACAACTGGAAAAAATAAAAGCTTCAAGGTCATGAATAAACTTATACCAAAGCCAATTCGAACCAAAACACACAAAAAACAACTCATTTTTTAAAACGCTCATCAAATAAAACAATGATAGAGCATCTTAAGTAAAAATATGTTGAATATCATTTTACATACCTAAAGATAGATACATTTTCTCGACAGATAAGCTTCAGGAATGATTTAATTTCAAGAAGGTTTTGTAAATGTGTTTTGTTGTGTTACATATCAAGGTATACTCCCCTCTTGGTCAATCTCCCCTTTATTCTATGTTTTCCCTCTTTATAACGATCTAATATCTTCCTCATTTTGTGGCCCACCATGACTGGTTCCTGGCCTATTTTGCATGTCTTGATTTTCTCACGCCTAGCAGGCACTTGGTTGCTGACCTCAAATCCACTACCTGGTCATCCTCATTCCTCTTTTTCTTTTCCCAACCCTTATGTTCAAATGGTCCCCAAGTACAGTGACTCACAAACATGTGAATCAGCGCCCTCAGAACTGTAGAATATCAAACTGTTGGCTACTAGAATTCTGACTTACTGCAACATGTGTTTGGAGAGGGATTACTGTAATTTCTTACGTGGCCTGGGCTAAAGTTAGCATGGAGAAAACATTTGTTTGTGTTTGATTTGGTTTTGCGGTTCAAGCCCTAGAAAATAATTTATTCTACTCTGTGATGTGATGAATGCTACAAATATGAGAACCCATCAGAGGAGAGATCTTTACATTTTTAGAAAAAAGTATTTCATATTTCAATCAAAAGATATCATTTATTCCTATATGAGAGTGTGTAATTTAAGGAGTGATTTTTAGCAACAAATGTGTAGGGTGTATTCTAACTCAAGAAGAGTTAAGAACTGGTATTTTACAGTCTTCTCCTAGTTCTTAGCCCTTGCCTTTGACCTTGTATTTTTTTCTCTCTGTACCTATATAAATCTGCATATCTTTGCATCATTATCAAATAGCCTAGGTGTTTATGGAATTTACAAATGGCTATTCCCAGCACAGAAATAGTTGCTATGTAATAGATACTTCTGTCTAATGGTTTCTCTGCAGATAACACAAATGTCCATTAACAGAAAGCCTACCACTCTTAGACTGGCAGGGAATGGCTTTGTGCATGGGAACCCAGTCCTAAAGCTGTCAGCATTGACAGAAACGTCATGATCCCTCCCTATTTTGTTCTGTTGTTACTTGAGATATAGGGATGCCTAGGCTTTTCCAAGAGGATGGTTTCTTTTTTTTCTTTTTTTAGTTTTTTAAAATGTTTATTTATATTAAAGAGAGAGGGAGAGAAAGACAGTGCATGAGCAGGGGAGGGGCAGAGAGAGAGACGAGACAGAATCTGAAGCAGGCTCCAGGCTCTGTGCTGTCAGTGTAGAGCCCAATGCAGAGTTCAAACTCCGGGACTGTGAGATCATGACCTGAGCTAAAGTCAGACGCTTAACTGACTGAGCCACCCAGATGACCCCGCCAAGACAATGGTTTCTTAAAGAAAAATGTGGCTACCAAGCAGCCCTTCTTTTGTTTCTCATTATGTAGAAGAGGTTGTGGAGCTGGGGGCATGGGTGCTATAAAGGGTGGTTTGATGGGGAGCACAGAATAAGGTAAGGCTATCTTTACTGAAATGAGCACAACCTTTGAGTTGCACATTCCTTTATTCCTGCCTTTAATGCCACATTTGGCTCTTATGGAAAATGATTTATAATGGAAGGGTTATCATTCCATATCCATGACTTAAAGAAACCTCAAACTGACTTAACTGTTAGAGCTGGTTATTTGCTTGAGTACTAATTCCATCTTTACATATTAAATAAAAGAAAGATAACTGAATAAAGTTGAAAAGCTGCATATTTATTATCCTCTGGGGTCCAACTACTTATAATTGCCAGGTATATGTAGGTAAGGGTATTTTCAGGCAGAAACTAGTGGTACAATACAAACTATTAAAAAAAAAGTCTCCTTATGTCTTCAAACCAACAATATCAGTATAATATAGGAAACTGAAGATATGCATTTGCACATTGTGTATAAAAATACAGAAGCATTTGAAAGAATTATTACTTGGGAACTTAAGAGAAAATTTTCAAAAGAACATCGAGGTCACTTTATAATGGATGGAACAAGCACAGGCTTTATTTTTAGTCAGTGTAAAGAATTATTTCATACAGGGAGAGAGAGTGTGGGGGGCGCACTCCAAATTAAGGAATAAGCTTGTTTGTGGCTTGACACATTTTAGCATATTCTTAAATTTTATTTCTATATTTAGGAAAATCTAGGGGCAATTGGTGGCTTAGTCAGTTGAGTGTCCGGCTTCAGTTCAGGTCATGATCTCACAGCTCGTGAGTCTGAGCCCTGCATCATGCTCTGTGCAGACAGCTCGGAGCCTGGAGCCTGCTTCGGATTCTGTGTCTCCCACTCTCTCTGCCCATCCTCCACACATGCTCTGTCTCTCTTTCTCTCAAAAATAAACAAACATTAAAAAAATTAAAAAAAAGAAAATCTAGACATCACGATGTGATCAAACTGAGATGGTGACATGTTAGATGCCCAGAGGAATAGTGCTGCTGAAATGCCAAGCTTTAAAACTCCATTCTGGATATCCAAGAGAGATATGCTCAATATTCAACAAAATCAAAGAATTGGAAAATCGGAAATCTCTCAGATGTTCTGAGAGAAAGAAATCCTGGGGCAGAGTCTGAGGATGTGGATTTAAGCCTACAGCTCTATGAGAAAGAATAAGCAAGGGACTAAAAGTCTGGGTAGTAGACTTTTAGCTACAAGATCTAATCTACCTCACAATATATTCTGGTAAAACATTTATTATGAACTGATCAGAATTCATGCACTATTCTGCACTGTTCAATTTGGTGACCACAAACCACATGTGAGTATGTAAATTAATTAAAATTAAATAAGATAAAAATTCAATTCCTGAATTACACTAACCATATTTTAAGTTAAAGAACAGCCATGTGTGGCTAGGAGCTACCATACTGGACTGTGCAGATATAAAATATTTTTATCAATGCATAAACATCTATTGCACAGTGCTGTTCTATGCCCTTTCAAGATTTACTGCAACTTTTAGAAATTTCTCAAATTTAAAACAATTGTGTAGTTTATACACTGGGAAGATTTGGTTCCTTAGACGAGAAGTAGAGACTGGGTTGAGAAAATTAGTGAATGCAGTTATACAGAAGAGGTCTGGCTGGGTCAGTGATTACTCTAAAAATGTGCTGGCCATTAAGAGAAAGAGCCTAAAGTCACGATGGATGGAAGATGTCCCTGTGGAAATCTTCTTCACTTTCTTGGGGGAGAATAAGAGACATCAGATTTTTTTCAGGGGTCACAACCTAAAAATAAAGATGTGAGGTAGCAGAATTCTGGAATAGAGCAAAGCCTAATTTGACCACCAAATAAAATCACAACTGCTGGTGTAGTTCGACTCAAATTCTAAACTTCAGTTAAGGGTGACAAGAAATGAGAGACAAATGGAAAAATCACATTTGTATTCATGTGTAAATAAAATGATGTGTTCCATTCTATTCAGAGGCAAAGGCATGGAATCTGGTGTAATCCTTAATCAAGTAGCCTGCAAAGTACCTGAGACAATAATAACATCCGCCATCTAAGTAGATACCTAAAGTGGCAGACAATCAAAGCATGGGGAAGCTCTGACTTCTCTACTAGAGATATCTTACTTGTTTTGCTAAAGGAAAAAAAAAAATCAGTGGCTTATCTCACTTTTTCTTTCCCCAGAACATGCTGCCCTCTACAGGCCACACGGATATGCACATACATAAAGATCTGCATGATTAAGGGTTCAGTTATATCCAAATTAATAGGATCAGCAGCAAAGCTATAATGAAAATGAGGGGAAGCAGTTAGTTATAGTTGTCTGAAAGCTTTAGGATCAAGTCGAGAAACAATCAACACTTATAAGCCTCTAATAAACCTTACTTCTTCAGCTGACATAACTCTGAGAAATCATAAACAGTACTGTGGTCCTATTATGGAATTTTCCTGGAGAAGCTTAAAAGTATGTTGACAGTTGACTTTCTTTTGTTTTAACTAGGGAGGGGAAAGTGCAGAAGAGGGAGGAAGAAAAATGGTTACTGTGGTTTGAGAGCTTTCACTAACATCTCCAAAGTATACCAGTTTTGATCTAAAACTCAATATATTAAGACTAGGCTCTAAATTGGAAAATAAAAGTCAATTAATTTAATGGAATATACATGATTTTATCCCTGTTATGAGTTTAATTTTTAAACCTTGGCTGCTTTGAAGTGGTCAAAATATAGCCTAAGAAATGAGACCTATCCTTTATCTTGACTTCAGATCAATTATTCCCCAACAGTCATGCCATAAACACACTCTCTCTCTCTCTCTCTCTCTCTCTCACACACACACACACACACAGCTGCTATGTTTATTGGTGTTGTCAGTAAAGGATTTAGCTGGACAAACATCACAAAGATGATGACTGATTTAGTTGAATTTATGATCAAATGTTTTCCATTGCAGGAAGAGTGGGAAATCACTTATGGGGAGATTTGAATAATTTAAGGGAAATTCTCTATTTGGCATTATGTTTGTATATCAAGTCTTGAGGGATTACATACAGCTGAGGTCTAGCAGAGAACTCACATACAGATACACAAAGATATGCTCTGTGACAAATGCAACAAGGGCCAGAATATTGTTCCTTTGTGTTGATACTTCTATTCACTTATATCTCATTTATAGTCTGATTAAGGACATCCACACACATATATAAGACTTCAACTGTAAATTGCCACTAGGTTCTTTTGCGATCCCCAAAATGTCCAAATGATCTAAAAATGCTCTTTTAGATAAGACAAAGGATAATTGGTTTGGGGGTTGTATCCTTGTCTGTTTATGGCATTTTAAGGTATCTTTGTTGTTGTTGTTGTTGTTGTTGTTGTTGTTGTTAAAGACATAATGAAATCTATTATTAAAATCACTCCCATGATGAATATGACCAGGTAACATGAGATTTGTGCTTTAGGGTATGGACTCGGTTCAATGTCTGAAAGAAAAAGGCCAAGTTACCTTTGGAATTCCCTACCGGTTTGCTCCTTGGTGATGACAGATGTACCAAATGAAGGCCATGCTCCCAGCCTTCGTTCATTATGTTTCTAGGGATAAGTTGTCCACCCGCCCCATTAAAAACCCCAAAACAGCAAGAATAATTATTTTTGGTCTCACCACTCATCTCTGGGTCAAGTGGACACCCAGAACTAACACACCTGGTGTAGTCTTACCTATAAGTCCATGTATGAAGAGCATGACAGGAAAGCTCCAACAGATGCTTTGAACTTGATAACAGTGTCCATGGGTTTCTTTCAATATAATTAGGAAAACTGTCTAGTAGATGTGTTTAAAGACTTAGGATAAATCAAAGTTCTACGTTAATTATGTACAATGCTATTTGTTAACATATCACTCTTAGGAAGGAGCTGCTGAGAATGAGGGAATCTTGTTTCTATATAAGAAGTATTTTTTTTTTAATGATTTGGTGACCAAGCAGTTCAGCATGTGCTCCTAAGAAGGTAGAAGAAATAGTCCAGAAGATGTCTGGGGACCCTGTATAGCAGTGGGACTCATGTTCAAGAACTGTTGCTTATTTGGAACTGAATGAAACAATCTAACTGGCAGGGGAGGACAGGTGCTGAGAAACAAGAGGGAGGTAAGCTAATGTTGGCCAATGGTGCCTCATCATGAACACTCATGCTTTATTCAATCCTCACAATTATCCTGCCAAGGGTTTTAAAGACTAAACAACTGGGGCTCAGATTGATCAGTGAGCTTCCTAAACATTATACCATTGAGTAGCATATCTAGGACTGGAACTTGAACCCTGTGATGCCAAATCACACGGACTTCAGGCATTTTATTCCCATTTGGCCAACTATGAGTTTTTGCAGCCTTCCTTCTTCTTTTCTATTCTTTCTTGGTTCATATCAAAAGTATTTATTGACTGTGTATTCTTTCTTACAAGGTCAGTAGGACCACCATCTACACAGCAGATGTCAGATGTACACATCAACATAAATAGTCTATTAACTACATCTTTACAATTGGTGGAAGTTGTGCCCAGTTTTATAGAAAGTCTCCCCATATAATGAGGTTTGCCCAATCCTAATTTTCATGATAACTGACCAAAGAAAAGTGTGGAGTAGGTGAGGTGGATACAAAAGACAATGTTGTTAAAATCATCTCTTTCTCCAGTGACTTTTTAAAAATTTTTTATTTATTAAATTTTTTTGAACGTTTATTTCTGAGAGAGGGAGATAGAGTGCAAGCAGGGAAGGGGAGACACAGAATCTGAAGCAGGCTCTAGTCTCTGAGCTGTCAGCACAGAGCCTGACGTGGGGCTTGAACCCATGGACCATGAGATCATGACCTGAGCCAAAGTTGGGACACTTAACCAACTGAGCCACCCAGGTACCCCTCCAATGACTTTTTATGTTCATCTTAATTTTGAGGCTGACGGTTCACTAAACTCATAAACATTTTCTTTCAAAAAAAATTTTTTTTAATGTTTATTTATTTCTGAGACAGAGAGAGACAGAGCAGGAGCAGGGGAGGAGCAGAGAGAGAGGGAGACACAGAATCCGAAGCAGGCTCCAGGCTCAGAACTGTCAGCACGGAGCCCAACGTAGGGCTTGAACTCACAAACTGTGAGATCATGACCTGAGCCGAAGTCAATCGGTCAACCAACTGAGCCACCCAGGCGCCCCAACTCATAAATATTTTCTTAACCAAAAGAAAATGATAAAAATAAGTGTTGAGTTTTTTTCATATCCAGTTTTTTTTTAAATAAATAAAGAGCAGTGAAAACTGCATTTCAGTTTATGTTTCACTTTTTAAAATGTGGTAATTTTCAATATTCTGAAGCTGAATAATTAACATATGTACCCATGGGGTCCATGGGAAGCTTATTTAGAAAGTGGAGATTCTCAATAGCATCTCCTATGTGGTGAGGAGGAAACTAAGCCTTTATGATATTTTCTGAGTAGAGTTAGGGTAGATCAAGGGGGCCGGGAACAACAGCAGAGAGGTGAATTCTTGAGGGAGTTCAAAAAGGGGAGAGAGCTGTGTGTCTAACCCCTAGCAGTTCCCAACAGAAAAGAGAGAGCGGGAACAGAGAAGGAGAAAGGAATAGAGACACTTGCAACAGGCAGTGCCCCTCAGGAGGGAACAGCGTGGCTTCTTGACGGGAGGAGGAGGGGAAGGAATGTCTGCTTGATGTTCTTTGATAGTTTTACTAGTCCCTCTGCAGATTTATTACACTTATTGGGTCCCCCAGAGCTATTATTTTCTCAGTGTTTACAAATAAAAGACAGGGGTGAGAAGCAAAAATATAAAGGAAGATCTCTGGATACTTGAGCACAAAATGCCAAGAACTCAAACGCATAGACTTTCCAAAGCATCAGACATCCACACTTGTACTACACTGGTGGGCACTGAAAATAAATGAATAGTTTACATGTTGAGCTACAACTGTGCTGCCCAATATGGTAGTTACCTATGGCTATTCACATTAAATTAATTAAGGTTAAATAAACTTTAAAATTCAGTTCCTAAGTCACTCTAGCCACATGTCAGGCGATCAATAGCCATAGGAGGTTAGTGGCTGCTGCACTGGGCAGTCCAGATAGAGAAGATTTGCATCAATGAAGAAGGTTGTATTGGACAGCACTGACCTAAAGGGGACAGAAATGCTAGGCCAAAGTTTCAGATATTTCAGAGACTATGGACTTTCTGGAGAATAATCTCTTTTTTTTCCTCTATGCAGGAGGTAGAAAATGATTTCTTCCTTATTTTGGGGATACCTAATGTGAACCGGGCAACATGGAGCCACCAGAGTCAGAGTGACATCTGTGCTTGTCACTAGATGGGTCAGAGATCAGACAGAACAGACTGTGTCTGACCTCGTGAAGGCTGGGATTGCCCCCTCTGCTCTACCTTACCCCATGACTCATCACTGAATAGGAAACCCCAGTATCCACTTGTGGAGAGCAGAATGGCCCCAAAGATGTCCACTCACTAATCCCTGAAGCCTGTGAATATGCTACTTTCCATGGCAAAAGGGACTCTGCAGATGTTATTAAGGTTGCAGATCTTAAAACAGAGAGATTAACCTGGATAATACGGGCAGGCCTTTAGAAGCAAAGAACTTTCTCCTACTGAAGGCAGAAGAGATAGGGCAGGAGGGGAAGTGAGAGAGTTACCAAGCAATGAGAAAGACTCCTGCCATTGACTGGTTTGAAGCAGGAGGGGGCAGTGTGATGAGGAAACAGACGGCCTTTGGTTGCTGGGTGAGAGTTCCTGCTGAAAACCAGTAAGGAAAAGAGGGCTCAGCCCTCTGGCCACTAGGGACTGAATTTTGCCTGCAGTCTAAATAAGCCTGTAAACAGATTTTTCCTCCACCCCTCCAGATAGGGCCCAGGCTTACCGATAGCTGAGTTTGGCCTTGTGAGACCCAGAGCAAAGAAACCAGCTGAGCCCATCTAAACTCCAGCTCAACAGAACCGTGAGATAATACTTCTGTGGTGTTTTACACCAAAATATTTATGGTAATTTGTTATGGCAGCCACAGAACACAAACACACCGTTTTAGATTTTGGAGAAGCAGAACTTCAGTTCACACACGCTTCTAGAATCTGTTTTGGGAAACAGTTCAAGAAAGCCTAATTCTATGTGTTGCCCTCCTTTCACAGAAACAGGCAGCCCAGCTGCTCCTGGAAACCCTGTGCCACTTCAGAAGCATGACTGGATTTTATTCCTTAATGAGCTGGATGGCAGAAAGAAGGTATTAGCTGCACCATAAGTATGTACTTGGGGATGAGGAATCCAACACATCATTTAAAAAGCTGAAAAACACTAGCCATTGCCAGGTCCCAAGCCTGGCATGTACTGCCAATTAGTAAGAGAGAAGATGGATATTTTCTGTCTATCAGAAGTGGAACAAAAAACTTGTGCTCAACGGATAACAAATAGCACGGGGTTTGCCCTTGGCCATCACCAGTGGTTATTAATGATAGCAAATTCTTTGCTACCACAAGAAAGACATGGACAAGATATCTGGCAATGGCACAAAATGACAGAGGATAACCTCCTGGGGGAAGTGGGAGCTGTGTGGAATAGGGTACTAATGTCACTAGCAGGGTCTGTATGGGTGGCCAGCAGGCCTGTCATCTCTAGCACTTAAGATTGTCACGAACCTGCCTTTATCCCAATGGTGCATTATCCAGCAGTGGGCACAGGGGAGGCCTGAGTTGATGTGTGTGGCCAGCCTGCCACAAACACTTTCCCCAGGAAAGAAGTCAGATTTCTATTCCAGCCCAGCTCTCTTGCTGCTGAAAACCCAGACTGGAAATGAATTGCATCATTTCCCAGAAGAGATCTCCATGACCAAGATTGTAATAAGAACAAAACAAATAAGATATTGATCCACGTGAATATAAGGGTTATTAAATTGATACTTCTTTCCTAAAATTCACTTTGGGGCATACATTCCAAGTTGTAGTTTTCCATAGCATCGATCATTTGACCTCACTGAGCATGTTTTCTTTTTTTCAAGCTATATAGAGATAGTAGCATGTGTCCTGACTACTTCCCAAGATTGTTAAAAAAGACATGAGGATGTGAAAACATACAAGAAAGCAAATTCTATATTGCAAAAGGCTGCCCAAGTGTTAATTACCATGGCTACCCCATCACAACTCTGACTACGGGGCAAGGAGGGTATGTTAGGCCTTTGACTATGTATGTTTTATATGCTATCATATCTATGCTATTGCTACTATTAGTAACCAGGTCTGGGCCTTTGGCAATTTCCCAACCTTCTCTTGCCTAGCTTTCTCTGTGTCCTCCTGGCACCTGCCCCGACCCATATCTCTGGACAGCCCTTGATACTGTCTTCTTCGGGGCTCTCTAGGACTCCCACCAGCACCTGGACTCCTCTTTCCCTTTTCAAAAATATAGTTTTCAATTTTCTAGAAGAACTGTTCTCTGGGAGGTGGCAAGGGGTTTAACAGATCTGGTAAACATCACACCTACATGTTGCTTTCAGTAGCTGAAATAGTGAATCACTCTTGTGAAAATGAATGTTCCCAGAAATTCCTCTGAATTGCGGCTTTGGGGCCTCCAAACAACACCATGCACGGGTGTCCAAGATCAGGACAGACACCTGTGTGGATCTGATTATCGAAGTGTTGCAAACTCTATTTCCAAGGGTGTCATGAGGAATTGCACCCCCTGTAGCCTCCTGAAGCTGGGCTCACATCCACGAGCCGGGCAGGGAAGAGCTGCAGCTCCAACTCATCCTGGGGTTAAGAGAATGGAATTCCAAAAATGTCTGCTGTAGAGCTTGTCACCCCAATATATCCAGGCCTAAAAAAAGTGCATTGATAATGTACAGAATAATTTCTTTG
Source organism: Leopardus geoffroyi (assembly GCF_018350155.1). Taxonomy (NCBI): domain Eukaryota; kingdom Metazoa; phylum Chordata; class Mammalia; order Carnivora; family Felidae; genus Leopardus; species Leopardus geoffroyi. The sequence continues at coordinate 95,020,865 of NC_059331.1, read as the reverse complement.
GAAATACTGGGGGAAGAAATCTCCAGGCACTAAATAAATTAAAACTGTTACTTTGAAGTAAATAGACTTATAACAAAAATGATCAACAATGAAAAAAAATGTGGAAGTGGAGGACGGACTTCAGAATCTGGCTCAGCTCAACTGCTCCTCCTAGTGCCAAAAGCCATTCTTATGTTCCTCTCACACTGTTAAGCTGGTACAGAAATGGATAGTTCTAACTTGCTTTGCAATATATTCTTATTTTGGAAAATTTCAGATCAACTTAGAACAATAAGGCAGAGTAGAAAAAGAGGGCTTCTGGTTTCTTGAGAAGGCACTGATTTAAATCTTAATTGAACATAGTCAGATGTTGCCATAAGAAAAACAGGGAATCAGCAACATAAATTACAGAGAGAAGTTTACATTTTTCTTTTAAATATTATTTTAAAGACTATGTTTTATGCACATGTAACATGGATCTAGCAAGTCATCTATAAAATATGTTCTGAAAGTTAACCATTGAATGAGAGAATGTATTCAAGGAAAGTTCAAGAATACAAATTTAGGAAACACTTCAATCCTCTAAGTCAGGGTTTGTCACTGTTGGTGCATTCAGATATATGCAGGTCAATGTCTTCTTTTCTATCTTTGCATTTCCACTAAGGGAGCTTCATTACAATGACTCTGTACTTATTACGCATTTTAAAGAATCAATGCTTTCAATTCTTAGAGGATAAATTCAGTTGGACCTACCTATCAAGGAGGATTATAAATCAAACCAGAGCACGTAGGTGGAGAGAGCAGGATGAGGTTACCCTACACCTATTCGAGTCTGTGGACATGTATTGCTTTATCAACCATGAGCTGTTCTTTCCAAATATGTCTTCTGTGACAGGGTGGTTTATCTTGGGTTCTCTTTTTGCTCCGTTCAAACCCCCCAAATTGTTCAGCTGTTAAAAAGTTCCAAAACAAGCAAATGTGTTCCTGGAATCCTACCCTTAACATTGCTGGAGAGCATATACTAAGGCTGCTTCTCCAGCCAAAATAATAAAAGATCTTTTAAGTGGCTGAAATTCTTGGTTGATTGCATATACATGCCAATGTCAGACAACTCTAAATAGAGAGATTTGGAAGAAAAATAGGGAGAGTTTTATAACTCCAATGAAATAAAATGGAATGTTTTGAAGGAGGTCAGAAAACAGTACATGTATTTATATAAAATTAAGATTTGTCTCCCTTTAATCCAAAATCCCCTTTTAAACAGGAAGAGCCCACGCAATTCGTGCATGTCCAATATAGGGGAATAAAAGTACTTTCTTTTCTTTATTAATATGTACTTATTAATCTCAATCCTGTAATTAAGATTTCTTCTTTATATTATCCTTTTGAGTTTAGATATCTGCTGCATCTTTTGATATTTTTCTCCCATTACTGCATTGTTTCCCCAGAATACTTAAAAAAATCCTTCAAAGGATAAAATTATGCCCATGGTTACTGGTATAAACGAAGTCAGCAGGGAATTGTATTGGCGTTACCTAGGGCAGGCTTGGCCCCCAAATAAACTGGGTCACTTGTTACAGCTGTTCAAAGAGATTCAAGGATTCATTTCTCAAGAAATTCTTACTCTTTTAGGCAGGTTAACAGATCCACTAGCTTTAATAGCTGAGTTAATATGTATTTTTAAATACATTGCTATTTAATTTTAAGCAGTGACTTACTTTTTTATATCAACCTACCCGTCTTCTATTAACCCATCTAAATTGAATTCAAATTAGTTCTTGCAAATTAGTTTCCTTTATTTTGAACCTATTACTGCTATATATGAGAATTTACCGATTGCTCGTTTCGTAATTGTGCTTGTAGACAAGCAAATTCGTTTGTAGTGATGGAGAAAGCCAGCACTTGCTTACAAGTCTTTAAATGAAGTTCTTCTGAACTTAGAGCTCATTCCGAAGTGAGGGATGTTGAAATGTCTACGATGGTTGCAAGGTTGCAAGTCCATTTGGATGAAGAATCAATAACAAATTAATGTCTCTGAAATTTCATTGGGTTTTAATGGGCTAGAGGCTATTGCTTGGCTCTAAGGATTCAGTAGGTAACACTGGGATACCAGAAAGTAGTATTTTAATAACATTTTTAGTGATATTTTATTACTTAGTGTTTTCTGAAATAACTCCTTAAGGCAACAAAAAATAAGACTTATGGGGACTTAAAAAATAGCTTGATTCTAAGCAAATTATGTTTATAATTTAAAAATCTTACCTCAAGCTAACAGCTTTTAATAGTTTCCCTAACATGTTTTAAAAGTAATCTAAGGGTAGGACCCAGTTTATTAAATGCTTTTGTAGTTTCTTTTTAAAAAGCATATGTGATGTTAGAGATTAAAAGAAAAACATTAGCTATAATTCTACCAGCTCATTAAAAAGACTTTACATGAAAATGTAAGATTTCCTTCAGTATTTTATTTTTTATTAAAAATAATTTAAGTTTTATTAATTTGTTTTTGAGAGAAAAGGAAAGCGAGAGAGTGAGTGCATGACCAGGGGAGAGGCAGAGACAGAGAGAATCCCAAGCAGGTTCCAATGACAGCTCAGAGCGCCACATGGAGCTCGAACCCATGAACAGTGAGACAGATCATGACCTGAGTAGAAAACAAGAGTCAGATGCTCAACCGACTGAACCACCCAGGCGCCTCTCCTTCAGTATTTCAGACCCTGGCTTTGGTAGAAAAATTATAAATCCTATGTTCATAGAAAATGCAATTAATAAATATCCCTGAAGTTATATCTTAAAGAGAAAACTGTTTTCTTATTTTGTGAAAAATCGTACGCTGAAGAATTCTTACTTGCCCTTAAGAATAAAAGCATCTTTTAAGAAGATACCTAGCATCTTTTAAGAAAAATTTAAAGGAGATTGTGCATGATGCACATAGTTTTTAAAATGTCTAAAATGTCGGGGCGCCTGGGTGGCGCAGTCGGTTAAGCGTCCGACTTCAGCCAGGTCACGATCTCGCGGTCCGTGAGTTCGAGCCCCGCGTCAGGCTCTGGGCTGATGGCTCAGAGCCTGGAGCCTGTTTCCGATTCTGTGTCTCCCTCTCTCTCTCTGCCCCTCCCCCGTTCATGCTCTGTCTCTCTCTGTCCCAATAAAAATAAATAAACGTTAAAATGTCTAAAATGTCAATACCAGAGGATTCTACATCCTGATTTCCATCAATGAAATTAACTACTTTTGTTATAACATGAACAACTCTCAGAGAAAAGTGAGTATCAAGTCTTAGGTGGTCAGAATGAAGTGAAGCAATGCAAAGCTTGAATACTATTTCAATTTTACTTTTCTTTTACCTCGTTTTCTCCCAGAGTAGAGTAATGTAAATGGCTAGAAGTACCTTCTCTGAGAGGCATCTCACTAGTGACTATGGAAGGCAGAATGAGAAAGGCCCTTCACCTGGGCATGTATGCTAGACTGTTTGTGATGGCAGGTGGTGCTGAATACAAGTCACAAAAATGAACGACTGAAATGCGCCATGTGGAAATGAATGGGGTCATAACCACAAGAGGATGGCGGAAGAAATATCATTCAGCATTGTCTACAGACACCCCTCTCCCATCTTTTGTAGACGATTCTAAGTGGATAAGATCTGCCATTTATTTTCCTGGGCAATTTGGAGGTCATTCTAGCTTTGTCCCTCTGATGGAAGGAAATGGAGGTTCTCTAAATTGAAGGCTATTCGCCACAAACGCTACGTGTAGATTCGGCAGATATTCCTGTTACTTCAAAGATGGGGTTAGAAATTCAATTGCTTTATAAAAGATTGTCTCATACAATGGTTACCTGGTTGGACAAAACTTTTTGAGCAATATGAGAGAATGTGTTTGATCATTTAATTAAGGTAGGATCTGTATACTGTATATATTATCTGGTGTATGAAAGCACTTAATTAAAATGTTAGACTGCTGATCAGTAAAGAGGGGGAGGTGGAAGGGCAAAAGAGTGAGGAACACACACAGAATGTTCCCAGAAGACGGCATGCCTCCCAGAGGAGACTCTACAGATAATAAGAACTAACTCTTCAAATGGCAAATGCAAAGCCTTGTGTTAGACAAAAATAATTATTCCAGGGCTCTTCTAAGATGGATTTAATAAAAATAAACTGCCAAATCTTTCAAATAAACCACTGCAGAGTTTCACGTACTCATTCCATGAGTTCCCTTACAATAAGCTGTCCACTGTATCTACTGACAATACCGATTAAAGGCATTTTTATTATAAAAAGGTTTTCTCTTATTTTTTTATTTTTATAATTGATGGTGTCTAAAATTAAATATGTCATAACAGTAAAAACTAAGGCAATAATACTGAAGTCCCCATAGACAAAAATTTGTTATGACACTTTAAAAATTTTTAAATCAAAGCAGTTCCAGTTACTTTTTCCCCAGCATAATGCTTGAAATATGATATCCACAACTAACAAGAGTGACTCAATTACTCTGCTTTCCAACTTTCAATGGTTTACTAACAGGTTGGCTTGCAATAAAAGACCTATGATTAACTTGAGAAACTCAGATCTTCAGATTTCATCAAATTTCAAAACCAAGAAATAAAACTATTTCAACAAGATCAGATGAGAGAACAGAAATCAAATAAACAGATGACATACATTTCAAGCAATATAGGTACTTAGTTTTCCAAGAAGGCCTAGGGGAACAATAGATAAACTGAAAAAATGTGAAAGATCAATTTTATCTTGCTCAGAGGTGTTCACCAACATTATTTAGATTAGAATCAGTCATTAAATTGCACTTAAATGCTATTTTGCTGATGCTAAAATATTTCTTGAATTTAGTTACAAGAAGCCTGAACCCAGTGAATTTTAGGATTTATCATTTCGAAGCAAAGCCACGTTGCTCTCAGAACCCAAACTCATATATAACAGCATTGGCTTAGGCTGAACATGGTGGCTGGTGCATAGTTATGGCTTAACAACTGTTTAATGGTTAAATGAATGGAGAAATGGATATTTGGATGAACAAATGAAACAAATGTCAAGACAAACTTATTTGGAGACTTTAGAAATTGAGAGAGGGACTGAGAGAAAAAGAGAGAGAAAACAAGCATAAACGGTATACGGACTTACTTATTCCACGCTTGCCTAAGGTTTTTAGAGCTGTACAGGGTAAAGCGTTCTGAAATAAAAAAGAAAGATGATAAACAATCTTTGTTTCCGATGTATAATTTGCAAATATGTTTTTTAAAAAAGCTCAACTTTTATAAAGATAGCGTCTGATTTAGTGATGAGTACACTAGCCACACTACATCTTCATCTTTAGATCAGGCAGTTACAAAGAATAAAACAGGAAAATCTTAACATTGTAAATATGAAGCATTGTTTTCTTATGTGTAGGGTGATTTATTTAATAATCTGTTTCCTAGTAATTATTTCTGAGAATAACTAAGTTTTAATTGAGTTGAAAAAGAGACACAAATTCCAAACCTCCAAACTGTAAGTAGTTTGAAGAACATTGACACATCAGTGAAGTGAGAGCCGCTGTTTTCACTATGAAGACATCTCTAATCAAATACAGTAGTGCTGGTTCTCCTTTCTTACACTACTTGGTATTTATACATGCTCAAAGTCAAACTACTAATGTCCTATAATGTATATTTACATACATCATTGAATCATCTTTATTATATTTTTAAATTAAGATGTAATATGTTTTACCATGTTAAACAATAAAGTAGCACACACCTCTCCTGCTCCTTATTATTTTTTTAATAATTTTTTTAATGTTTATTTATTTTTGAGAGAGACGGAGTGTGAGCAGGGGAGGGGCAGAGAGAGGGAGAGACACAGAATCTGAAGCAGGCTCCAGGCTCCGAGCTGCCAGCACAGAGTCTGACACGAGGCTTGAACTCACAAGCCGTGAGATCATGACCTGAGCCGAAGTCAGATGCTTAACCGACTGAGCCACCCAGGCACCCCTCCTGCTCCTTGTTTTTGACTCCTGAAAATACAGCAATTGTTAATGGCTTGGGTATGTCTCTTTCCACATATTTCTTTATGTTTATAAACACAAACCCATATATACACACAAATATATGTACTATTTTAATTTTAAAATGGATTGCACAGTAAACATTCTCTGAATTTTTTAAGGTACTTAATAATATAGAGCAAACAGTCCTTTAAATCAAGAAAATAGATGTAATACTTGTTTTAAAACTGTATAATATCACACAGGATAGAAGTACCATAGTTTTTGACCATTCTCCTACTGATGAAAATTTGGTAGCTTCCAGTTCCTTTTCCCTTAAAAACAATGCTTCAAAAAATATCCTTGCACATCTACCTCTGTATATTAATGTTTTCACTTTTATAAGACAGATTTCTCCATATAGAACAGCTTGACAACTGGTATGCACATTTTACATTTTAATAGATGCTGACATACTACTTTTCATATTCCTACCAGCAATGAAAAAATGCGTCTCTATATTAGGCATCCCTGGAATGCAAGGATGGTTTCATATATGCAAATGAATCAATGTGATATACATTAATAGAATATAAAAAATAAAAATCACATTATTATCTCAACAGATGCAGGAAAAGCACTTGACAAAATTCAACATCTATTCATGATAAAAACTCTTAACAAACTGGGTATAGAAGGAATATACCGCAATATAGAAAAGCCATATATGACAAGTCCACAGCTAATAATCATTCTCAATCAGGGAAAGCAGAAAGCTTTTCTTCTAAAATCAGGAATAAGACAAGGATACCCACTCTCAGCATTCCTATTCAACATGCTACTAAAAGTCTGATCATGAGCAATCAGGGAAAAAAAAGGAAGAAAGAAAGAAAGAAAAAGAGATAAAAGGCATCTGAAGTGGAAAGGAAGTAGTAAGACTCTGTCTCTGTTTCTAGACGACCTGATTTTATACAGATAACATCTTAAAGACTCCACCAAAAAACCATTAGAATAAACAAATCCAGTAAAGTTGCAGAACACAAAATCAATACATAAAAGTCAGTTGTGTTTCTATATAATAATACTGAATTATCTGAAAAAGAAATAAATAAACAGTTGCATTTATAACAGCATCAAAAACATGAAATGCCTAGGAATAATTTTAACCAAGGAGGTAAAAGATCTGTACACTGAAAATTACTAAAATACTGATGAAAGAGATTGAAGACATAAATAAATGTAAAGGAATCCTGTGTTTACGGATTGGAAGAAATAATATTATAAAAGGTTCATATTACCCAACATCACCTAAGGTCTAATACTACACTATTAGAATACTATTTTACTATTTTTTAATAAAAACAAAAACATAAACAAAATAGTCCTAAAATGTGTATGGAACCACAAAAGACCCCAAATAGTCAAAGTAATCTTGAGAACAAAGAACAAAGCTAGAGTAATTACACTTTATGATTTAAAAATATCTTACAAAGTTACAGTAATCAAAACAGTACAGTAGTAGCATAAAGACAGACACATAGACTAACAGAACAAAAATGAAAGTCCAGAATTAAACTTGTGCTCTATGGTCAACTTATATTTGACAAGGGAGCCAAAATACTCAATGGAGGAAAGATAATCTCTTCAATAAATGGTACGGGGAAAACTGGATATTCACATGCAAAAGAATGAAACTGGACCCCTATTTAAACCATGCATAAAAATTAACTCAAAAAGCATTAAAGACTTACATTTAAGACCTGAAAGTAGAGATGAAAACATAGGGAAAAAGCTCCTAGGCACTTTATGGATACGACACCCAAAGCACAAGCAACAAAAGCAAAAATAAACAAGTGAGACCACAACAAAGTAAAAACCTGCACAGCAAAAGAAACCATCAACAAAATGAAAAGGTAACCTACAGAATGGGAGAAAATATTTGCAAACCACATATCTGATAAGAGGTTAACATGCAAATTATATAAAGAACTCATATAACTCAACAGCAAAAAACAAAAACAAAAACAAACAAATAATCTAATTAAAAGGTGGGCAAAGGACCTGAAAAGACATTTTTCCAAGGAAGATATTCAACTGGCCAACAAGTACATGAAAAAGTGCTCAACATTACTAATCTTCAGGGAAATGTGAATCAAAACCACAATGAGATATCACATCACACAAGCTAGCATGGCAATTATCAAAACACCAGAATAACAAGTGCTGGCGAGAATGTGGAGAATGGAGCATGTTTATATACTGTTGGTGGGAATGTAAACTGGTGCAGCCACTTTACAGTATGAAGGTTCCTCAAAAAATTAAAAATAGAACTACCATATGATCCAGCAATTCCACCTCTGGGTATGTATCTGAAGGAAATGAAATGATTAGAAGAGAGATTTCTGCACTCTTATGTTTACTGCAACATTATTCACAACAGCCAAGATATGGTAACAACCTAAGTGCCCACTGATGAATGAATGGATGAAAAAAAATGTGTACATAACGCATTCACACACAATGGATATTATTCAGCCATAAAAATAAAGGAAATTCTGATATTTGTGACAACATGAATGGACCTTGAGGGCATTATGCTAAGCGAAATAAATCAAAGAAAGACAAATACTGTATGATCTCACTTATATGTGGAATCTAAAAAAAACCCTGAACTCATAGAAGAGAACAGACTGGCAGTTGACAGTGGCAAGGGGTGTGAGGTAGAGAAACAGATGAAAAGCAGTCAAAGGGTATAAATTTCCAGTCATAAAATGGATAAATTCTGGGGACTTAATGGAAAGCATAGTGATTTTAGTCAACAATATTGCATTGTATATTTAAAACTTGCCAAGAAAGTAGATCTTAAAAGTTCTCACCACAGTGGGGAGACTGGGTGACTCAGTTGGTTAAGTGCGACTCTTGACTTTGGCTCAGGTCATGATCTCATGATTCATGAGATCCAGCCCTGCGTTGGACTCTGCAGGATTTGGTCTTGGGACTCTCTCTCTCTCCCTCTTTCTCTGCCCCTCTCTCAAGTGCATGCTCTTTCTCTCTCTCTCTCTCTCAAAAATAAACATTAAAAATAAAGTTCTCACCACAGACACACAAAGATCATAATTATGTGAAGTGATGGATGTGTGAATTAAACTTACTGTGGTATCATCTTGTAATATATATATATATATATATATATATGAATATATATAAAATCACACCTTAAACTTGCACAATGCTATATGTCAATTATATCTCAATGAAACTGGGGAAAAAAGTGTTCTGCAAAGTAAAACAAGGAGATATAATGTAGACTGACCAGTATGAGAGGGACACTTTAGATCAGGTGATGAGGGAAGGGGAGTTTCAAACAAAATAGTCAATCAACAAAATAAAGTTCCCATTGGAAATCTGGTTGGAGTTTCATTAAAATATATATTTATCTGAAAAGAATGACATAAAATCTTTGTATATATTAATATGGTCTGTCTTTTCATTTAGACAGGATTTATGTGTATGTCCTCCAATAAAATTAAATGGTTTCTTTTTCATATTGATCCTGTTTCTTTTTAAAAATTGAATACCTAAAGGCTTAATTTTGCTTAATATCGGTTGGTATCTTTTTTCAGTGTTGTCTGCTTTTAATTACAAGATTTTAAAGGAGATAATCTAAATGGTTGATATTGCTTTGGGACGGTATGTTTCCTGTGTAAGAACAACCATTTGATAAGAAGAACAAAAATAAATTTAAGAACATACTCAGCTTACTATTTGTTTAATGTTTATTTATTTATTTATTTAGAGAGAGAGAGAGAGAGAGAGAGAGAGAGAGGGAGGGAAAGAGAGAACAAGGACATGTCGGAGAGGGGCAAGAGAAATACCAAGCTGGCTCTGCACTTTCAGCACAGAGCCCAATGCAGGGCTCGAACTCACAAATTGTAAGATCATGACTTGAACCAAAACCAAGAGTCGGATGTTTAACCGACAGCCACCCAGGCGCCCCTCAGCCTCCTATTTTTAAACACAGAGTTTATCGAAATGGAATGACTGGAAGCAATGATTCATTAGTTCAACTACTATTTATTGAGCAACTACTGTGTCCTTGGTGTACTTCTTGGGGCTGAGGATATAGAAGGGAACCACACAGAAAACCTACATGCAAGCAGGTAGTTCATATTCCAGCCAGGACGTGCAAGGCTGGAGTGGGTCTGCGGGACAGGTGGCTGGAGCAGACAGTGTAGGAGAGGCAAGTGGAGGCTGAGACAGAGAAGGTGCCCAAGGGCAGAAGACTGGCTCACATAGAGCCATTGTGGCCTGAGGGACACTATCTAGACATTTTTTAAGGACCATTCTGGCTCCTCTTTGGAAAATATACTATCAAAAGCGAGGGTGGAAGCAGGAAGACCAAAAAAAGTTTATTACAACTGTATGGGAGAGAGTTGATGTGCTTTGGGCTATAGTAACAGAGTGCCTGCAGTGAGAAGGGGTCAGTCTGCAACTCATTAAAAGGCAGAGCAATAAGATTTATTGATGAATTGGGTATAGGGTATGATAGAAAAGTAGGAGTTAAGATGACTATAGAGCATTTACTGATCTTCAATTTCCAGGTTTCAAAGATTTAGAATTTCATATTCACCTCAAATATTACCCTGAGAATACATTAATCTTTCCAGGCTGATTCAGAAAGTACTTACAGTTTTCATGGAGTTTCAGAGTCATCATTCAAGCAGGGATAAATGTTAAAATATTTAATAACCTGCAAGGCATGGGCACTGACCAATCAGTGTAGAAACTAGTCATTATGCTATAATGGTGTGCATTCGCTGAAGATCAGGCCTTGTTACAAATATCTATTGTTCTAAAGCTCTAGGTGAAAGTGCTCACCAACAATTATATATTTATATGTCTCAAAAGATCATCTAATGCCTGAGTTTATTCTCCACTAGACTGTATTATAAAGTCACAACATAATTCAGCCAGTTGGTGTAGAGCAGAAATTTAAAGGCATATTCTAGGTTTGAGGATTAACTGACAAAGAAAGGAGAAATGGGGAGAACAGTTCTTTTTATAAAGTCTTTAAAAAATTATTATTGTCTAAAGTCTGGTATTAAAAAAGCAAGATATATTTTAAAAATTAATTACATCAAATGTTCTTGTAAAACAAATTTGATCGCCTTAACTTTGTACTCCCCACAAAGTAATTTAAATAATTTGCTATGATTTCAGGAGGAACAAGAATTCCATTACAGATAAAATTAATACAATCTTGCATTTACAAGTAAATTATTAGTCTTAGCAATTAATGACTGCACATAAATATTAGTTCTAAGAATTGCCTCTATTTAGAGTTTGACAGGATATGCTAATAGAAAATTTTTTCAGAAGTACAATATGTCAGATTTAGCAATGCATAAAAGAGCCAAAATTGAAATATGCCATGTGAAAGAAGAAAAAACAAGGAAGAATGACGTGTTCCTATGTCTACCTTCCATCACTGTTCACATAGACTCAATTCTTTTAGCAAATGTTACCTGGGCACCTGCCTGGATACCAGGAGCTGCACTGGACACAGAAATGAGTAAGTCCTGGTTTTAGATCAGTGGCACAGAAACGCAAATAAAGAATTACAAACACAGGGTGAACAGTGCTGCAATGTGGATATGGACATAGTCCCTTGGGAGCCCAGAGGCAGAGCCACTGTTTCTTTTCCAAATGAAGGCAGGATAAACTCAAATATCTGAAGCTAGCCCCACTAAAACACAGAAGCTGCTCTCTTGTATCCAATACCTCTCAGATCTTAACTGCCAAAGTACACAATTTCAAATGGAGGGCTCGCTCACATTTTTTTTTTTTTTTTGCCATGAACATGCATTACATTTATCATTATATGAAAAAATTAAATTTTAAAAACGATTTCCATTATGAATAAAAGTAATGTTCCATTAGAACAAACACAACATAATTAGTCATGCAAGTTTTAAAAACAAAAAGGTGCTGAAATCAGTGCTCCAAATCACTAAAAGGTATGTTTAATAAAATATTCGACTGCCTCTGAATAATTTTATCAGATGATTCACAGTTATTTGCATATGAGTGTTTTACACTGTTCTGCTTTAAGTTTACTCTGTCAGTTACCACTTTAATGTCAGCTTTCTCTTTCCAATTATGCTTAAACTAGAAGTTTAGAATGTTGTGATTTAAAGCATTGGCTAACTCTGAGCATAACTGAGGAGTGCAATTAATTTAAACCTGCAGGCTGATTTTCACCTTCTCGTCTTATTGCAGGGACACTGCGGAGGATGATCACACACAGTGGGAGACCAGGGAGGAGAGCTGGGGCACAGAAGAAATCACATGCTATGCGATATGATGGGGGTGAGAAGACAGAAAACTGGAAAGGTTTTCCCTCAAACTGCCGCAATTTGTTGAAATTCCACAGGAAAACAACTGGAGAACAATGACACGCATTCTAGTTTCCCAGCTCTTAAGAGCCAAATCTGCAATAGCTTGAGGCATTATGAAAGCATATTTTAACCCACAGGAAGAGAA